>NC_090451.1:487361112-487731424 GCF_031143425.1 Pleurodeles waltl
AATTCTATGTTAGCGTTTCCGCTTATTGCTATTTTCTGTCTATGCTCCTATCTGTCCTTACTTATACTAATTCTCTTGCTGTTTGCTGTTCTGCTTTTCTTTTAATTTGGTTTCGCATGATGTGGATGTGCTACATAACATATTTTTTCTTGTAGGTTGTGTCAGGGGTCCTGACAAGGTGTGCGCCGTGTGGATTGTGGGACACTCTTTTGTTCGATGGGCGGAGAAACAAGCTGCATCAAAACATTTTGGGAGGCAACTGGGGCTCGATAGTTCAAGGATAAGGATTAGTTGGGTAGGGAAGAGTAGGATGAGATGGGGAGAGTTACTATACGTATTGGCTAAGAAAATGGAAAGGGGTGTTTGTCCAGATTTATTAGTGTTGCATTTGGGTGAAAATGATTTGGTAGCCTTGTCAGGCATTGGGTTGCTGAAGGTAATGAAGATGGATCTATGCCGGATTAAGGAACATTGAGCAGGTACGCATATAGTATGGACGAGTTTAGTGCCGAGAAGAGTATGGAGGGGTGCTCATTCTTTTAAGGGCATAGAGAAGCAACGTCAGAAGATTAATAGGGAGATGAAAAGTTTTTGTAAAGCTCAAGGTTTTTCTGTTTTGTCTCATGATGACATTGGGGTTTCTGATGTGGATCTGTTTCGGCAGGATGGGGTACATCTGACGTTTTTGGGTAATGAGCACTATCTACTGGACCTGAGGTTGTTGATTGCTGACTTATTGGGTGAATGTTTATGGGATAGATAGTAGGTTTGGGTGGGGGCAGGAAAACACCTTTTGGGTTTTCCTGTGTGGCCTTTCGGGGGGGAAGGGGTAGTTCAGAAAGAGGAGAGGGCAGGGAATTTGCACTGGTCAAGGGTAACTGGAGAAGGTGACTGCAGGACAGATGGGTTAATGGGTTGGTTGGGTCAAGGTGGGGATGGGACAAACGGTAGTGCGGTTGGGTCAGTTTAGAGGGAGGGGGAGGGGTTAGGTGATGGTTTTTCTATTAGTGAGGTTTGGGTAGTTTTGTGAGGCTATAATGCCAAGGTTTTTAATTGCCAGACCTGTTCTATTAAAGCGGCCTTTTACCCCTTATAGTGAGTTTGTGGTCATTTCACTTTCAGCCCGATTAAAGCCACTCCCTGCGCTTCAGCTCACTCTTGAAGCTTTCTGCTTTCTCCGATTCTGACACTTTTTGGTTTTTCTCTACCTCCGTCTTTCCCAACTGTGTCTTCTGCTCGCAGCAAATGGTTGAGGCAGTAGAATAAGCGCCGGCCCTCTAAAATAAATGCCGGTGCTCAGCACCGGAACCAACAAGCACAAATTAGGCACTGCTCCTTATCCTGAAAGAGTTTTACTCCCGGCTGCTGCTGCTCCTTCAAGCCTTTTTCCCCGGATTCTTTGCTCTTGTGACATCTCCAGCAGCCATATTGAATGGGGCTAATTTTCTACATCAGATTATTCTGCTGCCCGTCATGCTCATAAAGGTTCTGCTCCTTTAAGCCTTTTCTCCCAAAGTACTTTGTGGTTGTGATATAATTTCTAGCAGCCATATTGCATTGGGCATGTTTTATTTAGGGGCAGAAACTGGTTTTGGCAAGTTTTACTTAAGCGCACAAATTGTAAAAAAAAAAATATTTAAGATTTCATATTTTACATATTACTTTTGGTATTTCCACAAGTAATTCATATTGGCCATTCAATAACATTTTAAACTTATTTCTTCTCACCATGGCTTCAAATCAGCCTGTACCCCAAACACCACCATTTCTTCAAACACCAGGAAAGCCAAGTATAAGGTGGAAGGAATGGCTACGTGTTTTTGAGACTCACTCAGTAGCCATTGATGCAGATAAATTCAGTGCGCCCACAAAAATGGCCATATTATTAAGTCACCTTGGACATGCAGGGCAAATAGTATCTTATAATTTGCCAGTAGTTCGAGGACAGTTTGGAGTCTCTTATGTCTATAACAATGCTAGAGGAAAAATAAGAAGGCAGTTTTCATAATAACCCAGTGTGCTACAAGACAGACATAACTTATTTAAGAGGAGACAAGGAAGTGACGAAAGTGTGGAAGAATTTACACATTTTAGCTTCAACTTGCAATTTTGAACACTCAGTACAGATATATATACTTTTTAGGGATCAAATTGTTTTTCATTGTTTCTCCAAGAACATTCAGGAGCATTTACTTGCATATAGGAATCCGACCCTGATTAAAACCATAGATGTAGCCAAGAACATCGAAAAGTCAATGGTTTCAAGCAAGGTTATTGGGGTGGGATGCTTACCTGTCAGGTATGTTGGTGATTTGGAAACAATAAGTCTGGTAAACATGAAAGGTAAATTTCAAAAGAGTAACCATTGGAGGAAATCTATCAATTGCTACAGGTGCAGTTCAACAGGACATAAAGTAAATATTCCTGCATGCCCGGCCACTGGTATGAAATGTAATCTTTGTAAGAAAATTGGTTACTTTCAATCAGTTTCTAAAACTTCTAGCAGAAGTGAGACTAAAATCAGCAGTGTGAATATTACTGACTGTGAGACTAAATTGAATGATCTTGTGCTGTCAATTGATTGTGGAGTTAACATTTTAGAAACCGGTACCATGAAGATAAAAGGACCCATCTGCGATGCCAGGATAGGTGGTATTACCATTAGAGTTATTACTGACTCTAGAGATCCCATAACTATCATTGCTGACACCACGTTTTACAAACACTGGGCAAAAGGTACCTGGCTCCAATCAACTGACATCTATCCTAAAGCCTTTAGCGACTTTGACAAAGATATGCATGGCTATTTCATAAATTCTTTAGACTGCTTAGGAAGAGTGACTGAAACTAAAATGTATGTGGCAGCTAAAGGCTGTAATATCACTGGCTGGATGTTTTTTTTTTTTTTTTTTTTAAGCTGGGGCTTTATCTCAAACCAGGATCAGAGAATGGCAATTCTCAGAACTGAACTTAAGAACCAAGATTGTATTAAAGAAATGGAGTCTCATTAACATCTTTTAATGCCACTCAGTCAAAGCACCTTTAAACAACATCTATTCAACAACAATCCAGAACTAGAACACAATAGTCAGTAACTAGACCGCTCTTAGAACACGCTTCCTCTTTTAAATGCGGGTGAAACATCCAATCTCCCATGTGCCATCCTCTTTTTGTCATTCCCTTCTTCTCTCTTCTTCTCTCTTCTACTGTGTCTCCATAAGAAAATACATATATGCCAACAACATGTACCTACTATGTAACTTAAAACTAAGAATTTCTAAAATTACTATTACATTTAATTATGCATTAACAGGAAACAAAAAGTCCCTATATTCCTGCCTTTTAAGTGATCTCATAGACAAAAAACAATCAAATATTTATTTTTATAAAAGAAAGGGGAGTGGTGGGAGGAATATTGTTAGCCGCCGTGTCTTTAATGAAATCTTGATTCTCTCATTTCAAACCAAGACTTGCCATTTTATTTCAAGACCGGAAGCTACCTTTATGTATATTGAAAGTATTCAACACCACATTTGACACATGCTTTATTGTCCTAAAGTAATGTTGTGCAAATGTACCAGCATTCAACCAGTCAGCAGCTTTAAGAATATCCTAGAAACATCCTCCATATACAACTTACTTGCCATTGCACCTCTTATAGAATGTGTTTTAAATTTGGTCACATCAACACCTGCCTGCTCCTTTATGTTTTATTACCCATCTTGTGATTGTTGCCATGCTTACTGCACCATGTGGCTCAGCATAAGATATTAATAACTGATCCCCTCAATATTGTCTGTGTTTCATCCCTGTGCTCTCATACTCCTTTAAACAATCCACCACACACAATCTTTTTTCTTCTGAAAAACTTAGGTAAAATGTAGATTCCGACATGGTCTTAGTTCTTTTCCAGATTTCCAAATAAAATTCCATCTGGACCATAAAGGTTTATACTTACCTCCAAAGCCTTCACATCTGAAACTTGCATGAAATCAAACATAATAGAGTAGCCAATTTCTCTGAAACTTTTTTTTCTAAATACTTATTCATTGGCCATGTAAAACAAAATGATAGAACCATATTCACATCCCATAATAAATCATATTGGGCCTTAGGCAGTCTCTATAACCTCAGAATTTACAGTAATCTACAGACCAAGATGTTCCTACCTACTGACCTGCCATCAACAAATGCCCGTCCTGCCAAAAATGCAGATCTGTAACAATTCACAGTCCTGTAGCATAAAGCTTTTTAAAACTGCTCCACTAAAAAATGTATCACCTCAACAACAGGAGCCTCCATGCGATCCAAACTCCTTTCCAAGCACCAACATGACCAAATTCTCCATATTCCTTTATATCTTCTCCTAGTTCCTAAAGCTGCTGATTCTTCCAATAACTCTGCAGCCCTGCGCGAAAGTCCCTTGAAACACTCTGATCTCCTTATACCTTCTAAACAAGAAGGTTCAACACTGTTCAGTATTAAAGAAAGGATTTCCATCTCCATTTTTCAGTAAACCTCCTATCGCTGGAATCACTAAGGTACTACACAAGGACTCTCCATCACAGTTGGAAACCAGACTTGAGACACCCAAAATGGCATCACTAATACTATTTGACATTTCTCCTCTCTTACTTTCAAGTATTCCCTATGTATCAACGCAAAGAGCAGAAAAGTCCTGCTTCTCTTTCTAAGCCTGTTGAAATGCATCCCTGCTGACGCCTCTGGGTCTGGCATCCAGCTGTAATAATTCTCTATCTGATAAGTTAACCTGCTGACAAACGAGTCCACCTTCAGAGGATCTAAAACATCCTCTATCTTCCAAAAACATTGCAGATCCAATTTCAAATCACTGAAATCTTTGAAGTGATGAGAATTCCAATCCACTGAGCAGTTCAACTCTCCTGGCAAATATTCTGCCTCACAATGTTCTTGTGCTCCAGACAAAAATACCAAAACTCTTTTGGTAAATCCGATAGACCACAGGATCTTCTCCCTCCTAAACAGTTGACATAAACAACCACTGACACACTGTCCATCTTTATCAACACTGAATGCCCTTCAAAATCCCTCAAACTGTTCAGATCATACAGCTCAGCAGTCAACTCCCTGCAGTTTATGCGTCTTAACCTTTTCTCCTCTGTCCACATACTTCCTGTCTCCTGGTCTCCTAAATGTTCTCACCAGTCTTTTTGACTTGCATCTGTCTCAGGCACATAATCTGGAACACATCCAAAACTTGCACAGCCATCCCATGCCTGCATATTATTTAACCACCAACGTAACTCCTTCGCCTCTCCATTCGCTTGTCTCCATACCAAACATCTTTTCTCAAGGCATCTCCTTCAACCTCTGTAAAGCAGGATAATGAAGTGGACCTGGAAATATTGCTTGTGTCGAAGATGACAACAGCTGTATTATCTGAGCCAGATTGCTCAACTGCAACGATTCCTTCCTTTGCACATGCAGAATCTCCTTTCTTATCAATTTTACATTCTTCCCTGGCAACTATTAACCTAACTTCTTTCGTATCCACCTGGAAACCTAAATAAAAACTCCATCTGCTGTGAAGGTTCCAACACAGATTTCTCTTTGTTTATCAAGAAACCTAATCTTTCCATTAAATCCATCACCTGTACTTGATCTTTCCGCAAATCCTCTCTGTCCTGAGACATGATTAAAATGTCATCCATATTTACAATCATAGGAATTCCTCGCTCTCGTAAATATGCCACCACCAGAACTGCAAAAATCACAGACTCTTTTTCTCCATGGGAATAGTGAAATACATATCCTTTAGAACCAGCTTCACTAGCCAATTGTTTTTCAATAGTAAGTCTCTCAGACAATGGATCCCCTCCCTTTTGAAATGCCTGTATACTGAAATCTGCTTAATTCTCTTAAATTTATCAATGGCCTCCATACTTTCTCTTTTTTATGCACCAACAAATTGTGCTGATATAGCACTTTTCTGATTGTCTTTCATTTAAAAGGAGGTAATAATATGAATATAGTAATTTCCACATCCACTACTTTTCTCTGTTCTTCTCCCACCTTTAACTGTCTTGGCTCCCTTCTCTGATGCAATAACTCCACAAACTCTATTACAAATCCTTAATAATTCTAGAACCAAGGGATCTTGTGTTACTCTTTTACATTCTCTTTTGAAATTTGGACTACTACCACCTACGTCTTTTTGAAAAGAACCAGAAATAATCCACGTACTTATCTTGTGCTCCAGAAGAACTTTGGCCTCTTCCACACAAAACCCTTCCTCTTCTTCTGGCTGTCCCACGACTTAGGTAAAATCCAAAAGATGTTTGTAATCTTATTCCTCTTTATTGATTATAATAATGGGACCTTTTCACTCCTCGGCTAGCAGTGGGTCCCCTTCTACTGGCCCTTCCAAAAAACACTGCCCCCAAATACCTTTCTCATATTTACCTAAGCCTTATCTAAGGCTGTGCAAGTGGCCATATATTTTCCAATTAGCCCTTCTCCAAAAAGTAAGCCTTTTAAATATTCACTTGGTCCATTTTGTGCCATACCTCCCAATTTATGGCTAATTTAAGATAGCCTTCCTTCTCTCTGCAAGCAAACCTGCATTTGCATTTCCTAACAGAACTACAGTCCTCCAGCTCCATCCCCTAAGCAACTCCAGATAAACATATGTCTCACTGACATAGGCCTCCTCAGCCATGTCCAATATTCTCACCAAAGAACCCATCACATCCAAAACCTTATTATGACAGAGTTTTAGAGATCATTCAAGACCCCTCCTAATATAAATAAAAAAACTAATCAACTCAGGGTCCAAATTAGGTGTATTACACACCTTTTCTTCAATGGCTGGCCTAGAGCATTCTGCTCTCATCATTCGTCTTACTTCCTTATCCAAAGGTTTACATTCTTTAATAAAATTGCTTATATGTACCATAGGGCACCAGTCTCCTTGGATGCCTAATATTACTTGGCAATAAAATACTTCCACTCCTAAAGGATCTTTTAAGACCTCAGAAGAACATCCTCGTTCATAATTCTCAAACTCGTCATAAATGTCATCATCTTATTGTAAGTCTAATATGTACTCATCAATTTCCGTATGCTCTTCTGTTAGAGAAGGGCCCACATCAACCTGTCAATTCTCTTCCTCATTTGTGCTGCTAGGGAAACCTTTCCTTTGTGTGCCGCTAAGGAAACCAGGTCTTTGCGTGCCACTAAGGACTCCTCTTCTCTTGATGGTATTCAAAACATCCTTTCTTTTTTTTTATACATATTTATGTTGTCCAAATGTTTAGTTTTCCTCATTTTCATACCTCCTTTTACATATCTATGCTCTTCTTCTCCAGACAATAAATAAAATTCCTCTCCAGCTTACATTTCTCTCCTCTTGTCTTTTAAAATGCTATCCACAGTTTCCAGCACCTTATTTCAAGTTCTACTTATCTCCTCACAACTTCCTCACTCATTACTGCACCCGTTGCCTCTACCCAAGTAGCGGAATCCATACCAAATCGTTATCAAACTAATATAATTTTACTTTTCTAACCTATCTTTATTAATCAAATATTTCCTATAAAATGATACATACTTATAATTTGTCTCTATTAACTTCCTTACTATGTAGTCTCAATTAAACTTCCTAAAACGTTTCTTCATTTTATAACACAATTACACTATTCCTTAAGTAACTCCCTCGACACAAGCAGTCTTACTAATGAAATGAAATTGGTTTCTTATATTATCTTTTTTTTTATTATTATTGCCCTAGTGTATTTCCTATGTATTTCAACTAATCCTGCCCACCCCAAAAATAGCGGACCAAACTTGCAAGATTACTTGCGTAACACTGCCGTCCTCATTTTTTTCTATGCGTGCGTCGGCCGGCCTTCACAACTGTAAACCAGCTCATGCACGATATGGAGCTCATGTGTCTACTAAACAGCCTGATATTCGGTGAACCCCACTCCGCCTCGAGCCTCTGAAACACACTGTAGGAAAAGCAACAAATGGTAAGCCTGCACATGTCTCCCTTAAATTATGTTTATGCCAACACAACCTATTTTGAGCAATAAACAGGTAGTTTTATATAATTACAAATTGTATATAACTTAATTGGATCATTCTTAATGCGATTTTCCTATATTAAATATTTCTAATCCCTAAAATATTATATTCATACCTAAATCAAAAACAAGCTAGACATACAGCTTCTATTAATTATAAGAGCAATAAAACTACAAAGTTAAAACCTAAATCTTTCCTAATAATATATACTTAATCTACATTACATTGACACTTAAAAATGTAGTTACTTATCTCTTCCAAGAACAGCAATTAAAAGAGGAAGAGTGCTCTAAGAGGGGAGTACCTATGGACTATTGTGTTCTAGTTCTAGATTGTTGTTCAATAGATGTTATTTGACGGTGCTGCTGGCTGAGAGTGGCATTAAACGGTAGCCGACGTTCTTGAAATTAAATCCTATTGTTTAAGGTGAGTAGCCCATTTCCACCATTTCTATTGATGAGTATTTAACTAAGAGTCTAATCATCCAGTTTCCTGATGTATTTAACAAAAGAATAGGAATGGAAAAGTGTTTTCTTCATGAGATCCAATTAAAGAAAATAGCCATTCCGGTGGTTCATAAGGTAAGACCTGTACCATTAATTGTCTGATGACTTGGACCCTTTATTAAACAATCAATGTGCTGAGGGTATAATAACTCCAAGAGATTCTCCTGAGTGTCACCCATTGTTTTAGCACATAAACAATCTGGGGATTTATGCTAATGTGTAGACTTGTGCACAGTCAAATAAAACATGGTAGACTTTCATCCCTTACCCCGAATCCCAAAAAATCTTGATAACATTGGTAAGGCCAAATACTTTTCAATTATTGATTTACATTGAGCCTACTACCAAATTCCCCTCTCAAAAGACTTTCAGCACATCACATCATTTGTTACGCCATTTGGGGGTTATAAATACCTGTGCTTAACCCTGTGGTCTCGCCTCTGCCACAAGCGTTTTTCAAAAGATGACATATTATTTGGTGATATACCCAATGTCCAGGCATCTCGGGATGATATCCTAATTGATACTGACAGCTTAAACAGCACATGATTATACTTCAGCTTGTCCACAACATTCTCAAAGACAAGATGACAGTCAAGCCTGAAAAATGTAAACTTTGTACAAATAAAGTTGGTTACCTAGGGCACACTATATCTTCAGATGGTATTCACCTAAATTGCAATCTGAAAGCTATACAGAAAGCATCTCCACCAGTAGACAAAGATACATTACAAACCTTTCTTGGACTCTGTGAATATAATGCACAGTTTGTTTCTAGGTTTGCTATGGTAGTCCAACCTCTTAGGTCTCTACTTAAAGGTGCCAGGCTTGCTGGGTCATTGCCTGTCCAGAAAGCTTTTGAAGATAGAAAAAAAACTTGTAATTTAAACACCAGCATTGCAACCCTATGTGTCTGCCAAGAGATGTGTGGTCAATGTTGATGCCAGTATGTATGGTTTAGGTGTTGTTATAGAGCAAAAGATACATGGAAAAGAATCTACTCTGTCTTTTGATTCCCAATCTCTCATGAGTGCTGAAATGAATTACAGCACTGTTGAGATGGAAGCATTAGCATGTGTTTGGGCAGCACAGAAATTTAAGCCTTAAATATGGGGCACCACATTCCATATTTTTACAGACCACAAACCTCTGGTTTGTTAGATGGAAATGGATAACGGCAATGCTTCTGCTCAGTTAGTTAGACTACTTCCTAAACTACAACAGTATGATTTTTAGTGTAAACATTGTGAAAGGGGGGACAAATTTCTGGGTAGATTGCCTTTCTAGAATGCCGTTCAACGGAAGTCACAATGATGATGATAATGAACAAGAGTGTGTTGTGAGGTCTGTGGATGCAATAAGCGACTGTGATAACAATTTCAGAAAAGGATTGGATAAAAGCAGCTGAAGAAGATGATCTAATAAAACGTGTGATCAGACACGTCACGGAAGGATGGGGAAGAGACAGGTGCCTCACTTCTGGCATACATGCCTATGCACAAGTAGCTTCTGAACTCACAAGTGAAAATGGAATTATGTTGAGGCAACATTGTTCAATCCACCTGTGGTTCTAAGATCAGGTCATTTAAGAGATGCTCACATGAGACATTTGGGTGTATCCTCGACATGTAAAAAAATGACCCCAGTTTTATTGGTGGCCTGGTATGGACACTGAAGTCCGCAAATTAACTGATATGTATCCCAAATGTTTAGTATCTCAGAAATATTGGAAAGTACATGAGAGGCCATTATGCCCTGTTCCCCTACCAGATGGACCTTGGGAGAAAGTAGCCCTAGATTTTTCAGGTCCTTTCACATTACTACCTGGAGACATGAATGCCCATATTTATACTTTTTTAGCGCCGCATTTGCGCCGCTTTTAGAGGCAAAAGCGACGCAAACTTACAAAATACAATTGTATTTTGTAAGTTTGCGCCGCTTTTGCGTCAAAAAGTGACGCAAATGTGGCGCTAAAAAAGTATAAATATGGGCCGAAGTATTTAGTTGTATCAGTGGATCATTACTCCGAATGGATTCACCATGCTTTGGCATCCACAAAAAATGCCTTGACATTTTTGGAGAATGTATTTGCTCGTAAAAGGCCTCCAAAGTCTATTATAACTGAAAAGGGTACATATTTTTCTTCTCAAGAGATGTGTCATTTTCTTGCTTCACGTGATATAAAACATCTTCAAGTGGCACTTCAAAGTCCAGCCTCTAATTGACTTCTTGAGAGAGCAAACCATATATGCAAGGAGGGAATACAAACCATCCTTACAACTGGACTTTGTATGGATAAGTACATCAAAGAGACAATTAGGTCTTAATTGACCACACCACATTCCACCACTGGAGGTATCCCATTTAGGCTTTTAAGGGGCATGGATCCTAAAGGGGCCATTCTTCCTAATTGGTTGACTTCCTCACATAACTGACAAACATCTATTCATGATAAGATAAAGACAAATGTTCAAAATAAACAAGATTTGAGCACGATTACTTTTGACAACAAAAAGAATGTTAAAACTGGGGATTTTACAGTAGGGAGTTGGGTTCTCATAAAAAAAAAAATTAAAAAAAAATGATAAATGGACCTTCTAGATTTTCACCTCCTGTTAAGATAATAGAAGTTTCCAAACACTCTGTACTTCTATTAGGCAAGGACGGTGGAATAGGATCCAGGTTTTACCCATCTCAACTTCTCAGGTAGAAGTAGTTATCCACAAACAAAGCAAAGGAGTTATTGAAAATATGTTTAATGATGATAATGTCAATCATAATAGCGGTGTAGACTATGGTGTAATTGCTTCTGTTTCTTTGTGTAGTAACATTCATAATGATGCCAGTTGTTCCTCTTCACTTGACAATACCACAAATATAACTGAATGCAATGTACCTTTTCAATAATCTGACACTGTGGAAGATGACTGTGCATCTGGAAGTAATCAAATTAGAACTGAAGTATTTTCTGGGAGAACTTGTTTTGGGTGTGTCAAAGTTACCAGTGAAACTCAATGACCATGCTCTTTCCAATGTAAATATGTAATGTTATTTATCCTTAGATTTTATCATTTTGCTTTTCTTTAGGTATAAAGAATGGGGGGGGTAATGTAGTGTGTTACTTTCTCCTGCTGGTTGTGGTTGATACTAATCAAGATTATTGTTATGTTCACATTACTCATGCACTGCATCAATTGCACTTGTCACCAATTAAACACATTCTCTTTTAAGGCCCTAACACTACTAGTTTCAATCCGACATTCTCAATGTCAGTGTTCTGAAGTTACTATCAATGTCCTGAATTCTGGGCAGCAAAACTGACCCAACATCTCCCTTGTTTTTCACTTTGTTCTGTCGCCCAATATCTAGTGTCAGTTCCTAGATCGAGAACAGTCAATATGGGAGATAGAGCTTTTACAAGAGCAGCAGTGTACCTGGAATGGGCTGCCCCATTATCTTTCTGCTGAAACTGAGTTATGGTGGGTTACGGAAGCACTACAACACATATCTAGTGTCAGTTCCTAGATTGAGAACAGTCAATATGGGAGATAGAGCTTTTACAAGAGCAGCAGTGTAACTCTGGAATGGGCTGCCCCTTTATCTTTCTGCTGAAACTGAGTTATGGTGGGTTAGGGAAGCATTACAACACATATATTCAACATCTAGACATTGCCTAGCTTTGAACATGTGCAACTTGTCAGTACAAAAAATTTTCAGCAGGTGACGTGTTTTAAAAGTTCAATAGTCCATTTTACGAGAGCCTGTCTCCCACTTTTACCATTTTGGTCAGGAAAGAAAGCCATGTTTGTTCCCTTAAGTAGACTGACGTTCTCATTCCAGGGATCAACCAGAGGAGATCAACAAGGCAAATATGGTGTCCTGAAAGACAGCCCAAAGAGTTCCACTGATCTTACATTACCAAGGTAATAATGTGGGTAGTGTCTTACATGTTTCTGCAGCAATACCACCTTCTTGCTGAGGAGCCTTGGTGTTTGGGGGTGACATACTTCATCAGTTTGAGAAGCAAATTCAATGCTTTTCTTTAATATGTTCTGTAGGAATCCTTGGTACATTTAGGAATTATTAGATTTAAGTGCTTATGTGCTACGGTATCTCTCATCTGTAATGACTGAGAGGTAATGAATACATGAGTTAACGGTAACATTCATTACCTTTCATGGAGGAAACCTCCAACTCATTTGTAGGGACTGTGAAGAAAAAGAACTATGATGAAATGAAGATTACCATAACATAATCTACATGTTCCAAAAAGCTCATATATATATATCTATATCGATATACACACACACATATATGGAAAATGTCACTTACCCAGTGTACATCTGTATGTGGCATGTTCTGCTGCAGATTCACATGCTGTGCATCGGTCTGCCAGCTAGAGTTGGGCTCGGAGTGTTACAAGTTGTTTTTCTTCGAAGAAGTGTTTGAGTCACGGGATCGAGTGACTCCTCCTCTTCGGCTCCACTGCGCATGGGCATCGACTCCATGCTAGATTGTTTTCCCGCAGAGGGTAAGGTAGGAGTGATAGAGTATAAAGAAAAGAGATGTCCATGCTAATGGAATGTTAAATATATATATAAATATCTACATATGTACAAGTATTGTTTAACTTAAACGACTACAGGTTCCCGGGGAGGTGGGAGGGTGCATGTGAATCTGCATCAGAACATGCCACGATCAGATGTACACTGGGTAAGTGACATTTTCAGTTCAATGGCATGTGTAGCTGCAGATACACATGCCTTGCATAGACTACAAAGCAGTTAGTCCTCCCATTAAAGCGGTGGTCAGCCTGTAGGAGTTGAAGTTGTTTGAAATAATGTTCCTAGTACAGCTTGACCTACTTTGGTTTGCTGTTTTGCTAAAACATCTACACAATAGTGTTTAGTAAATGTATGTGGTGTTAACCAAGTAGCTGCCTTAAATATTTCAGCCATTGGTATGTTTCCTAAAAAAAAGGCCACTGTAGCACCTTTTATTCTTGTAGAATGTGCCTTAGGAGCAACTAAAAGTTGTCTTTTAGCTTTAAGGTAAAATGTTTGGATGCATTTTACTATCCATCGTGCTAAACCTTGTTTTGAAATGGGATTACCAGTATGAGATTTTTGAAAAGCTACAAATAACTGTTTAGTTTTCCTGAAATGTTTTGTTCTATCTATGTAGCACATTAGAGCTCTTTTAATGTCTAATGTATGTAGAGCTCTTTCTGCCACAGAATTTGGATGTGGAAAGAAGACTGGTAGTTCCACTGTTTGATTGATATGAAAAATTGATCCATAGAGCATTGCCCTTGGATAGGGGATGTGGGTATCTGGATGCGAGGTTTTGGCATTTTGCGTTTTCGCTGGTGGCGAACAGATCTATGTCTGGTGTCCCCCATTGTTGAAAGTATTTTTGAAGTACTTGAGGGTGAATCTCCCACTTGTGTGTCTGTTGATGATTTCTGCTGAGAACATCGGCTAATTGGTTGTGTATCCCTGGAATGTATTGTGCTACCAGGTGAATTTGGTTGTGTATTGCCCATTTCCAAATCTTTTGAGTTAGGAGGGAGAGTTGGGAAGAATGTGTCCCTCCCTGTTTGTTTAGGTAATACATGGTGGTCATGTTGTGTGTTTTGATCAGGACATTTTTGTGAATGAGGAGAAGCTGAAAAGCTTTGGGTTCTAGGAAGACAGCTAACAGCTCTAAGTGATTTATATGTAGCTGTTTGTGTTGGGCATCTCATTGTCCTTGGATGTTGTGATTGGTGAGGTGAGCTCCCCAAACAATCATTGATGCATCTGCTGTAATTATGGTCTGAGGCACAGGGTCCTGAAATGGCCACTCTTTGTTTAGATTTGTGGAATTCCACCACTGAAGGGACACGTATGTTTGGCGGTCTATCTACACTAAATCTTGAAGTTGACCCTGTGCTTGCGATCATTGTTGTGTGAGGCACTGTTGCAAGGGCCGCATGTTTAGTCTTGCATGTGGAACAATTGCAATACATGATGCCATCATTCCTAATATTTTCATGACAAATTTGACAGTGTATTGTTGATTTGTTTGTATTTTTGCTATTATATTCTGGAATGCTTGTATTCTTTGGGTATTTGAACTTGCAATCGCTTTTTGAGTATTTAGTACTGCCCCTAAATACTGTTGTATTTGCGCAGGCTGTAGTTGTGACTTTTGGTAATTTATTGAGAACCCTAGCGCGTGCAGGGTTTGTATTACATAATGCGCATGGTTGTGACACTGCGTATGACTGTTTGATTTTATCAGCCAATCGTCTAGATATGGAAAGACATGTATGTGTTGTCTTCTTAGGTAGGCTGCAACTACCGCTAGGCACTTTGTGAATACCCTTAGAGCTGTTGTTATTCCAAAGGTTAACACCTTGAACTGATAGTGCGTTCCTTGTAAGACAAACCTGAGATATTTTCTGTGTGCAGGATGGATGAGTATATGAAAATATGCATCTTTGAGGTCTAATGTTGCCATGAAATCGTGTTGCTGAATGTTAGAAATGGGTTCTTTGGTTGACAGTTAGGTTACCCCCTGCTCAAGCAAGACCCTCACTCTAGTCAGGGTAAAAGAGAATCACCCTCAGCTAACCCCTGCTTACCCCCTTGGTAGCTTGGCAGAGCAGTAGGCTTAACTTCAGAGTGCTAGGTTTAAAGTATTTGTACCAGCATACACAGTAACTTAATGAAAACACTACAAAATGACAACACCAGTTTAGAAAAATAGGAAATATTTATCTAAACAAAACAAGACCAAAACAACAAAAAACACAAGTCAAGTTATGAATTTTTAAAGATTAAACTCCAAAATAGCGCTTAAAAACACAAAATGCTTTGATGAGATGTTAACACGGCGTTGTGACGGAGTCGTTCCCAACAAGCCCACACCAGTGGCGCCGGACACGGAGTCACGTAGATCCCAAGTACAGTACCTTTGGTAAAGAGTGAAAACAAGTCGGTGCGCGAAGTCTGGGATCGCAGTGTCTGTGCGAAATGTTGAATCCACGCACTTCGAGCGGCGTCGGTCACGACGTGGTGCGGCAGCTTCCACGGAGTCGCGGACTTCAGCGGGGCTGCAGCGGCATCAGGCCTGCGAAGGTTGTCGCGTTCCAACGAAGATCACGGAGTCGGTTGCAGGCAGCGTCATCGGATTCGGCAGTGGCGTCGGTCCGAAGTCGTCTGAAGTTGATTTCCTTGGATATCCACCAGCTTTCCTTTCAAGGGCCCAGGGACTGGATAGGGCACCACTTGTCAGAGCAGGAGTCTCTCCAGAGACTCCAGGTGCTGGCAGAGAGAAGTCTTTGCTGTCCCTGAGAGTTCAAACAACAGGAGGAAAGCTCTAAATCAAGCCCTTGGAGATTTCTTCACAAGATGGAAGGCACACAAAGTCCAGTCTTTGCCCTCTTACTCTGTCAGAAGCAGCAACTGCAGGATAGCTCCACAAAGCACAGTCACAGGCAGGACAGCACTTCTCCTCAGCTCTTCAACAGGCAGAGGTTCCTCTTGATGTCCAGAAGTGATCTAAAGTCTGTGGTTTTGGGTGCCCTTCTTATACCCAATTTCTCCTTTGAAGTAGGCCTACTTCAAAGTAAAGTCTCTTTTGAATGTGGAATCCTGCCTTGCCCAGGCCAGGCCCCAGACACTCACCAGGGGGTCGGAGACTGCATTGTGTGAGGACAGGCACAGCCCTTTCAGGTGTAAGTGACTACTTTTCCCCTCCCTCCTAGCACAGATGGCTCATCAGGAAATGCAGACAACACCCCAGCTCCCTTTGTGTCACTATCTAGTGTGAGGTGCAACCAGCCCAACTGTCAAACTGACCCAGACAGGAAATCCACAAACAGGCAGAGTCACAGAAATGGTATAAGCAAGAAAATGCTCACTTTCTAAAAGTGGCATTTTCAAACACACAATCTCAAAATCAACTTTATTAAAAGATGTATTTTTAAACTGTGAGCTCAGAGACCTCAAACTCCACATGTCCATCCGCTCCCAAAGGGAATCTACACTTTAATCAGATTTAAAGGTAGCCCCGATGTTAACCTATGAGAGGGACAGGCCTTGCAACAGTGAAAAACGGATTTAGCAATATTTCAGTGTCAGGACATATAAAACACATTACTATATGTCCTACCTTAACCATACACTGCACCCTGCTCTTGGGCCTACCTAGAGCCTACCTTAGTGGTGCCTTACATGTAAGAAAAGGGAAGGTTTAGGCCTGGCAAGTGGGTACACTTGCTGTAGTGCTTTTGTCCTTATTTAGTTTCTAAGCACTAACATAACACAACAGAAATGCACTTCTGAGGTCAAAGAAGACTTTTATTGTTGTTATATGAATGACGAATTAGTAGCTTTCCAGTCCGCGTTAATCAAACAAAATATATCAGTTTGCAATATACACATAAGATATTGAATGCAAAGCAAAACAAATACTTCACCGTGTAGGAACTATTTACAGCTACATCTTTCTAAGGTCTGCAAGCTGATGACCCCTGTCAGCCGCGAGAAAGAGTTTCATCTACCCACACGGGATGCTGGCAGCTGGCGCCAAGCTCCAGCACGAGGTCCGGCAGATTCGAATCTGCCTCTCTGCAGCCTGTTACATTCGTTACAAAGGTGTGCCCCCTCCTCTCAGACCTGGGAAACTGAGCAAGCCTTTTGGAGACTGGCCAGGTCTCCAAGACTACTCCTGTTCCCAAGCTCAAGCGAAGAGAAAACAACACCCATGTACTCTCTCTTATCATGTCTAGTCTACTGTACGAAAAACATCTTGGTTCTCTGGTGCAAAAACACAGCTTGGAAAAATACAGCTTGGATTCTCAACTGCAATGTCTAACTCCACGTTAAAGGCAATGGGCAGCTAACCTAAATATCAAATGCAATGTCATGTTAAAGGCAATAGGCAGCTAACCTAAATATCAAATGCAATGTCTAGTGTCATGTCAAAGCCAATAAGCATCTAAGCTGAATACAAAATGCAATGTCTTATATCATGTCAAAGCCCATAGGCAGCTGAGCTGAATATAAAATGCAATGTATAATATCATGTCAAAGCCAATAGGCAGCGGAGCTGAATACAAAATGCAATATATAATATCATGTCAAAGCCAATAGGCAGAATATCTAATAGCATGTCAAAGTCAATAGGCAGCTAAACTGAATACATCATGTCAAAGTCAATAGGCATGCAATGTCAAAGCCAATAGGCGGCTAGACTGGATACAGCATGTCAAAGCCAATAGGCAGAATACAGAATGTAATGACTAATGCAATGTCAAAGCCCATAGGCGGCTCAACTGAATACAGAAAGTAATGGCTAATGCCATGTCAAAGCCCATAGGCGGCTCAACTGAACAAAACATACCATGTGCTACTGGTGAACATTGAGCAACTAATATGCGCAGTGGTGAAACACAAAGTCATTGGTCAAAACAAAACTTTATGAAATGGCAGTACATTCCGCCCTTTGACCAATGAATTTTTGTTTCACATATCTCTTGTTTCAAACAAAAACAAAAAACATCAGCACAGAAAAAAAAAAACATTATCAGTAAGTCAGATTTGAATGATCAAAGCAATCCCTGTAAAGCAATAGAAGTGAATTAACACATTGATCTCATAACCTTTCACATCAGATACATCTACATAGAAAAGACTGGGCAATTTGTACTCTGAATGAGTCTCTAATTCAACAGTGTTAGCAATTTGATGTGGCATGAGTTCTGCTCATGTAAAGAGGCACGGTCCACCTGAAAGGTTTGCTGGAAGATAAGCAAAAGTCAGAGTTCCATACGAGAGGGAAAAAAAAAAAAAAAAAAAAAACACAGCAAACAAGTTGAACTTGAACTGAAGGCGCAGTTTGCGCAAAATGGATCCATGGTGCTGGCACTTTACTCAGCCAGGTTCAGGTTGGGGATTCGGTCCCTTCCCCGACCCCACACGCACACACCGGAAGGGGGACCACACAGCGCACTCAGGGACAGTGGCGAAACGTGGTAGGATCTGCAAAAGAAACAAGTATGACTTTTCTTGCAAATAACATTTTTCATTTAAACTGCACCCTTCCTCTTTCTTTCCCTGTTTTATAATCAGCAGGACGTTTTTGGGGCCCTTTGTTATATTCTCTGCAGGTTCTGGAGGGTCACTTGGGGCTTCAGCCCACACATCAGCACTGAGGTTTTTATCTGCTGCGCCACAGCTTCCCTTTTCTTGCACTGTCAGAAGGGCTGGGGCAGACTCCTTCTTTAACAAACCTCCATTCACTGCACTTTTGCCAATTTGGGCCATTCTGTCTCCAATTTGTATGAATAAATCAGATTCTTTTCTAGGTATCAGCATAATTTCGATTTTTCCTTGGTAATTTGCAACAATCACTTTCCCTAAAACCTGATCAATTTGCCATTTCTGTTCTGGTAACTTTCCTCTCCCCAACTGCTCTGTGACAGATTGCTTTTGTGCGTGCTGCACAGTTTTTATCAAATCTAGGGGAATGTGCATCTCTCTCATCTCTGCCCACCTGTAAGTGGCTTTTTCTCTCAGCTGTTCACATTTCTGGGGCACCCACTTAGCCATCCCCACTAAGGCAGAATTCTGGGTGAACACTTCTCTCTCTGAATTTTTCTCATTAACATCTGCAAGGTAATTGAACCAGTTAGGTACAAGCCATGTGGCTAAAACATTATCAAAGAACCAAAAATCAGCGTAAAAATGACACATCTCACGTAGCTCTTGCTTTAAAATCTGACACACATTATACAACGCTGTTCCTTCTACGGTGCCAGAAAACAACATTTCAGTCAATGAATCATTAGTAAAACAAACATGCTTTTTATCTTCAGTAGACACGAATTCAAATGGTGCACACAATTTCATTGGTAACTCTTTTATCTGTGGTACTCTAGCCCTGTCTTGCAAATACCAGATCCATTGTATGATTCTAGCTAGGGGCACAATTTTCTTTCCTTGTTCTTGATTTAAATGTACATAAGTATTTCCTTCTTGCACTGCGCAAAAACCTAAAGTCTGCATTATTTCATTTGCCAAATCACAAGCGCGCAGCTGCACATAATTTTTCACAGTGACCATATACAAAAGTGTTAGGATTTCTCTCAAATGAGGGCTATTCTTTTTCCAAAAATCAAACAAGCTAATGAAACTCGGGGTGTCTTGCTCTAAAATCCTTCGTTTTACTTGTGCATTTTGCAACGGTAACTCGTAAATCACATTCTGGTCTCTCTCGTCCGTGTTATCAGCTAAGGAATGCATTTTGGCTGCCAAAAACCCTGGCTCACACGAAAGCTCAGTGCAGCTCGGAGCTGTCTTAACCCCCTCATTACTGGAATGGGACAAGAAAGATTCTTCAAAAACAGCCCTTTTATAACTTTCAGTCGGGCTAATTTGCTCACGTAAATTCCTATTTTCATGTTCCAACTTCCTACATTTCTCCCGCATTTCTCTGTAAGCAGATAAAGGTATCCAGACCTTTCTGTCATCATTACTTCCAAAAGACACGTTTTCTACATATATACAACAGGAATTATTTCTCAAAACATTATCAGGCCTTTTAGCTACACATGCATTTTCTTCTGTAATTCCCCAAACAGAAAACAATTCACAGTTTTTCTTAGCACCATCAGGCAGTTTATCAACACATGTCTCAGACATGGTCTGCCGTGCTACTGTGATTCCCCAAACAGAAAACAATTTCTGTAATTCTCCAAACAACAAAAACAATTACACTTTTAAAGTGTGCACTTAGAAATCTACTAACTCGTCAACACCCTCTTAATCACCTCTTAATGACCGACACCCCACGACCTCTGGTACCAATTGTAGTGCTTTTGTCCTTATTTAGTTTCTAAGCACTAACATAACACAACAGAAATGCACTTCTGAGGTCAAAGAGGATTTTATTGTTGTTATATGAATGACGAATTAGTAGCTTTCCAGTCCGCGTTAATCAAACAAAATATATCAGTTTGCAATATACACATAAGATATTGAATGCAAAGCAAAACAAATACTTCACCGTGTAGGAACTATTTACAGCTACATCTTTCTAAGGTCTGCCAGCTGATGACCCCTGTCAGCCGCGAGAAAGAGTTTCATCTACCCACACGGGATGCTGGCAGCTGGCGCCAAGCTCCAGCACGAGGTCCGGCAGATTCGAATCTGCCTCTCTGCAGCCTGTTACATTCGTTACAAAGGTGTGCCCCCTCCTCTCAGACCTGGGAAACTGAGCAAGCCTTTTGGAGACTGGCCAGGTCTCCAAGACTACTCCTGTTCCCAAGCTCAAGCGAAGAGAAAACAACACCCATGTACTCTCTCTTATCATGTCTAGTCTACTGTACGAAAAACATCTTGGTTCTCTGGTGCAAAAACACAGCTTGGAAAAATACAGCTTGGATTCTCAACTGCAATGTCTAACTCCACGTTAAAGGCAATGGGCAGCTAACCTAAATATCAAATGCAATGTCATGTTAAAGGCAATAGGCAGCTAACCTAAATATCAAATGCAATGTCTTATATCATGTCAAAGCCCATAGGCAGCTGAGCTGAATATAAAATGCAATGTATAATATCATGTCAAAGCCAATAGGCAGCGGAGCTGAATACAAAATGCAATATATAATATCATGTCAAAGCCAATAGGCAGAATATCTAATAGCATGTCAAAGTCAATAGGCAGCTAAACTGAATACATCATGTCAAAGTCAATAGGCATGCAATGTCAAAGCCAATAGGCGGCTAGACTGGATACAGCATGTCAAAGCCAATAGGCAGAATACAGAATGTAATGACTAATGCAATGTCAAAGCCCATAGGCGGCTCAACTGAATACAGAAAGTAATGGCTAATGCCATGTCAAAGCCCATAGGCGGCTCAACTGAACAAAACATACCATGTGCTACTGGTGAACATTGAGCAACTAATATGCGCAGTGGTGAAACACAAAGTCATTGGTCAAAACAAAACTTTATCAAATGGCAGTACACTTGCCAAGTCGAATTTACAGTTAAAACAACACACACACACACACAGACAGACACTGCAGTGGCAGGTCTGAGGCATGATTACAGAGCTTCTCATGTGGGTGGCACAACCAGTGCTGCAGGCCCACTAGTAGCATTTGATTTACAGGCCCTGGCGCCTCTAGTGCATTTTAGTAGGGACTTCCTAGTAAATCAAATATGCAAATCATGGATAAACCAATTACATACAACTTACACAGAGAGCATATGCACTTTAGCACTGGTTAGCAGTGGTAAAGTGCTCAGAGTTCAAAAGCCAACAGCAACAGGTCAGAAACAAATAAGAGGCAGGTGGCAAAAAGATTGGGGATGACCCTGCATAAACAATAAAGTCCAACACTGAAGTAGTGGGATAACATCCTGTAGAGTTACCATATTAAAGTGTTCTGACAGGATGTAAAGATTGAGGGTTCTGAGATCTAATACTGTCCTTAGGATGGCATCCTTTTTGGGAATGAGGAAATACAGTGAGTAAACTCCTGTCCCTACTTGATTTTGTGGCATGGCTTCTATTGCTTGTTTGAGTAATAGATATTTGACTTCTTCCTGTAACAGAGTCATATGGTCTGTGGACAGCCTGTGTGGTTTTGGTGGAATGTTTGGTGGAGTTTGTATCAATTCTAGGCAATAGCCATTGCGGATAATTGATAATACCCAGTTGTCTGTGGTAACGTTTAGCTAATTGTTGTGGAACGTTTGCAGTCTTCCTCCCACAGGGGAGGTGTGGATTGGAAAAGAATGGCACAAGTCACTGTTTACTTTGTTGTGAGGCTTGTTTTGGTGTTTGATATTTTCCCCTGCCTCTGGGGAACTGGCCTCTATAAGTGCTTTTGAAAACACCTTGATGGCATTGAGGTTGGCAGGCCGGCTTTGGCTGTGATGTGGATGCCTCCGCAGTTTGGGCTCTAAATCCACCTCTAAACTGGGGTTTGCGAAAGGATCTGCATTGTGTGGTGTATAGTGCACCCATGGCTTGAATCCTTCTGCATTTTTTCTATAGCAGTGTCGACCTCTGGGCCGAAAAGTTGTTTCTTTTTGAATGGCATATTCAACACTGCCTGTTGGATTACAGGTTTGAATCCTGAGGACCTAAGCCATGCATGTCTCCTTATGGTTACAGCAGTATTGATGCTTCTGGCCGCTGTATCTGCTGAGTCCAGGGCAGACCTGATCTGATTGTTAGTGATGGCTTGGCCTTCCTCCACTATCTGCTGTGCCCTCTTTTGCTGTTCCTTGGGGAGATGCTGGATTATATCTTTCATCTCGTCTCAATGGGCCCTGTCATATCTAGCCAACAATGCCTGTGAGTCGGCTATTCTCCATTGGTTGGCTGCCTAAGATGCCACCCTCTTTCCTGCAGCATCAAACTTCCTACTCTCTTTGTCTGGTGGGGGTGCATCACCCGACGACTGCGAGTTTTCCCTCTTCCTGGCAGCGCTTACCACTACTGAGTCTGGAGGTAGTTGCTGGGTAATATAGACAGGATCGGAAGGAGGTGGCTTATATTTCTTCTCTACTCTAGGACTAATTATTCTTGCCTATACAGGCTCGCTAAATATTTAGTCAGCATGTTTGAGCATGCCTGGGAGCATAGGGAGCGAATGATAAGTTACATGCGTGGAGGAGAGTGTATTAAATAAGAAATCATCCTCTAATGGCTCACTGTGCATGGTGACATTATGATATGTTGGCGCCCTAGCTATCACTTGAGTGTAGCCTGTACTATCCTCTGGTGGTGAAGGGTTAGAGGGATAGGAATCTGGGTTATTGTCCGGAATGGGGTCTGGATCATAAAGATCCCATGGATCCACATTGTCCCGCTGCGAATCAAATGAGTGTGATGGTGACTGCATAGGTGTAGGACTAGTAGAAGGAGAGATATGTAGATGTGGAGAGTGAGGAGGCGACTGAGGAGGAGAAAATTGGGGAGGTGGAGGTCTCTCTTTTGTTTTTGGTACTTTAGCTTTTGGCTGTGTAGTGTCCAATTCCTCCTGAAAGGCTAATTTCCTCTTTGGTTTTGGAGGAGGTGCAGTTAAAATTCTGCCAGTTTCTTTATGGATATGAATCCTGGCTTGCATTTCATCCATTACTTCCATGATTGGTTGCATTTGTGAGTCCTCCTCAGTAGATGTATGGCTTTCTCTAAGAGTTTTTGAAAGTCCATGCTCCTCAGTATAACTAGGTCTTTTCGGCTCCAAAGCTGGCTTCTTCTGTATCGAAAAAGATGGTGTTGAGGATGGTCTCGGCTCCGAAAATGATTTTCGAGATTTGGACTCTGAAGAGCGGTGTTTGCTCGGTTCGGAAACGGAGCTTCGGCTCGAGTCCGATGGCTTCGGAGGGGTGGCCTTCTTCGGTGCCGAGCTGGTGGGTTAGTCACCGAGCGTCTTTTTTCACGTCAAGCCATGGCCTTCCGGCAGTGGCGTCCCCAAGGCCTTATGTTTGGGCTTAGATGGCACAGGCGTACTCGCGTGCTGTCCTGCCGTGACCGGTCTGTCTTCCTCAGAATCCTGGTCGGAGTCGGATCCTCGAACGGAGACTGCGGTCTGCATGATCTCTTCCTCTTCGATGTCGAGATGTTCGGAGCTTTTTGACACCATCTTGAGCCTCTGTGCTCTTCTGTCCCGGAGTGTCTTTTTCGACCGAAAGGATCTGCAGGCCTCGCAATTTTCTTCCCAATGGTCAGGGGAAAGGCAGAGTTTACAGACAAGGTGTTGGTCTGTATAGGGGGAATTTAGCCTGGCACCGAGGACATAATCAGAATGGAGTCTGATCCATGAGGCTTCCACGGGGTCGGCCCGACCAGGCCGGAGTTGGGCGCGCACGCCCCGAAGGGCAAGTAGAGATGTTTGTTCCGACGACGGGCCCGAAGTGTGGATCGAATGTGTAACACAATTGAAACAATACCAACGAGAAATGAAGCGGTTTCAAGGTTTTCCGAATCGAAGCAAAAGGAAACATGTCCGAACCCGATGGTGGAGAGAAAACAATCCAACATAGAGTCGATGCCCATGCACAATGGAGCCAACGAGGGAGAGTCACTCGATTCCGTGACTCGAAAACATTTCTTCAAAGAAAAACAACTTGTAACACTCCGAGCCCAACACTAGATGGCAGAAGTATGCACAGCATGTTTATCTGCAGCTACTCATGTCATTGAACATATATATATATATATATATATATATATATATATATATATATATATATATATTCTTCAAATACAACATGCTCAAAAAGGGGCTCCAAGCGCCATTAAGGGGTGGTGCGGTATATATAGTTTATGCCTTCTGACATACAAATAAAACAAAAAGAACCATCATTAGATTCTCAAAATATGAACATGAATTTAGAGCTTGACTTGTTATTCAAGATATAATGAAACTGATGTTTTAACAAAAAACAGGTTTGGCTTAAAGATTCTTTGGTACACAAGCATCTTGTACATTAGACTATGAGCCAGGACCCCAAATCTAGGCCATTGGTACCACTCAGGGGATGGGTTCTAACAGGATTTGTTTTTTGCAAAGTATGGATGCCTAGAGATGAAAATATGTGATAGCAAGTAATCATTCTTTGCCTTTTGTGTGAAATTATTGGATTAGCAATCATAGCTAAAAACATTTATAATTTTTATAATTTTGATAAATAGCATACAAATTCATAATATTATGTGGAAAAATAAATCTAATTCCATCAGATTGGTTAAATTCAATATAATCTAAAAATTATTATGATTAGTAGTTGTAATAACAACATTGTCCTTAAAATAACAATAAAACTTAATTGTATTCTTTATATATGTGTAGAGATGATATGCATAATTTTCACTTACAATTTCAAATATGTTGTCACATGTTACATAGGCAATATATGTCATGGGTGAACGTAAACACAAATTTATAATTCACATTTGTCGTCATCATCTTCTTCTGAATAGGTGTCACCATTCTCTGACTCAGTTTGATTTTCACAGGTGGTAAGTATGCACAAGTCAGTGCACTTGAGGTCATTTACACAGCAGACACATGTTGGCAGTAAGCAGTTCCTAATGCAGTAGAAAGCTACTAGATCTAACACAACCCGAGGTGCTGGCTGCCCGTCCATACAGTTCACTACCAGTTGCTCTGCTCCCTCGTGTTTTTCCAACTTCCACCCTCTCGCAATTGGACTAAGAGTCTGTGGATCATTCAAAAGACTTCTCTTGCTTATAGCGGCTTGATAATTTGCACATTCAGCATGTTTCTTCAGACAGTCCCTGCAAGGTGGAAGTTGAGGACTGCCTATCTCACCCTTCTTCACACAAAGAACTGAAGATTTTGGTGCTTACAGCAAGCACGAGAATTGCTACAGTCTTACCATTAGTTCTTCAGAGAGATCCCATCCATCTCAGAGTTGCAAAAATGTTTCCTGTGTATGTTTTTTGGTAGACAGGATTTTGAATTCACTTTTCCTTTTCCCGCAAATGCACTTAGGTCTCCATACGTTTACCGGGTGTGACACACTATCATAGCTCGACACATTTTTTTCGCCAAGAGCTGAAGCTATTTTCCCAATGTCAAGGACTCGCATGTGTATTTTAGTACCACATGTCAGAAACAATTTAGTCATGATTTTGTCACGGAATCTTAAACAGATAATAAACACATCGGTGTTGTCTGTGCTCATCATTACTGCCTTATAACCCTCATTAGTAGAGTGTGCAGTATGCAGCAACAAACAGCTATCCACTGCTTTATGTGTACTGTTGAGATCGGGCACTTCATGGCTCCCTTTAGATGTGATTTTGTAGCATTTATCTTCGCAGTTCGTGAACAGTGTTTTATTCTCAAGTTTTACAAAATACTCTGGTTTCCTCCATTTGTTAACAAGAAATGCAATGAGAGTTGTTGTATTCCTTACGTGGCTTAGGAATTCCCTCCTCTGTCTGACAATCTGGGAAGGTGAGATGGTCTGTAACTGGTGCCAGAGTTCTTCCTCTCTTATTGTCCTTTCGCTGTTCTTAATAGACATCTCGTTATACATATCAAACACAACATCAATTCTTTGAGTCCTATTTCCTTCCTGCAAGAATATGGACAGGACAGACAGTCACCTCACAAAAGTTTGATTCTTCTCCTTTTACTCTCTGAACAAGAACCATACCATCAATCAGCGTGGCTGAATTTCCAGGTATTTCCCCAGTAGGATAACATTTTTCTGCAAGCATGTTGCAAAAACAGCTTTGTTTGTCTTTCGCAACAGATCTTCAGGTCTAAAGCCCATGGTAAACGTCTTAAGTGATGAGAGAGTACATCTGCCATTTGAAGGGTCGGATTCTGTGCGGTCACAATGATTCGACCAAATAGAGCTTTGTTTGCTTTCATGATGATTGTCCTGCCATTGTTGTTCACTGCTTTCTTCTTGGACACATTAGTGAAAGTTCTTAGTTTGTTCATTTTCATTGGGTCATGAAACTTCTTAATAGATGGATTATTCTCAAGTCGTTCAAGCTTGAAGTCTGTATAGCACTGTTCACCTATTTCATGCGCCTTCATTATGTTGGACACTAGGGCCCGTATTTATACTCTGTTTGCGCCGAATTAGCGTCGTTTTTTTCTACGCAAATTCGGCGCAAAACTAACGCCATATTTATACTTTGGCGTTAGACGCGTCTAGCGCCAAAGTATGGCCAAATAGCGTCATTTTTTTGCGTGAACGCCTTCCTTGCGTTAATGAGATGCAAGGAAGGCGTTCCCGTCTAAAAAAATGACGGCGACGCAAATGCGTCGTATTTATACTCCCGGGCAAAAATCACGCCCGGGAGGTGGCGGGTCAAAAAACCCCGCATTTGCGCCACTATTTAACGCCTGGGTCAGGGTAGGCGTTAAGGGGCCTGTGGGCTCAAAATGAGCCCACAGGTGCCCTCCCCTGCCCCCAGGGACCCCCCCTGCACCCCTGCCCACCCCAGGAGGACACCCAAGGATGGAGGGACCCACCCCAGGGACATTCAGGTAAGTTCAGGTAAGTATAATTTTTTATATTTTTTAATTTATTTTGGATGGCATAGGGGGGCCTTATTTGTGCCCCCCTACATGCCACTATGCCCAATGACCATGCCCAGGGGACACAAGTCCCGTGGGCATGGCCATTGGGCAAGGGGGCATGACTCCTGTCTTTACTAAGACAGGAGTCATGAAATGGCGTCTGGGCGTCGTAAAAAAATGGCGCAAATCGGGTTGAGGCGATTCTTTTGCCTCAACCTGACTTGCCCCATTTTAAGACGCCCTAACGTCATTTTTTCCCAACGCCGGCGCTGCCTGGTCTACGTGGTTTTTTTCCACGCACACCAGGCAGCGCCGGTCTGCTTGCGCCGGCTAACGCCATTCCATAAATACAGCACCCGCATGGCGCTTCAGAATGGCGTTAGACGGCGCAAAATTTTTTGACGCTAAACTGCGTTAGCGCAGTTTAGCGTCAAAAAGTATAAATATGGGCCTAGGTCTTTAGATGCCTTTTTTGCCATGGAGAGACTAATGAGATCATGTGGCCCAACAAATGGGTTTATCCAGCTTTAAACCAGACTAACAGCTCTTGTAACAGTATTTTCATCTTTTTCAATTTGTGACTTATCTAGGTCTGTGTGAGCAAGATCTGATCTGTTGTTAGGAACCATTTCCCTTAACTGACCCAAAAAACCACTTCTGTGTTCAGCCGTCATATATTATTTTTTCACAGCACCCACCTTGAGGTTGAACCTTGTCGTACCACCCGGAGTCTGTGTGTCTTTGTTGGCTCTTACCTCTTGAGCTTGATCAACCGGAATTCGTCCAAACGGATTAACATTTGACAGTTGAACAAAAAAGCATCCGTTGATAAAGTTGTGGTGTATCTCTGGATATTTCACTGCAAGTAATGTCATTTCGGCATAGTTTACATGAAAATAGCTAGCGTAGTTCATACTGTCATACGCAAAACACCATGGGATCATACAGCGTATGGCAGTAAGATGTAAATGCCAAATTCCTTCTCGAGCAGCACATAGTAGAGCCAGTAAGACATTTAAACTATTTCCGCATACAGCATCCTCATTGACATTGTCATGACGAAGATGTTCCAGGAATACACCCCAAAGCTGTTTTACTTCCGCAAAGGCAGCATTCTGCAAGAGATTATCTAATCTCTGCTGGCATAGGTCTTTTGGGAAGTCATTAACATCCTCAATGGAGGAGTAGACTACCTGAATGTACTCTTCTCAATTATTTCTCAGCCAGGGTATAAATTCCAACCAAGTCAGTCTAAATATAGATTCATACACGCAGTTGTGTACTCGAACTGCACGATTGTTCATACGACCTTCTATTACTGATGATATTTCTCTTTCTGGTATCATGTCTGCTTCAATGCTAAGGTCAAGAAGGCCAGCGTCTAGAAAACATTTTCCAAGAAGGGGTATGACATTGCAAATGGTGTGAAAAGTGCCCATTCGAAGAATGATTCTGTCATACGTTGCTTTATGTTTTCACACGATCTCAGATGCTTATGCTTAGAGAGCTTGATCCGTGACCACTACAAATTTTTTCCAAATGCAGTGATTCCCTTATCAGCTCTGTTTCAAAATTTCAGAAACAGCTGTCAACTCAGTTGCAAAGGCATTGTTGGTGGACAAGTAGCCAATGGAATCCTGTGACACACCAATTAGGTCTCTAGAACTGATGTTAAATCTTGTCCAACTTTGTATTATCTGTATAAGGCTTGCTTCTTGTCTTGTAACAACCCAGATTATGTTCTTATTTTGTGCAAGCATCAATTGGGCAACAAATCCCTGCATGACTTTGGTACTTGTCATCAATTGCTGAGGCCCAACTCGTTCACCAGAAACATACATGAACAATTCTTTAGCAATTGTGGCGGTCAATGTTCTTTGCTTTTGTTTCTCAATGCTTGGGAGAGGAGCTTTAAAAGATTGTGGTGCAAGCAACTTGGGCTGCACAGCTATATCGTTGACTCGATGAGTTGTCCCCTTACCAGTAAGAGTCTCTTGCACCATATCAATTTATCCCATGCTAAGCTAGTGTGACATAAGGCTGAATGTCGGCTGGAAGAATGATTTGCTCATTTACGGTAGCAGCAAGTTTCTAAAGACACAACATGGTATCATCTTCTTCCAGTTGTGAGTATGAAGTCCCATGACTAAGTCTGTTTAGAGTGCAAATTATTTCAACATTGCCTGTCAGGTATTTACGGCATATGGAAGCAACAATTGCTTAGGGGGTTCTGCAGGCCATTTGTAACTGCATATATTATGTCCTAACACTTTTGGACGGCTTTTTGTTTTCTGGATCTCCAGTCAGAAGTCCTAATAGGAACTGTTTAAGGTAATCAGACACTGTAAATGAATCTTTATAATCGTCTGATGGATGATATGGCCATGGTGTTAATGTCAAGTTTTTTTAATCATTGTTCTTATGTGCGATGATGTTTCATCAGTGATCTTGTTCGCATCTCTTGCCTTAATCTTTAAAAAGGATAATTCTGTTTTCAAACTCTGGTTTTCTCTTACAATGTCCTCTAGCATGACACTATCAGGTTGGGCCAATAATCTTACTTGGTTGTCTAGGAATATGCGGAGGCTGTCACCAAACTCGGAGTCCAATTTTGTTCTAATATGCTTCTTGGTTAATTTGTCTATTTCCTGTATTCCTCTGCGGGTCGTGAGGGTTTCAAGCCTTTCAGTGAGTCAGCCCACGTATTACCTCTTTGTTAGGAATAATCACAGTCCTAATGTATTGAAATAGTTAATCATATGCTTTTTCTCTCATATTTTTGCAGTGATCATCGGTTTGAATGGTAGATGCATGATCGTTAACCCTTGTATAGTTCCTGTAACAAGATGCATGATAATGGGCTTCTGCAGCCACTATGTCCCTACTAAAATTGCTAAGATCTCACACTCTCAAAGCCTTTTGTCAGTTCTAAGCGCTGTGGCCTTTGATTAATTTCTCATGCATTGATGTTCCTTTGTAGAAGTTTATCTTTCCACAAAATATACATTCTTCAGCATACACGTTTGACTTCAACAATGTTCTTTTGTTTGAGTGTTTACTCATGCACTCACTCGTTTCAGCATCATCACTGACATTTGCTTCAGCTTTTCACTTATTAGTCTGTAAATCTCTCTGCATAGTAAACAGGCTCCTGCACTTCCTGGAGTAAAATACTTAGGGAACTGTGTTGCTTTCCACATTGCTCACAATGTTTAACAGTGGAATGTGATTCCTTGCTTCAGCTGCCTTTAACAAAGTTTTCCATGATGAGTAGTCCTGCAGGCTTGTCAGCGTAACTCCACGTTTGACATTTGACCATAAATGAATTATAAACTGGGGAGCGGAGGCACATGATGTGCTTGTTTCAGTCTTTTTCATGATGTTGCACGGTCAGTCACCACTAGTTCTGGAAAAGGAAATTCATTTTAAAAGGCATAAATTGTACTTGGTGTACTTAATATAATCATAAGTATATAAATTGATAATAATCATAATAATAATCACATTTATTGTAATTTGTATTAATAAAATTCACAATAATAAAAATTATTATAAGAAAAAAGTTGAATTTACATCAAGGTATCTTGGGAGTGGAGTGGTAACTCACAAAAGGCAAAGAGTTATGACTTGCTCTTACATATTTTCCACCTCTAGGCTTTCATATCTTACCAATAACTCATATTAGAACCCATCCCCACAAGTGGGACTGATAACATAGTTGGCTCATGGCCTACATCAAAAAACAGTCTGAACTGGTACATTTCGATGTCAGAATTAGAAAATAGAAAATAAAGCAATAGAGCTACATGTTTATACGTTTGTATTCTGCAATGGTATACAATTTACAAGAATTTTTTTTTAGCTCACTGCACTCAAGGAAAATAATGTTGAGAAGGTACATGTTACAAATAAACAGAAATGTAATTGGATACCAAAACAATATAACAGTAACATAATAATGTACGTGCATCCGTTTTCCTGAGGATACAAAATAAGGAAGGGCTCTGCATTTATAGATACAATCTCTTTACCAAATTGCCTTAAATGAGGCACATGATAGTAAGTTAAATAAAAACACATAAATACATCCCAACATTAATGCTGAAGACTCAAATTCAAGGATGTCCTCGCCCTCTTAAGCTTCCAGAATGGATTTGGTAAGTGCTTAGGATCTCTGCCTGTATCTAGCTTAAAAGTACATTGACCACGTGCAAAGAACCTTGAATTTCAGATAAGGTAATTGTGCAGTGTAAACGTAAACAAGATGATGATTATAAAAAAATAAATAAGCCATTAAATTAACATCTTTACTAAAATGCAGAGGCCCAAAGACAACAAGTAATTTTCCCATGGTGAAACACAAAAATACCCACAGCATAATATCAGGAACACAGACATGATTCACATCTTATTTCTTGAGCGGCAACTGATTCAACTGTGCTGTTGCTAGTTAAGTTTAGAAAGGTGTGCACAGTGCCAAAAAATCACTTTAACCAAAAAACAGACAAAGCTAATAATCAGTCCATGTAACATAATAGCAAAGGATGGAAGGTTCCCCTACTTTGAATAATTGGGCTCTCCAAAGTAAGATGTTAATCAACTCAATCCTCCTGATTTTAAAATCAAGGTCGCTGCTGCAAATAAAACCATGATTTCGACCTCTTAAAAATGTACATAAAGTATACTGTCCAAAAAAATAAATTGCATGCAAGGGGTAAAAACATTAGAAACATGTCATCAACATTTCATATTTATGGACCGAGAGAACATATTGGACCTATGAAACAATTGCTATATATATTTTTTTTTTTAAACTATCCCCACTCTTTATAGTTCCTGCATGTAATATCAATAATTCTACAACATGAAGACGCAAAATACATAAACGCCAGAAATATTTAACATAAATAAAACCAACTCACACATAAGATACCAGAACAAAAGGCAAATATTAAAATTGTAGACTGTGTGGTACCTCACAACAGTACATTTATTACACTTTACGTTATCCCCTAAGATTGGTCCAAATACAAAGTAGAGCATGTCCATGGAATTCTATATCTTTCGAACTTGACCAGACTAGGTTCTCACCCAAGCCCACCTACTGAGCACTTATGCAACCGTCTCACTTTGGTCAAAAACTGAAAATGCTGTAGTCTGCTTGACAAGGATTTTGAGAATGTAACAATGAACCTGGAAACAGACAAGAAGCTTGAGAGTTCCCCTGAAGGCTCCCTGTAATAATGCATAGACACTAACACTCCAATCCAAACCACGCTAACAAGACTGCTCACATTCTGTAGGAGATTTCCTATGTGTTGAAATCCCTGGCTCATTTAAAGCCTCAAGACCATTTCCCCATCAACTGTTCACTTGCATGCATCTACAAAAAAGGAAACCAAACTAACATTAAATTCTGCAGGAAATGCACTTCAACCACAATTACACCTGCCATAACAAATATCACCTGTATTATTTATTTATTCAAATTAAAGGGTCATCAACTTAAATGTTTCCAGTTAATTTCAAATATTACCCACCATGATTTGAATTCAACACTTAATCTGAAATGAATGCCAATGGCTTAATTGCATCCCTATCTAAATTAAGTTTATTCAACACAAATGTGTGTCTCAAACACTCTTCAAACCAAAGACTGATGTATCCATGGCTGGTTCTGCCTTCATCGCAGAAACCAGGCACACTGGAACAGGAGCTGTATCATGTGAGGTACTCTTGCTCATAGGAAACCTACATTTCCTATCAATAGAAACACACATCACAGTATAATGTAAGCCATGCTGAAGCCCCTTCATGAATGGAGGGAGCACCAATGTTACCAGTGTCTCTTCACAAGAGCAGCAGAAGATCAATAACTCATCTAATTGAACTAAATTATGTTTCTGTGAGCTATCGGAAAAGACAGACAAACCTATCTGAAAAGAAATGCCACCACTATTCCCAGCCATGTTGTGTTGAGCTGTGTTCTATGTCACTTTTCAGATAAATTACAATATTTCTTTTTAGATGCATTTTGGGAAAGTAGGTTAGTTGCCTTAAATATCCAGAATCCATATGGCTGAAATCCACTGGTAATACAGCAATTGAACCAGGGATCTCAATTGACCTCTGTTATGCAAGTATTTTTCCTTACTTATTCCAATAATGCAGCAGTGCCTGCTTTGAAAGAATATTCCCATTGGCTTGATATTTTTTCTTCAGTTGAACATCCTATGTGCCTTCTGAACGGATTCCCTCCTAAAGAAGATTTTAGTGTGGTATCCATTAAATTGATGCAGTCTATCCACGAAGCACATAATCGGTTTAGGTATTAGAAACTATTGTCTGTTAGCCACACCACTTTCTCTTGCCCTCATTTTACAAACATCGTTGGATATTGTCTGGGGTTAATATGCAATCCCGGTGCTCTTCATATTGCCGGATCATGTTCTGGAGGTCATCATCAGCATTAATCACCTGTCAAAATAAGAGAATAAATATTACAACAAGAATCTGACTGAGCTCAATTTAGAGTTTCATCAGTGGACATGCTGTAATAAGAGTAGCAGATTTAAGGGCTGTTTGAGGACACAAGTATATCAACCACGGTCATGAAGAAACGTTAGTAGGAGGAATAAGGGGGATTGCATGGCTTTTCCTTAAATGGGATGAAATGGAAAACCTTAGCTCCACTGGCCCACAAAGGACATACATTTGGTTTTGCAAATGTTACTTTATGTTGTTGTATTCTGCTTCATGATCTATTCATTTGATGGAGAAAAACGAGGATGCAAAATATGTTTGAGTGATGGTGGCTTTTATTACCTTAGCATCAACACAGTTCATGGATTCTTGAGCAATCTTGTTATTACTGGACCATTGTACAATGCCCTCACTCAATCTAATGTTCCTACAAAAGTAGCTGTAAGATTACGTGGGACTTCCGTGTTCCCCATTAACATGAAGTATGAACGGCTCCATCAGTAAAGACGCATCATCAGTACATGAGTTTGCTTAGCACCCATATGAGTGTACCAACACCTTTATTAGAGTTCTTATGGGGAATATTAACCAGGAGTTGCAATATATCCTTGATAACTTCATCAAAACCTGCGATGGATTGCACTTTTTTAATTCCTGTCTGTGATAGCCTCTCTAGAGGTGCAGAAGGTGTTACTCTTACACGTCCTTCCAAAAGTATAACAAGGAGTCGACAACTAGGGAACTTGAAGGTTGTGTTCAGAAAGATCACAAATGCATACCTCTACTTTTTGTTTTGGGTTACCATTGAGATATGTCATGCTAACATGCACCAGACAGATGGAGGGGGAATTCACAAGCACATGTCCTACTCCAACATCTTCCAGCCCTTTCCTTAGCTTAGGGAACATCAGAGTGTGTTTTCCACAACCTAAACAGGAAGGGATCAGGACATTCCCATTTGCAACCTGTGCATGCAAGGCAACATACTGCAGTAGCGGCACTTAACAAATCTACATCTTCATAAAGCGTTTTCCACAACTGACGTTTTCTAAATTTCCCCCCACCCCATGTTTTCAACTTGTAAACATCAAGAGGTTGGAATTGCTGGACTTCAACGAGAGAAAACTGCGAGTGTAAAGTAATAACTGCATTACTCAAATCTTCAGTCCTTGAGCAAACTGCTGTTTATATTGGGATCAGATTTTAGTATTGAGCTCAACCTATGTGTGTGGATACATTGCAAATACAGGGCGATCCAGAACAAGCTGAGACATATCAACGCCAATAGAGATTTTAAAAAGCATACAAAGCAACCATTTCGAAAACTAGCTAAATTATATAATTAAGGAGACAACACACTTAAATAAGAAAAAACTATTTACAGATAGGTATTCATTGACTTCATATTTAGGCTGCATATCAACGGAAAATTATTTACATCTAGGTTTCTGTAAATAAACGTAGACAGTTTCATTTCAAATAGGTTATCTTCATTATGGTATGGAACAAAGTGTAATGGATTGCCTTTCAATAAATATAGACATGTCCTGGTACTTGCTAGCAGAATTGAATGAGAATAAAATATAAAAGAGTCAAAAACTTTACTTACTAGTACTGGCGCAGGCACTGTGAAACGGGTTCGTTTAATAAGCCATTCTTCATGAAGATTATGAATAGCTTCTAAATAGTCCTATTAAGAAAAAACACCAGACAAGGAAATAAAAAAAAGTGAATATAGATGTATATGATTAGAAAAAATAGAACATGTATGCCAAACAACATTTATCTAAGCAAATGTTTGGACCTCTTTTTTACACAATTAGATCTTTCATCTGTTATCCTGGCTCTGAACTTCTTAAGTTATACCTACAATGAAAACAAGGAAATACTGTGCATTGTAGCCCCCTTCGGTGCGCATATCAGCCAATGGCTGGCACATGCACACCCTCCCCATTGCAGGTACTGGACACCGGACGACTCTAGGGAGTGTCAGAAGCGGGCTCCACGGTTCTTTGCACCAGAGGGTTTCCCTTTATTCCCGAGCAGCCTGAACTATTTTTTTTTTAACATGAAATGACGATCAGAGTGCAATAAAAGAGTGAAAGTAAAAATAAACTGAAGGGCTTGCTTCACTTTCACTGATCAGCGATAGAGGGCTATTTCATACCCCCCTCACTAAGTACTGATTCTTATGGGAGAGGTATCACTGGAAAGGGGAGAATCTCCCATTTCCAATGGAACCTCTGCCCAGTGGATCCCTGCTTAGGGATCAGCACAGGAGGGCGATCCCCAAGTAGAGATCCACCCACTAGGCACCAGTAAAAAGAGGAGGGCCCCTTCGGTAAGGGCTTGTGCTCCTATCAATTTCCTTTTTTTATAGAAGTCTTTCTATAAAATTGACCCCGATCTGCGCTCCCTACTCCCCCCCTGGGTGGCAGATACCCCACTAGGCACCAGGGATTTTTTTTTTTAATAAGAACAGAGGGGTAGGAGCTGTCCAGAATGGGCATGTCCATGCCCACACATGTAAATAAGGGTGAACAGTCTTTCTGCCCACTTGGGGACAGATGGAGGGCAACTGCCCTCAATCTTGCCCCTGCCCCCCCCCCCCAGAAGAGGAAGCCCACTAGGCAGCTAGGATTTAAAAAAATATATATATAGGGATGTGGGCTGCCCGCATGGGCATGGCCATGCACCCAACCCAACTAAAGGGGCAAGTCTTTCTGCCCCCGGGGCGGTTAGAATGAGATAATTATCCACGATCTGCCCTCCCTGGGGGGTGGAAAGCCCACTGTATGGCAGCAATATATATTTTTAATACAATAATGGGGTGGATCTTTCCCATTTTAACATCAGGCCCCACCCACCCACTTTTCTGTGATAGGAACTTTTGGAATACGTAGGATTCAACAGAATTCCTACCACCCAGCATTGCTCACTTGTGCCGATAAAACACAGTGCCCCTTGTGTGGTTGCCATAGTGACAACCTCAGGAATTATTCAAACTGAGGTCAATGGGAGACCCAATGCATGGGTCCCATTGACCTTGATTGATCCGTTCCTGTTGAAGGGACTAAGCCCAGCCACACAAGTGGAGCATCATCTTTAATTAGCACAAGTGGGGTACGGCTGGGTGGTAGGGATTTTGTGGATTCCGTGGGTTTCAGATGTTTCCACTACAGAAATGTAAGGAAAATACGTGGTTTCAGCTAAACTTTGAAGTTTGCAGGACATTTTGGGTGCAAAAAAACCTCATGGAATCCAAGCAAGTCGCCCTATTCTGGATTCCCCTCGGTGTCTAGTTTTCATAAATGTGCAGGTTTGCTAAGTTTTCCCAAGGTGCCAGCTGAGCTAGAGCCCAAAATCCACAGGTCCCTACTTTCAAAAAATGGATCACTTTTGATTGGAAAAATGTGATGTGCCCATGTTGCGTTTTGAGCCATTTCCTGTTGCAGGCACTAGGCTTACCCTGAAAAGTGAGGTACAATGTTTATCTGAAGACTTAGGAGAAAACTGGGTGGAAGGAATATTGTGGCTTCCTGCAGATTCCAGAACTTTCTATCGCAGAAATGTGAGGAAAATATGTTTTTTAGTCAAAGTTTGAGTTTAACAAGGGATGCTGAGTAAAAAACCCTGGTGAGGGCCACTCAAGTAATGCCATCCTGGACTCCACTAGGTGTCTAGTTTAAAAAAATGTACAGCTTTGCTAGGATTCCCTAGGTGCCAGCTGAACTAGAGCCCAAAGCTATCTAGTTTGCAAACAACTGTTCATTTTTTAGTTGAAAAATGTAAAGTGCCCCTGTTGCGTTTTGGGCCATTTTCTGTCACGAGCACTAGGCCTTCCCACACAAGTGAAGTACCATTTTTGTCAGAAGACATGTGGGAGCATAAAATAGTAGGATATCTGTTATTATCAATTGGATTTAGCTTGCATGTATGTGTTAAAAATGTAAGCCAGTGTGTAAGAAGGGATTTTGAAAAATACTCTCTAAATCATATGCTTCAACGGGTACCCACAAATTCTGAGATCTAGAAATAACCACTGCTTCTAAATTCCATATCTTGTGCCCTTTTCAGAAATACATAGGTTATCTTGATACCTATTATTCACTTTATATATTTCCTCATATGAATTGGTCTATACTCAGTACACAATGAAAAAACACTGTATGGCGCAGCTCAGTTGTTGACTCTGGGTACCTCGGGTTCTTGGAGAACCTACAAGCCCTATATATCTGCACAACCAGAAGGGTCTAGCGAACACAACAGTGCACTGCTTTTCTAAATCAGCCATTGTGACAAAAAGGTACAGATGAAAACTTTGTTTCAAATGATTTTTCCTACTCGTTTCAATATTTCTTTATTTCAACACTTAATTTCTTTAAGAAAACCTTGAGGGATCTACACATAAGACTCCTTGCTGAAATCGGAATTTTTTTCACTTTACAGAAATATATTGCTGGATAACTCATGGGTTTCACACTGGTTTCCACTACAAACTGGTAGTAGGTTGAAAGCACAAAAAAAATAACAAAAAGGGGTTACCTTTTTGAGAAATGTCAAACTTTGGTAAAACCAAAAAAAACAAAAATTTGATTCAGCTCTTCATGTTCCTATGAGCTGGGAAGGTCGTGACTTCAGCACCACAAACCGTTCATTGATACAATTTTTATGGAAAAAACACACACTTCTATCCAGAGCACTTTTTTCCTGTTTTTCCCCAAAAGGCTCAAACATTTGCTATCCTTTGGCTATTTTTTCCTGTCCCCTCAAGGGACACCACAAACTCTGGTTACCTTTAGTATCCCCAGGATGTTCAGAAAAAAGGACATACATTTGCCGTGGGTACTTTATATGGACAAAAGCTCTGAAGGCCTAAACATGGACTACTCCAAATAGCCAAAAAAGGGCTTGGCACTGAGGAAGAAAAGGCCCAGTAGCTAAGCGGTACATGAAAGGTAGTAACAATTGTAAGCAATACACTGAACACAAATTGTAAAAAAAAAATATTTAAAAAGTGATAGGTTCTGATTATTAGATCCAATTCATTAAGTATTCATTGCATCATCAGATTTTATAATATTTTTGCATAACCGACTGTGCATGTAATACAGGCTTTCCAGCTTGGCGTGCCCTAATTTTTAATTCTTAGCCTCGGTGATTCCATTCCACTAAATGCCGAACTCCTGAATCCCCATGCTTCTGAGGATAGCTTTGGCTACTGCAGTCCTTGCACCAGCATCCCCTTTGCTTCTGATGGTCTCAAGCTCATGGTGGTCTGCCTTTCTGTCGAGCTACACTGATGTGTCACTGTTCCAAACGTTTTCCACTGGTATGAATGGCCTCTGTGAACAGTCATGCTCAGCTGTAGCTTAATGAGCCGCTGCTTCTACCTGTCGGCCTGCTTCAGTCTTCCTCGCTATCTACGACTCTTACCAGGCAAGAAGTGTTGTGTTAGTAGAGTAGTTGGGAATCTCACTCGCTATCTTCTCCAGTGGAGGTTCTGCTGCTGCGCTGAGGCAGAGCGGCATCCAGCATTGCTAAGGAAAGGAAACAAGTACCTCCCACCTGTAATTTATACTTACAACCGCCTTGAGGTCCAACACTGCTTTTGTGAAGAAGTCTGCTTAATGTCACTCTCTATGCATTTATGTCCGGACAACTTGGCAAATATACTAGTGGTGTTGAGTACTTGGCACCATATACCCAGCATTTATATTGGAATTCTGTTTCACCATCCAGCGGTCAGGTTTAATCTGGCCACCCTCGCCCACCCCTGGAGGACACCCATGGATGGGGGGACCCATCCCAGGTAAGTAAGGGTAAGTTTGGGTAAGTATTTTTTAAAGTTTTTTTAAAGTGGCATGGGGGGGCTAATTTGGGCCCCCCTACATGCCACTATGCCCAATGACCATGCCCAGGCTGGGCATGGCCATTGGGCAAGGGGGGCAAGACTCCTGTCTTTGCTAAGACAGGAGTCATGTCAATGGGGGTTGTGCGTCACAAAAAATGGTGCATTATTTTTGCCACAGACCTGACGTGCACCATTTTTTGACGCACAACCCCCACTGTCCCCTACGACGGAGCTGCCTGGTGTGCGTCATTTTTTTTTTTACTCAGACCAGTCCGCAGCGCCGGCTAACGTCATTCCTTAAATAAGGCACCCGCATTGCGCGTTGGAATGGCGTTAGCCTGGCGGTAAAAAAAATTACGCACAACTTTGTTGGCGCAGTTGTGCGTCAAAAAGTATAAATATGGACCTGCATGTTTTGTGTATATATATATATATATATAAAAAACAACCTACTTTTAGTGCAAAAAAAAAATACGTATTTTAGGAGGAGGTTTCAAAATTCTTCAGAGTTAATCCTGAAGGCTCTACGCCTCTTTATATCATCAGATGGTGTAAATTTAATCTCCATTCGGAATCTTCATCAAGTTTCAAAACATATGCCTGACACGATATGTTTTCGAGGAAGTATTACAAAGAGATCTCTTCTTGGAGCTCTTTTTATGAGGAAGAATTGATTTTCATTTACTATCTATTAGCGTTTCCTCGCCGTAGAAAACATTCTAGCATAACAGTCTGTCTTTTAACAAAACAACGCGCTAGAAGCAAACATTTAACAGACGCACCTTCTGAGACGGAAGAGAATGAATAAAGTGCATATCGCCCCCATCTTAATGGAACTCCACTGCCACCCCAGCCTTTAAAAAATCAGCTTCATCATCCACAACGTCATTACACATAGCACCCCCACCTACCTGGCTGACAAGCTACAATCTCTAGTGGTTCTTGGCATCGCTGCAGCTATCATATCAACACACTAGAGGCAAATTAGTGCAAAAAAAGGAAAGGGGGACAAGACAAAACGCCTTCTCCATCTATACATCGAGGATGTGACAACTTCCCCATAGCCTTCAGGGTGCCCATTGGCGCTCTATTATAGGAAAACACTTCTTAAAACACATCATCATGTTGCGGTATCAGCCCACATGGTGACTTGATCTTGGCTTTTGATCTTGGACCAGTGCCTACTTAGAGCGGTGGTTGCACGTGGGGTGCATCAGCACTCATTTTTGGACACCGGTACCTATTGTTCCTCATTAGATTTTGACCCAAGTGAGTGGAAAACATACAAGAGGAAAGTAGGAAGAAGAAACAAACAGAAAACAAAATGGAGACTGCAAGAACCTATGCAGTGAGATAAATAGGCAGAGTGTATGAAGCTGGACTAGGGGTATGAGCTGGAAATCAAGACTACACAGCTGTAGTAATTGGACACACAAACATACAATAGAGCCGGTCACGTGCTTGGAGCAAAACCCTGGGCCCCAGTACTAGTTCTTTTACAAATTAAGCACTGCCTTTGACCCTGGATAGATTGGAGCTGCCTTTTGCTTAGGTTTGTGCTATACAAATACATGCATACACTGCCCTGCACATTCTGTTGGGGTGCATACCTGTTGTTCAAAGCCTGCAAATACAGAATACCTGTCACTCCCATTATGTGCCAGGGAATTCCTATTGCACAGGTACAAAGTAACACACAAGACAACGAACACATCGCATGTCCAGGTGATTTGCCTGCCCACCTACACATACCTTCTTTATATAGACATAAATCTGTAAACAAGTGTTAACACCAGCTGTCATTACCCACTTTAAAGTCAAATAAAGGGAGGGATTAGTTTGAAGAAAGTCAATAGTTACAAGTAGAAGCTGACTGGAACCCTCATTTCTGTCCCCTTTTCCCCTCAACGGCTGGGAAAGCTGCTTTCCTGGCCCTTTTCCACATTCTTATATGTACACAATGATTGCTGGAAAGTGATAAAGAGTAATGTTCTACCATATCCTCATGCGCAGCATACATACTGCAGTGACAATTGTCATAATTAGTGGGGTTTTGCCACATACACTCCAATTGGCCCACCTAAACTACTATAGTAGGAGAAGATGGGTGTGAGGATCCAGGTGTATTATATGGTATGGCTGTGCGGCCTTACCATGGAATATACTCACAAAAATTGTCTTGGTTCCAGTAAGGCTTCTTTGACAACCTTAAGCTCAACCCTTGGTAGCTATGGCTGTGAGCAGCAAGGCTTGAACAAAGGAACTAGTGTAAAGCATTTAACAGTACCAAACAATGAAACAAGAAATCCACGCAACACAAAAGAAACACAACAACAATTTAAAACATTAATTGGCTAAGCTAATAGGTCTCGCCTATGCAAGAGTTATTGGCTTTGCCAATCTGTTTTAGCTATGTTGTAAATCAGCGTGGCTGCTGTTTAGGATGGCTAACCATTAGTGGTGTAGAGGAGAGTGGTGCGAAATGCTGTAGAGTGGAATAGCAAAGAGTGGAGTAAAGTGTTGTACAGTGGAGTGTCAGAGAGTGTTGTGTACTGCAGTGGCATAGTGTGGAGTCGCGTAGAGTTGCATACACCAGAGTGGCATAGAGTGCAATGTTGAGTGCACTGACAGTATTGCAGAGAGTAGTGGTGTGGTGTGGTGTGGAGTGCAGTAGCACTGAATTCAGTGGCGTACAATGTAAAATCAAAGAATGCAGTGGCGTAGATTAGAGTGGTGCATAATCGAGCGCAGAGCTGTGGAGTGACGCAGAGTGGATCGGCATAGAATGCAGTGGTGTAGGGTGCAGTGGCGCAGAGTAGAGTGGTATCTAGTGTTGCAGAGTAGAGTGATACAGAGGGCAGTGGTGCAGAGAAGAGTCAAGTGGCACAGAGTGCAGTGGAGTGGTACAGGGTAGAGTAGCATAAAGAAGTGCAGAGTAGAGTACAGTGCCATAGAGTGCAGTGGCATACAGTGGAGTAGTTTAGATAGGAGTAGTGCAGAATAGAGTGTTGGAGAGTTAAGTGGCAGATGGTGCAGTGTTGCAGAGTAGTGTCAGAGTGCAGTGGTGTAGAGTAGAGTGGTGTGGAGAGCAGTGGTGTAGAGTGCAGTGATGCAGAGTAGAGTGCAGTGGAGTACAGTACAGTGACAATGTAGTTGTGTACAGTGCATTGGCATAGAGTGCAATGGTTAAGAGTAGTGTGGTGTAAAGTGCAGTGGCATAGAGTGGAATGGGGCAGATTGCAGTAGAGTGGTAGAGAATGCAGTGGTATAGAGTACATTGTTTCAGAGTAGAGTGAAGTGACATACAGTGGAGTGGTGCAGGGTAGAGTGACAGTGTAATGGTTTAGAGTAAAGTGGTGCAGAGTGTTGATTAGAGTGGCGTACAGTGGACTGGCATAGAGTGCAGGGGTATAGAGTTGAATGTTACAAGGTAAAGTGTACTGGCATAGAGTACAGTGGCGTAGAATGGAGTTAGGCAGAGTAGAATGGTGTGGCATAGACAGAGTAGTGTAGAGTTCAGTGGGGTTGAGTAGAGTGGTGAAGAGTGCACTGGCATGGAGTAGAGTGGTACATGGTAGTGTAGAGAGGTGTAGTGTGAAGTGGCATAGAGTGGAGTGGTGAAGAGTGCAGTGACGTGGACTGGTGTAAAATGGAGTGGTGCAGAGTAGAGTGGAGTGGCGTAGAGTGGAGTAATCATGATGCGGTAGCACACTGCCATTTAAGACAACACATTTTCAACTGAAATGACCATTACATTTGCACAGACATACCAGTGGCGTAACAAAGGCCCCTGCGGTACGGGGGCCCGAGCTCCGGGGGGCCCCCTCAGCACAGTACCCGGGCCTGAGATCTGAGTAGGTCCAGAGGTGGGGAATCTCTATGTACTTTGCAGGGGGAGGGCCCTCAAGTTTCATTATGCCTCTGAGACAAACAGTTTTATTAATAAATCTATACAGTGCAGAGACGAAAATGTCATCACGTAGTGTAATGATTTATTTAGATCAATTAAAGTATTTGCTTCCAGCACACTTCATAAATAACAAAGATAAAAAGATGAAAATGTGCTCACTTTGTGTTGCTGATTCCAATATATACAGAAATATTTGCACAGTTTATTTAAATGTTGTTGTGCTAGAAGAACAAGTTACTTACCTTTGGTAATGCTTTTTCTGGTGGATACAGTAGCTACCTGTGGATTCCTCACCTAATGAATTCTCCCAATGCACCAGCATTCGACGGAAACCTTCTTCCCAGCTCTTCACGTCGACGAGGATGTCACAATTGCATGGCTCTGCACGCAACTCCGTATGACGTCATCATGGCAATAAGAGGTCCTTACCGGTGTCCTGATGTCAGTTTCACCCTTTCTTATGTGCCTTTGAGACGAACAGGTGAAAACAGACCTCACAAAAACAACATATATATTGCAATCCAAATAAAATATACACACGATATTTATTTATATAACAATACCTAAAAACGTATATGCAAACTAGTAAAAGAAGTCTTGGTATGACCAGGCAGGCAACGGGGAGGCGCGTGGGACTGTGAGGAATCCACAGGTAGCTACTGTATCCACCAGAAAAAGCGTTACCGAAGGTAAGTAACTTGTTCTGATGGATACAACTATCTGTGGATTCCTCACCTTATGAATAGATTCCCAAAGTAGTACAGCACTCAGAGGTGGGTGCCTGACTGGTCACAACAGGAAATCCGGCAACACAGAACGTGCAAAATGGCCGTCACTCCTAACTTCGGAATCCAAGCAATAATGCTTCACGATAGAGTGGGTGGAAGCCCAAGCTGCTGCCATGCAAATATCCACCACTGGCACACCTCTAGCCAAATCCAAAGTGGCATACTTAGCCCTGATAGAATGGGCTCTAATACCCTCAGGAGGAACCTTTTTTGCTAGTGAATAACAGATCTTTATGCAAAGAATGACCCACCTGGATATGGTTCTCCTATGGACAGCTTTGCCTTCCATCTTGCCCACATATCCAACAAAGAGTTGGTCATCCACACAAAAGTCTTTTTTTTTTTCAATATAAAAACTCAGAGCTCTTCTCGGGTCTAGGCGGTGAAGTCTTTCTTCCTCCTTTGAAGGGTGAGGAGGAGGGTAGAAGGATGAAAGAGCAATAGACTGCCCCATATGGAAGGGAGTGACAACCTTAGGAAGAAAAGCAGCCCTGGTTCTCAACATCACCTTGTCAGCATAAAAGGATGTAAAGGGAGGCTTGACCCTAAGAGCCTTGAGCTCACTCACATGCCTAGCAGACTCGATAGCCATAAGTAAGACTGTTTTTAAGACTAACAGTCTCAATGAACAAGAATGTATAGGCCCAAACTGTGAACCCATTAAAGTTAAAACCAAATTCAAATCCCACTGAGGCAGGAAACTTATTAGTCAGACCTCTCAAGAACCTAATATAGGAGATTTAAACAAGGAAGGTTGATCAAAAAGGCACAGAAAGGCAGAGAGCGCCGATAAATAGCCTTTCACAGTCACAACTGCACAACCCTTCTGTGCTAAAGAAAGGACAAACTGCAGAACATCAGATAAATGGGCCTTTAATGGATAAATTTGCCTCTCTCCACACCAAGTAACAAATTTTTCCCATCTGTTGGCATAGACAGTCTTGGTGGAATGTCACCTGGAGGATGAAATAACATCTGCCACTTCTGGAGGGAGAGAAAAAGAATTCAGATTGCCCTGTTCAATCTCCAAGGATGTAGGTGCAGGCTCCGGAGGTGGGGGTGTAAAACCTGCCCCTACGGGAGGAGGTTTGCCCTGTGAGGGAGACGGAGGGCACAGTGAGAGTTGGAGAAGGTCTGTGCACCACACCCTTCTTGGCCAATCCAGAGCTATTAAAATTACTTGAGCCCGATCTTGGCGAATCTTCCTCAGAACCCGAGGAATCAAGGGTATGAGGGGAAACACATAAAGTAACTGGCTGCACCAAGACATCTGAAACACGTCCCCCAATGCTTCTTGCACCGGATACTGGAGAACGATGGGCAGTGTGCGTTCTCCTAAGTGTCAAACAGGTCTATCTGTGGAAAACCCCACATCCGGAAGATGTGAAGGACCAGGTCTGGATGGAGACACCACTTGTGATCGGCTGAGAAATGCCAACAGACTGTCTGCACGTACGTTGAGAATCCCGGCCAGATTGTTTGCTATGAAGCCAATCCAATGGTCCTGAGCCCAGGACCAGAGCCGCAGAGCCACTCTGCAGAGAAGGTACGACCCTACTCCTCCGTACCACATCAAGGTAGTGTTGTCCGTCAAGACCTTAACTGACTGACCGCAAAAGGGACGGGAGGAAGTCCTTGAGAGCCAGAAGTATCGCCAGCAATTCTAATGGATTGACGTGAAACATGAACCAATGACCTTTGATCTTCAGGTCCCCCACATGAGCTCCCCACCCTAGAGTGGAAGCATCCGTTATGACCGTGGCCACTGGAGGTGGTGTACAAAACGGCCTTCCTTGGGAAAGGTTGCCGTCCACAGCCCACCATCGTAGATCCATTGCAGCATCTCTGGAGATCGTTATCGACTCCTCGAGATCCCCTTTGTGTTGAAACCACTGCTTGCAGAGGCTCCACTGGAGAGCCCTCATGCGCCAACGTGCATGAGTGACAAACAGAATGCAAGAAGCGAACAGACCGAGCAGACGTAGGACCTTGAGGACTGGAACAACCGCTCCATTTTGAAACATTGGAATTAACGCCTCAATGTCCTGAATCTGCTGAGACGGAGGATAGACCTGAATCAATGTGGTATCCAGTTTTGCCCCTATGAAAAGAAGACGCTGAGAGGGCTCCAGGTGCGACTTGGGCAGGTTTACGGTAAAGGCCGGTTTGAACAACTGTGTTGTCATTTGCAGGTGATGCAGCACAAGTTCTGGGGACTTGGTTTTTAACAGCCAATCGTCCAGGTAAGGGAATACAGATACTCCCTTCCTTCTGAGGTCTGCTGCAACCACCACCATCACATTCATGAAGACTCAAGGTACGGAATTAAGACCAAAAGGAAGGACCGCAAACTGGTAGTGTTTCGACCCCACCACAAACCGGAGATACTTCCTGTGTGACTTGAGAATGGGGAGATGAAAATAAGCATTCTGCATGTCGACAGACACCATCCAAACCTCCTTGTTCAATGCCAGAAGCACCTGTGCTAGAGTTAGCATTTTGAATTTCTCCTGTTTGAGGAACCAATTCAAAAGCCTCAGGGCCAGGATAGACCTCAATCGACCATCCTTCTTAGGAATCAGGAAATATCTTGAATAGCAACCCTGACTCCTTTCCTTCTCTGGAACCAACTCCACTGCACCTTTTGATAAAAGGACTTGAATCTCCTGCTGCAGCAACAGGAGATGATGTTCTGCACAAAATAAAGGACAGGGAGGGATGGGAGGGGGGAAACTCCCAAAAAGGAAGGGCATAACCTTTCACCACAATACTTAGTACCCAAGAGTCTGATGTGACTAACTCCCACTCGTGGAGAAAATGAAATATCCTGCCCCCTACGGAGAGGCATGACTTAAGATATGGAAAACTAGGGCTGCTTCCCTTGTTGTGTTCCCCCAGGGGAAGAGGATGAGGCAGGATGCTGTTCGGTGGCTCCTCGTGTCCTAACCCTCCCCGCCCTCTAAAAGATCTATAGGGAGGGTTGGCAGGCTGTTGAGTGCTGGACTGAGGTCTCCCACGATAAGCAGATCCACGGCTAAACCCCCTAAATCTGCGAGAGGATCTGAAGGGAGTAGATGCAGAAGCCTGTAGCCCCAAAGATCTCGCCACGGCCCTGCTGTCCTTAAAACGCTCTAAAGCAGAGTCCGCCTTGGCCCCAAACAACTTTTTGCCATCAAATGGGAGGTCCAATAAAGTTGCCTGGACGTCAGTTGAAAACCCAGAAGACCTTAGCCACGCATGTCTCCTGGTGGCCACCGAAGTACCCATTGCCCTGGCAAAAAAACAAACTGTCAGGGCACTCGTGTATCAAAACTCAGTTTTAAGTAAATGTTTAATGGTCCATTCTATATATTACCCATTGCCCTGGCCTCTGAGTGTGCTGTATCCAGACCAGACTGGATGATCTATTTGGGCGTCTCTTGGGTGTCCAAAAGGAGCTCGTCAAACTGCCCCTGCATATCCTGAAGCAAGTTAGGTACCACAGCTCTAGCCGTGTCCATCAGGGCATGAACAAATCTACCCAGCACACAGGTAGCATTGACTGATTTTAGGGCCATACTACAAGAAGAGAAAGTCTTTTTAGATGCTTTCTCCATCCTCTTGGACTCCCTGTGCAATGGAGTAGCAGGGAAGGAACCAGGTGCAAAACAAGCAGAACAAGAAGCCTGGACCACCAAGCTCTCAGTAGTCAGATATTGGGATAAAAATCCTGGATCCCCAGGGGCAACCCTCTACCTCCTTGCTACAGTCCTGGATACAGCTGGCGACGTAACTGGCTTCCTCCAAATATCCAAAATAGGCTCAGTACGAGCATCATTGAAAGGGAGCAGGGGCTCCGCCGGAGTGGAGGAAGGAGGCAATACCACCGGTTAAAATGTTTGTTTTTACTTCCGAAAATGGCAATGGAAGCTCCAAAAAATCTGCAGCCTTCCTTATGACAGAGTGATAGGAAGCTGCCTCCTCCGTAAATTCACCTGGGGATGAAAGATCCCACTCAGGGGAGGTATCCTGTCCACTAGCTGAGCCCAGACCCTGAAACTCTCCCAGGGGCTCAGAAATCTCTCCTTCCTCCCATGATTGTTGCTGGTATTCTTGCTCTTCCAAGAGCCTCAATGCTCCCCTCCTTGACCTTAGCCTGACCTTCAACCTCGGCATCAACAGAGAGTTAGCTGACGTCGACGACACTGGCTTCAAGACAGATGGGCGTGGCAAACGAGAAGAAGGAGATACACTTCGTCCCGACCGGGACCCCTCCAGCACCGGAGTTTACTCCATTGGTGCCGTCGGCATCCTATGTGGCGACGTCATCGGCGCCGAACCAGCACCCTCAGCATGATAGAAAGGCACAAACAGAGCCGACTTGTATGGAGCCGGAAACCCAAGGAGAACGCTAATGGACCTGTGGGACCAGCAGGGGCCATAGCTTTATTAAAACTGCTTAACAAAGCATTCAGAAAAGCTCCTGGATATCGGGAAGGCAAGAAACCTCTGTTCTTCTTGCGGCGCTTGGGTCGGATCCAAAACCTGTGCCACCGACTCCTCAACCAACACAGGTAAAAAATGAGTTGGCGGACTCGCCAGGGACTTGACCACCTCGATGAGTGATGGCGCTGGAGAAGCCTGAAGACTCTGAGGTTGGGGAGTAACAGTAGGACTTACCTCCCATGTCGTGAGACGTCGTCTAGAGGGAGACAGAGATCAAGACCGATCTCTAGAAGAACGGCATCATAAAACATGTTTGCGCCGTTTCTTGTGTGACCTCGTCGACTTATGAAATAAAGAGTCCCTTGTCTTGGACCTCCAGTGACACTTGTGTCCTTTCTTTGCTTTTGCTAAGAAAAGCTTAGCTTCTCTTTCTTTTAACATCTTTGGATTCATCCTCTGGCAAGAAATGCACCCTTCCACATCGTGGTCCGAACTAAGACACCATAAACAGTCTTCATGAGGGTCCGTGACTGACATACGAACCCGCACTTACAACAAGGCTTAAAACCTGATTTCTTAGGTGGAGACATTGTAACAAGTACAATAAGACACCTTAGAAACAGTAGCTGTTAGAGAGCTAGGAGAAAACAGTTCGCGTCAAAGGCACGGAGAAAGGGAACTGACATCAGCACGCCTGCAAGGACCTCTTATTGCCACAATGACGTCAAACAGAATCGCGTGTAGAGCCGTGCAATTGTGACGTCCCTGTTGACGTGAAGAGCTGGGAAGAAAGTTTCAGTCGAATGCTGGGGCACTGGGAAAATTCATAAGGTGAGGAATCCACAGGTAGTTGTAGCCATCAGAAAAAAAACTCTTTCCTAACCCTAGTATACACAAGATTGGTGCATAAATCTTCTCATTTTGAAGTTAGAGAAAGAAAAGTACAAATGGTATCAGAAGACAGTGTCTGACATTTTACCTCAGTCTTTGAAAGCACAGCAAATCTGACGAGATAAGAACAAGATTTACCAGCTTGCTTACACTAAGGGAGCACTCGGAGGATACTGTAAATAAAGTTTGGGCAAGGGAAGGTACAAACCGAAGCTGGACAGCCTAAAACAAATAAAGCCAGCGAAAGGAAAGGAAGAAAATATGAGTTACAAGCCTCAAGGGCAATGGCAAGCAACTGGCAGAATACATTCCTAGTTCTGCATTCTGAATGTCTCTAGCAAACCAGACAGCTGCACTGTCTGGTAGGTTGTGACCTAAAGAACAAGTTACTTACCTTCGGTAACATCTTTTCTGGTGGATACACTAGCTACCTGTGGATTCCTCACCTAATGAATTTTCCCCATGCGCCAGCATCCAACTGAAATTTTCTTCTAGCTCTTCACTTCGATGATGACGTCACAATTGCCCGAGTCCCACGCGACGCCGTCTGACGTCATCGTCGGCGTGCAGAAGTCAGTTCCCACAATTTTTTATGTGTCTTTGAGGCGAACAGGTGAACATTGATACTACATATTTGACATGAACACATCAATCAAAACTTATATCCCATCATTTAATGCAACAAATAGAAAAAAAATACAGAGAAGAAATATATATCATACTGTATACAGTTCCACAATATATAAAAAAAATATATATATATATATATACATACACACACATATACATATATATACAAATAGCTACACATGTCTAAATAATTGCATCAGTATATACATATCAACAACATACAGATGCTCACCCAAGGAAATCTTGGTAAGACCAGCCAGGCAACGGGGAGGTGGGTGGGACCGTGAGGAATCCACATGTAGCTAGTGTATCCACCAGAAAAGGCGTTACCGAAGGTACGCAACTTGTTCTTTTGACGGATACAACTACCTGTGGATTCCTCACCTAATGAATAGAGTCCCAAAGCAGTACCGTACTGGGTGCCTGAATGGTCAAACCAAGAAATCCTGCAGCACAGACTGTGCCAAATGGCCAGCCCTCCGGACTTCAGAATCCAAACAATAATGTTTAGCAAACGTGTGGAGGGATGCCTAAGTTGTGGCCTTGCAGATGTCAACCACAGGAATACCTCTAGCTAAGGCCGAAGAGGCCGCCTTAGCCCTGGTGGAATGGCCTCTTATACCAACAGGAGGTTCCTTCTTTGCTAAAAAAAATACCACAATTTGATGCAAAGAATGAACCACCTGGAAAGCGTTCTCTTATGGACAGCCTTGCCTTTCCTCTTCCCCACGTAACCGACGAAGAGCTGATCCTCCTGTTTGAACTCTCTCGTCCTGTCGACAAAGAAGCTCAAAGCTTTTCTTGGATCTAGTCGGTGTAGCCTCTCTTCCTCCTTTGATGGATGAGGTGGAGGATAGAAGGAGGAAAGTGTGATGCACTGTCCAACATGAAAGGGTGTGACAACCTTCGGTAAGAAAGCCGCCTTGGTCCTTAACACTACCTTGTCCCTATAAAAGGAAGTGTATGGGGTTTCCACACTAAGAGCCTGGAGCTCACTCATCCTCCTAGCTGATGTAATGGAAACCAGAAAAACTGTTTTTAAATCTAAAAACCTTAAGGAACATGAATGCATTGGTTCAAACAGTGAACCCATCAGAAATGCTAGCACTAAGTTCAAATCCCACTGCGGCATAACGAATGGAGTGGGCGGAAACTTGTTAGTGAGACCTTTAATGAACCTCAAAACTATTGGGGACTTAAACAAGGAAGGTTGGTCTGGTAGACACAAAAAGGCTGACAATGCGGACAAGTAACCTTAACAGTCGCAACTGTACAACCCCTATGCGCTAAGGACAGCGCAAATGACAAAATGTCCGATAAGTGGGCACGCAAGGGATCAATTTGCTTCTCTCCACACCAAGTCACAAATTTAGCCCACCTGCTTACATAGATAGATTTGGTGGAGTGTCGCTTGGCCGATAATATAACGTCCACCACTTCTGGTGGGAGAGATAAAAGTACTCAGATTGCCCCGTTCAATCTCCAGGCATGTAGGTGCAGGCTCTGGAGGTGGGGGTGTAGAACCTGCGTCTGCGAGAGGAGGTCTGCCCTGTGAGGGAGACTGAGTGGGGGCACAGTGAGAGTTGGAGAAGGTCTGAATACCACAGCCTTTTTGGCCAATCCGGAGCTATTAAGATTACTTGGGCCCGGCCTTGGCGAATCTTCCTCAGAACCCGAGGAAGCAAAGGTATGGGGGGAAACGCGTAAAGCAACTGGCCATACCATGACATCTGAAACGTGTCCCCCAACGCTCCTTGCACCGGATACTGGAGGCTGCAGAATGACGGGCAGTGCGCGTTCTCCAGAGTGGCAAACAGGTCTATCTGAGGAAACCCCCACATCTGGAAGATGTAAAGGACCAGGTCTGGATGAAGACGCCAGTTGTGATCGGTCGAGATGTGCAGACTGAGACTGTCCGCACGTACGTACAAAACTCCGGCCAGATGGTTTGCTACCAAGCAAATCCGATGGTCCTGTGCCCAGGACCAGAGTGGCAGAGCTTCTCTGCAGAGAAGGTACAACCCCACCCCTCCCTGCTTGTTTATATACCACATTGCGGTAGTGTTGTCCAGCAGGACCTGGACCGACTGACCGCAAAGGGAAGGGAGGAAGGCCTTGAGAGCCAGACGTATCGCCCACAATTCTAACAGATTGATATGAAACATCTGTTCCACTGGAGACCAATGACCTTTGACCTCCAGGTCCCCCAGATGAGCTCCCCACCCTAGAGTGGAGGCATCCGTTATCACTGTGGCCACTGGAGGTGGCAGCAAGAACGGCCTTCCTTGAAAAAGGTTGCCGACCGCAGCCCACCATCGAAGATCCGCTGCAGTGTCTCTGGAGATTCTTATTGAATCCTCGAGATCCCCTTTGTGTTGAAACCACTGCCTGCGGAGGCACCACTGAAGAGCCCTCATGTGCCAGCGTGCATGAGTGAGCAACAGAATGCAAGAAGCAAACAGACCGAGCAGACGAAGGACCGTGAGGACTGGAACAACCGCTCCATTCTGAAACACTGGAATCAATGCCTGAATGTCCTGAATCCGCTGAGGCGGAGGAAAGGCCCGACTCAATGTTGTGTCCAGTACTGCCCCTATGAACAGGTGGTGTTGAGAGGGCTCTAGGTGAGATTTGGGCACGTTCACAGAAAGGCCAAGATCGAACAACAACTGGGTTGTGATTTGCAGATGGTGCAGCAGGAGCTCCAGACACTTGGCTTTGATCAACCAATCGTCCAGGTAAGGGAATATTGCTATCCCCCTCCTCCTGAGCTCTGCTGCAACCACCGCCATCACCTTCGTGAAGACTCGAGGTGCTGAAGTAAGACCAAATGGCAGGACCGCAAACTGATAGTGTTGCGATCCCACCACAAACCGGAGATACTACCTGTGTGACTTGAGAATCGGGATATGAAAGTAAGCATCCTGCAAGTCGACAGACCATCCAATCCCCTTCGTTCAGCGCCAAAAGCACCTGTGCTAGGGTCAGCATTTTGAACTTTTCCTGCATGAGGAACCAATTCAAAATCCTCAGGTCCAGGATTGGCCTCAACCGACCATCCTTTTTGGGGATCAGGAAATATCTTGAATAACAGCCCTGACCACTCTCCTGCTCTGGAAACAACTCTACTGCACCTTTCGACAAAAGGACTAGAACCTCCTGTTGTAATAAAAGGAGATAGTCTTCCGAACAGAAGGATGGGCGGGGAGGGATGGGAGGGGGAAACTCCCGAAAGGGAAGAGTATAGCCTTTCCCCACAATATCGGTGACCCAGGAGTTTGATGTTATTGACTCCCACATGTGGAGAAACTGAGATAACCTCCCCCCTACAGGAGATGCATGCGAAGGGATTGATGGAGGACTAAGGCTGCTTTTCCTGCTGCACCCCACCGGAGGAAGAGGAAGAGGTAGAGTGCTGCTGGGTGCCCCTCTGGTACGAACCCTACCCCTTCCCCTATATGATCTTTAGGAGTGAGTAGAGGCAGCCTGCTGGCCTGTCTTCTGAAATCCCCCTCGAAAGGAAGAGGCACGCCCAAACCCCCTGAACCTCCTGAACTCTCGTGAAGGAGTGGAGACAGAAGCCTGCAAGCCTAATGACTTTACAGTGGCCCTACTCTCCTTGAACCGCTCCAAGGCAGAGTCAGCCTTTGTCCCAAAGAGTTTATCCCCATCAAAGGGTAAGTCAAGTAGGGTCGACTGCACATCGGGAGAGAATCCTGAAGATCGTAGCCAGGCATGCCTTTTGTTGCTATGGACGTGCCCATTGCTCTGGCCACGGAATCAGACGTGTCAAGTCCAGATTGGATGACCTGAGTTGCTGCCTCCTGAGCGTCCGTCAAAAGGTTAAGAACCTCCTGAGGCAATCCAGGATGTCGACTTGGCCTCGTCCATCAGGTCGTAGATGTATCTGCCCAAGATTCAGGTTGCATTTGTTGATTTCAGGGCCATGCTGCGTGAAGAGAATGCCTTTTTTGCAGATTGGTCCATTCCCTTGAATTCCCTGTCCGAAGGGACCCCTGGAAAAGATCCTGGAGCTGTGCGGGAGGAACATAAGGCCTGCACCACCAAGCTCTCTGGAGTTGGATGTTCTGACAAGAAACCTGGATCCCCAGGAGCCACCCGATACCTCCTTGCCACACACCTATTTATTGCTATCGAAGTCACAGGCTTCTTCCACACCTCCATTATCAGGTCTATGAGTGCCTCATTAAATGGAAGAAGTGGCTCCGCCACAGCTAAAGAAGGGTGCAACACTTCGGTGAGAATGTTAGTTTTTATTTCAGCAGCTGGAAGAGGAAGGTCAAGAAAATCCGCCATCTTCCTCACCACTGAATGGAAAGAAGCAGCCTCTTCGGTGTACTCCCCAGGAGATGCTAAGTCCCACTCCGGGGAAGTGTCCAACCCACTGGCAGTGTTCAAGCCCTGTACGTCTCCCAGGGGCTCTGCGATCTCACCCTGTTCCAAGAACTGTCTCTTGTATTCCTGCTCCTCAAGCAGCCTCTGAGCCAATCTTCTGGAGTGCAGCCTGGCCTCAATTCTCAGCGTCGATAAGGCGTTTGCTGACGCCGAAGACCGTAGTCGGAGTCGATCCTCGGATTCATCCGACGCCGGATCCATCGGCGCCGTAGGCTTCTTCAGCGTTGATTGAGGTGAACTCATCGGCGCCGGGGCAGCAGACGTCGTCGGCGTCACAGGCCTTCTAGATGAAGCCATCGGAACCGGCGCCAAGCCAGCACCTCCCCGTGGGAAGGAAAGGCATGAAGGGTGTCTGTGTGTACATAGCCAGAACACCCATGTCATATGCCAAAGGACCTGAAGGTCCAGACGGGCCAACTCCCGGAGCCATGTTGGCAAAAATGCTAAACATTGCATTTAGAAATGCGGAAGGGTCTGTAACTGGCGCCGGGAACGCCGGATATCCCTGTGGAGTCGCCGCCTGAGGTGACACCGGCGTCAGTTCAGGCATCTCCATCTGCGCTGGTAAAAACTCTGGATCCTGATGAGGATCGACCTCTTAGACAAATAGAGGAGATGCAGGAGAAATCGGAGTCGTCTGAGGCGGAGGTGTTACAGTCGGACTAATCTCTCATGTCTTACGGCGTAGAGCTGATGGCGACCTCTAGCGGGATCGGTCCTTACTCGACCAACGCCGTGATCCATGCCGGGAGTCTTGATGATGTCTGCGGGACTTTGAAGATTTAGAGGAAGACGTACGATGGTGATGTCTCTCCTTCTTTGATTTCGCCAAGAATAACTTGGCCTCCCGCTCCTTGAGTGCTTTCGGATTCATACGCTGGCATGAAATGCACTCCTCGACTTCATGGTCAGAACTCAAACACCACAAGCAATTCTTGTGTGAGTCTGTCACCGACATTCGGCCACCCCACTCCGTGCAAGGTTTAAAACCCGATTTACATTGCTGAGACATAGTAACACTTGGAGTAAAACAGTAGCTTCATGGAGCCTCGAAGAAATAACCGTTACTCGAAGGCACGGAAAAAAGGGAACTGACGTCTGCATGCCGACGAGGACCTCTTATTGCCGTCAACGTGCAGAGCTAGAAGAAAATTTCCGTTGGATGCTGGTGCATGGGGAAAATTAATTAGGTGAGGAATCCACAGGTAGTTGTATCCATCAGAAAACAGATTATATTTATGGACTTTTAGTGTTCCAGAGATAGAGATTTTTAAGGAAATCTTAATTTTTAATCCAACCTCAAACAAGCATTGGTAACCGTAAAGTTTTTAAAATGTTCAAAAGTTTGTAAAAGTTAATTCAGCTACTGTGACCAGTCTTGAGTGCCCAAATCCAACAGGGAGAAGGTCTGGGGAGTCAATGTGTTAAATGTAGACAGTTACTGGGCAACCAGAACGTTTTCCAGTCCAGTCCCACACTTTAGCACAACCCTCAACCCTCAAAGACTTCAATAGAGTGGATACAGGAGATGTTGATGCTCCAGGTTGCTAGATGTGCTGTTGACGGTGGTGCTTTTGCAGTTATTTCTCAGTCCATGGGTCAGGTGGGATGACTTTGGTCACAGATTGGGGTCCCGGGGCTGGAATATCCGTCTACATACACAGTGGTCCTAGCAATATCCTTTGGTGGGGGCTGTTGTCCTTCTTGGGTAGCCAATCTGGACTCAGATAACACTCCAGAGCCTGGCTGACTCGGATGCAACATCTGCCCATCGAGGATCGGCTCTAAGGGCACCTAGCGGCAGTAGGAGGGGATTATTTTAAAGTGACTACTGACTTGCCAGTTAGGGCAGCTTTGAATGCTTTGTGCTGGTTCCAGGGGGGTCAACCGACTGACCCTTAAGAGTCACTTCTTTAGTCGGGGACACAATGTTTCCCTGAGCCAGGAGCTACAGGCACAGTCCTCTCTTCACTAGCCCACGGTGCAGTGCAGCAGACAGTGTAACCTCTCTGCGCAGTCCAGGGGTCAGCAGGGGAGACCCCTGCCTTCAGTCCTTGTTTCAGTTCCACCCTGATTAGAGGTTCACTAGCCACTGGGCTATCAGGTACCCTTCCTCTTGGTGACAGCTTTCCAGCTATGTGTGGTATCTGACAATCCCAGTGTGCACTATATTGTCCCCACCCAAGATGTCTGCACCTTCCTCAGCTGTTAGGAGCTTGGCAGCCCACCCTAGAGGAGTGGCTACAGGCCCTAGGGAAAACTGGTTTGGGCATTGGTCTTCCCTCTTTGCCCCTGTCACCAGCTCATTCACCTGAACAAAGTGTAGCCCCTCAAGATTTTGATCACCTGGCTAACAACTGAATTAACTTCCTGCGAAGGGGCAGTAACACCTTGCCCTGCAGCTGGCTGCTACTGTTCCTAAGCCTGAGAGTTGTTCACACAACTCCCCAGGCAGACAGTACACTGTCTGGTGGACAATGAGTCACAGACTGGCAACTTTCCAAAAGTTGCATTTCTTGAATAGCGACATTAAACTCAACTTTGGCAGTGTCAGGTTTAATGCCATGATTAATTTGATACCTTACAGTACCTAGCTAAGAAGTCCCATTCAGAAATTAGTCTGGCTAAGGGGTCAGGCAGTAACCCTATGTTAGGCAATGGGCCTATTAGCCTTTCCAAAGCAAAATGACAATTTAGAGGTGTTGCTGCTAATATATGGAAAATGTCACTTACCCAGTGTACGTCTGTTCGTGGCATGAGACGCTGCAGATTCACATGCTGTGCACATCCCGCCATCTAGTGTTGGGCTCGGAGTGTTACAAGTTGTTTTTCTTCGAAGAAGTCTTTTCGAGTCACGAGATTGAGGGACTCCTCCCCTTTCGGCTCCATTGCGCATGGGCGTCGACTCCATCTTAGATTGTTTTCCCCGCAGAGGGTGAGGTAGGAGTTGTGTATATAGTAATAGTGCCCATGCAATGGAGTAAATATGTATGTACATAATGTGGTTTAAAGTGATATATTTACAAATTTACAAATGTTCAAGATTAATATTTCTCAACTTAGAACGGCTACAGGCTCCCGGGGAGGTGGGAGGGCGCATGTGAATCTGCAGCGTCTCATGCCACGAACAGATGTACACTGGGTAAGTGACATTTTCCGTTCGATGGCATGTGTAGCTGCAGATACACATACTGTGCATAGACTAGTAAGCAGTTATCTCCCCCAAAGCGGTGGTTCAGCCTGTAGGAGTTGAAGTTGTTTGAAATAAAGTCCGTAGTACTGCTTGTCCTACTGTGGCTTGCTGTGTTGTTAACACATCCATGCAGTAATGCTTGGTAAATGTATGAGGCGTAGACCATGTGGCTGCCTTACAGATTTCAGTCATTGGTATGTTTCCTAGAAAGGCCATGGTAGCACCTTTCTTTCTAGTTGAGTGTGCCTTTGGTGTAATAGGCAGTTCTCTTTTTGCTTTTATATAACAAGTTTGAATACATTTAACTATCCATCTGGCAATGCCTTGTTTGGATATTGGATTTCCTGTGTGAGGTTTTTGGAAAGCAATGAACAATTGTTTTGTTTTGCGAATTTGTTTTGTTCTATCAATGTAGTACATTAGTGCCCTCTTGATTTCTAATGTATGTAATGCTCTCTCAGCTACAGAATCTGGTTCTGGAAAGAATACTGGGAGTTCCACTGTCTGATTTAAGTGGAACAGTGAAATGACTTTAGGTAAGAACTTAGGATTTGTTCGTAGAACTACTTTATGCTTGTGTATTTGAATAAAGGGTTCTTGTATGGTAAAGGCTTGTATTTCACTTACTCTTCTTAGAGATGTGATGGCTATTAGAAATGCTACTTTCCATGTTAAGTATTGTATCTCACATGTGTGCATGGGTTCAAAGGGTGGACCCATGAGTCGTGTTAAGACAATGTTGAGGTTCCACGAAGGAACTGGTGGTGCTCTTGGTGGGATAATTCTTTTCAGACCCTCCATAAATGCTTTTATGACTGGGATTCTGAATAATGAAGTTGAGTGCGTAATTTGCAGATAAGCTGAAATTGCAGTGAGATGTATTTTAATGGATGAAAAAGCCAACTTTGACTTTTGTAAGTGTAGTAGGTAGCTTACGATGTGTTTAGCGGATGCGTGTAATGGTTGAATTTGATTATTATGGCAGTAATAAACAAATCTTTCCCACTTATTTGCGTAGCAATGTCTTGTGGTTGGTTTTCTAGCTTGTTTTATGACCTCCATACATTCTTGTGTAAGGTCTAGGTGTCCGAATTCTAAGACTTCAGGAGCCAAATTGCTAGATTCAGCGATGCTGGATTTGGGTGTCTGATCTGTTGTTTGTGTTGAGTTAACAGATCCGGTCTGTTTGGCAGTTTGATATGAGGCACTACTGAGAGGTCTAGTGGTGTTGTGTACCAAGGGTGTCGTGCCCAAGTTGGTGCTATTAGTATGAGTTTGAGTTTGTTTTGACTCAATTTGTTTACTAGATACGGAAGGAGTGGGAGAGGGGGAAAAGCGTATGCAAATATCCCAGACCAACTCATCCATAACGCATTGCCTTGAGAGTGAGCCTGTGGGTACCTGGATGCGAAGTTTTGGCATTTTGCGTTTTCTTTTGTTGCAAATAGGTCTATTTGCGGTGTTCCCCATCTTTGGAAGTAAGTCTTTAGTATTTGGGGATGAATTTCCCATTTGTGGATCTGTTGGTGATCCCGAGATAGATTGTCGGCTAACTGGTTTTGAATTCCTGTTATGAACTGCGCTATTAGGCGAATGTGGTTGTGAATCGCCCAATGCCATATTTTCTGTGCTAAGAGACACAACTGTGTCGAGTGTGTCCCTCCCTGTTTGTTCAGATAATACATTGTTGTCAGGTTGTCTGTTTTGACAAGAATGTGTTTGTGGGTTATTATAGGTTGAAATGCTTTCAGCGCTAGAAATACTGCTAGTAGTTCTAAGTGATTTATGTGAAGCTGTTTCTGCTGAGTGTCCCATTGTCCTTGGATGCTGTGTTGGTTGAGGTGTGCTCCCCACCCTATCATGGAAGCGTCCGTTGTGATTACGTATTGAGGCACTGGGTCTTGAAAAGGCCGCCCTCTGTTTAAGTTTATAGTGTTCCACCATTGAAGCGAGGTGTATGTATGGCGGTTTATCAACACTAGATCTTGAAGTTGACCCTGTGCTTGTGACCATTGTGATGCTAGGCACTGTTGTAATGGCCGCATGTGTAATCTTGCGTTTGGGACAATGGATATGCATGAGGATATCATGCCTAGTAGCCTCATCACTAATTTTACCTGTAACCTTTGACTTGGGTGCATGGCTTGTATTACGTTTTGGAAAGCCTGTACCCTTTGTGGACTTAGAGTGGCAATCCCTTTTGTTGTGTTGATTGTTGCTCCTAAGTACTGTTGAATTTGACACGGCTGTAGGTGTGATTTGTTGTAGTTGAGTGAGAAACCTAGCTTGTGAAGGGTTTCTATGACATACTTTGTGTGTTGTGTACACTGTTCTTGCGTATTGGTTTTGATTAACCAATCGTCTAGGTACGGGAACACATGTATTTGCTGCCTTCTGATATGAGCTGCCACTACAGCCAGGCATTTTGTAAAAACTCTTGGCGCTGTTGTTATCCCGAATGGCAACACTTTGAACTGGTAATGTACCCCTTGGATTACAAACCTTAAGTACTTTCTGTGGGAAGGATGTATAGGTATATGGAAATACGCATCATTGAGGTCTAGTGTTGTCATGTAGTCTTGTTGTTTGAGCAATGGGATCACGTCTTGCAGTGTCACCATGTGAAAGTGATCTGATTTGATGTAGATGTTTAATGTTCTGAGATCTAGGATAGGTCTTAGAGTTTTGTCTTTTTTGGGTATGAGAAAGTACAGGGAGTAAACTCCTGTTCCCTTCTGATGAATTGGTACCAGCTCTATTGCATCTTTTAGCAACGACGCTTGGACCTCCAGTTGTAAAAGATCCATGTGTTGTCTGGACATGTTGTGTGTTTTCGGTGGGACATTTGGAGGGAATTCTAGAAATTCTATGCAATAACCATGTTGGATAATGGCTAGGACACACGTGTCTGTTGTTATTTTTTCCCAGTTTTTGTAAAAATTGGTTAGTCTCCCCCCCCACTGGTGTTATGTGTTGGGGATTTGTGAAGTTGAAGTCACTCTTTATTTTGCGGAGTTTTGGGACTCTGGAACTTTCCTCTATTCTTTGGGAACTGTCCCCCTCTGTATTGTCCCCGAAAACTTCCCCGCTGATATTGACTCTGGTAAGTGGGTCTTGTTTGTGAGGTTGTGGGTTCTGTGCTCTGTCCCCGAAACCCCCCTCTAAACTGTGATTTACGAAATGTGCCTCTGCTCTGTGGGGAGTAGAGTGCGCCCATGGCTTTGGCCGTATCTGTGTCCTTTTTAAGTTTTTCGATAGCAGTGTCCACCTCCGGCCCAAACAACTGCTGTTCATTAAAGGGCATATTCAGCACCGCTTGTTGTATTTCCGGCTTGAATCCTGATTGGAGGGAGAGTACTGATCTTCCCTGTGTCTTTCTGAATGTGGAGCCTCCTTTGAGTGTACTCTGGTTCCCCTGCCTCTAGCTCCTGTCCGAATCTGTGTCCTTGCATCTGTGAGGACAGGCCCTGTTCCTCGGTGTAGGTTCCGAGGCAGGATGTTTCGGTATGGAAACCTTTTCGACTGTCTTTTTCGGCTCCGAAGACACTTTTTTCCCTTTCGGTGTACTGATGTCTCGGTGCCGACTCATTTCGGTGCCGCCCTCTCGGTGTCTAGATTGCTCTGACCCGGTGTCGAGTCTGTTCTGTGCCGGTATCTCGACCGGAGTCGGATGACTTCGACACATGCGTGCCCTTTTTCGGTGCCGATGGTCGGTCACCTATTTTTCGGGTTAAGCCATGGCCTGTTGGCGGTGGCGTCCCCTGGGCTTTAGTGGTTTTTCCGTGAGTTTTGTGTATCGACGTCTTACTCACGGTTCTTGGCGTCTATTCGGGATCGACATCGTCCGAGTCCGAATCCGCGATGGAGAAGGTTTCTTCTTCTTCTTCCAAGTGTTGTTGTCCTGTCGGCGCCGACACCATTTGTAGTCTTCTTGCTCTTCCGTCTCTTAGCGTTTTCCTCGACCGAAACGCTCGACAGGCCTCACAGGTATCCTCTTTGTGTTCGGGAGACAAACACAAATTACAGACCAGATGCTGATCTGTATAAGGATACTTGTTGTGACATTCGGGGCAGAAGCGGAATGGGGTCCGTTCCATTAGCCTTGAAGACGCACGAGGTCGGGCCGACCAGGCCCCGCCGGGGAATCAAAAACCCCAAAGGGCCACCGGAGCTCTTCAAAATTCGGTGTCGATCTGTTGTAACTAACCCGATACCGAACGCAAACAATACAGTTGAATTTTCCGAGATTTAACTAACTTTCTGAACCGAAAAGTGGAGCGAAGAGGAACACGTCCGAACCCGATGGCTGAAAGAAAACAATCTAATATGGAGTCGACACCCATGCGCAATGGAGCCGAAAGGGGAGGAGTCCCACGATCTTGTGACTCGAAAAGACTTCTTCGAAGAAAAACAACTTGTAACACTCCGAGCCCAACACTAGATGGCGGGATGTGCACAGCATGTGTATCTGCTACACATGCCATCGAACATATATATATATATATACACACACACAACCGAATACTATACAGCTCCCTGAAATAGGGCTCCATAGGCCTCCTTGGGGGAGGGGGGCTTACATATAATGTTAAGGGAAGTGGGGGCTTTGCCATTAATTTGAATGGCACAGTTGAACTTGCAGTATGACCACAGCCCTCCCAGTCCACAGTGGCAGACTGAGAGTCATTTTGTACCTTGTTACACACAGGGTGGCACAATTAGTGCTGCAGCACTGGGTGGACACACTGCCTGACATGCTCTGGATACCATATAAGAGGGACTTATAAAGAAGGCTGCCCTTGCCAACTGGGCAGCCAATTTGACATCAACTTTGTAAGGGGGTTAAAAGACTTGCATGCGGTATGGTTAGCAGGAGAGAAAGAGAGAGAGAGCGCATGTGTGTGTGTGTGTGTGTGGGGCTGTAACCTGCTAAAACCCGGTTTCCTTTCTTACAATAGGAAATTCAAGGCTTGATAGAAGTGCAAGAGGATACTAGACCACACTGAAGCGAATAGAATGCCTCCTAGGTCGGTACTCTTTGCCAATGTACAAGCAGTAACCACCAGTGAAAACAGCCTACACATCTGCCAGTCAACGAAACATGGTGCAGCATCTATACAACCTATCTCTCACAATACTGTGCAAAAATATTGAAACCACAGCTCCTCATATGTTCATTTAAAAGAAGCATATTATCAATGAAAGACACAACTTTCTGTAACCAGACATGTAAAAACAGCCAAAAGGCAAGATGCCTGGTGTCCACTAGCCAGACAGTACTAAAACAAAGTCTGAACAGGCCTTGATCTTGTTGAGTCGGAAACTAGGTTTGTTTACTTGCAACAACTTTTCACATGAAATTCAGTGCCTTACCTGCCTTTTACTACCTCTGCAGGACAAGCATCCGAAGAGTAACTTCTTAGATGATTAGTGGACTAGTGCATAATGTTAAATAAATGCATAAGCGCCTAGTGTTGGAAATTGTATTTGTAGTTGAATAACATTTGTAATAAAAAATATAACCACCTTCACTACAGACATTCATGCTGCAACAGTGAAAACAAAAGGGCTGCTCTGAAGTTTTCCACCGCTCAATTAGTTAGGTGCGCAGACAAATAAAGCCGGAGAGAGGTTCAGGGACAGGGCTACGGTAGAAGAGTTGAGATGAAGCAAGAAGAAATAAATGAAATAGAAAGATTATTTTTTCAAATCATTGCCACTACCTGCCAGAGATTGAGAGTGTTAAGGCTGGAAAGGCCAAACATGCACATAAGGGTCAGATGTATCCGTTTTTAACACAACAATCAACCTTGCTGTGCTGACTGTACAAGGAGGAGAAAGCAGGACAGAGCCATATTTATTTTTAAAAAATTGTTTGCTGATGCTCACCACCCCTTCGCTGGTGTACAAACAGGCTGCCAAAGCACCATGGTTCAAAGGTGTTTGCGTTCTGTCTAGAATAGAATTTGTATTGGAAGCATACTCTTTCAGTACAAAATTCGTAGGCCTAGACAATTCAAACATTCCACACAGTGCATGTGTGGTGTACGGTGCAACACACATGGAATGTGTGAAAGTTCGGATAAATCAAAAAATGTCTTCATACTAGCATCTCCTTCAAGGGTTTTTTTTTTTTTTTTTTAATCAAAAGCTTTGTCTGGCTATCTTAGTATAAGTTACACTCAAGTACCACCCCCTTGACTCAGCAGGTGGTACAAAGGAGCATGAAACACCATTAACAGTATAATTTTTTTTTTTTTTTTTTTAAAGGCACGTTCTCGTCCACAATACGTTTTATGCCGGAAAGTAAATAACCGTGCGATGCTTTGCGTCAGTGTGTGCTTCTTTGCCTCAGCGCCAGCTTTTTGTGAATCTCGCCGTAACTTTCTGTTAAACATGCTGGGCTGTCAAATTAGAAAAAGACGCTGGATTTTACGGGCAAATTCTTTATGCTAGGAGGTTTTACTGCCCCATTTACTTTCCCAGGGAGACCCTTGGAAGGCAGGGCCCTGTGCAACTGCCCACGCCTTAAAATCCTCACACTCCATTAGGCGGGTAGTGACACGAGCCAGTATTTTAAGCCCGGCCTCGCGCTGCACCTCCGCGTGACCCGTCTACCCTGCATCTTCACGCACAGCATAACATGCAGTAAAAACCACGATGAACATCTAAAGGTGAGATTTGTGGCCATTCACAAGCATTTGCAACTCCCTTTCCTCGCCCAACAGTTCACCCAAAGACCCATCCTTAATAAACGCTGCCGAAGCTGTACATTAGGCAAGATCATATTCCCCCAACCTCTCAAAAACTGCGAGCGGTGGACTGAGTAGAAAGGCAGACATTTCTACAATGACGCATCTGGAGACTTGCAATATTTTTGTGAATGAAGATGACATTTAGTGGAAATTGTCCTGTGAGTCGGAGGCGACCTATAAAGGCTACAATCTGACAAAAATAGGAGGGAATGCCTAGTAATCAAAGGCTGTGCCAAGTTTTTGAGCGGTTGCTTCTGCTTCCCCTTTAATTCCGAAACTATTATTGAATATAGAGCACACTGGGGATTCAACACTTGGTTATACTCTGAAACATTCCGCCGGGCGCCGAAACCTTTTCTTCTCTTTTTGCCACTTAGCGTCCTTCTTACTTGTCAACTTGAATTTACTTCCCGCTTACTGCGCTGCTTCCATTACATTTTCTTTCAGAGTACTTAACCTTTTCATTCGCGCTAGTCCATGATCGGTAAGAAGCATTGGCGCTAGGCAGCTGGGGCACTGTGTCGTCTCACAAGGCTGCTGGAACAAATCCTCCAAGGACACTCTCCAGGCTCGGGAGTCTGCCTTTTCACAATGATTTGCTGCAAGCTTTACTTTCGTTTGTACACATCCTCAGCACACAGCTGCTGTTTCTAACACAGCGCGCCGAGGCAGATTTAATGCAAAGGGTCCTATAGGCAAGAAAAGTAGAGGACACAGGCCCCACAGTTGTGCATCAGAAGTAAATGTTAAAATCCTCTTTAACTGTAGGAGTGATATTCAACAAGCATTTTCATTGCAATAGGTCTCGTATTTGCTAGAGTTAGAGCTATTGGCATTGTAAATTCATAACTTGACTTTTTATTGCCACAAACTGGTCAATCCTGCCTCATAATTTCGTCTTTTTCTGACATAAATCCAGTGGCCATGCAAATAACTAAGAACTTCCATTTACTGTCTTCCTCTATCTGCAGCAAAAAATTAAAAAATTGCCATTTAGCGCCCTAATTTAAATCGGCCATGCTAATTCCAATATTATACCACTTTCAACACACCACCATCAGAGTTGCTGGCTGGCTAACAATTCCCCAAAACAAAGACACAAGGCAGCCACAGAGGAGAAATAAACTAGAAGGGTCACCCAAACATATTAAGTGTTCAAACAATCATAGTGTAATAGAGATGTTGAGTTAGCCTGAGTCATGGTCATAACTGTAATAAGGAAAGATTATTAAAACATATATAATTATCATATAAGCCTTTATCAGAAATAAACTTTTTTACATTAGACTGTAATCCTCAAAACAACCCTAGAGGACACCATAACAAAAATAGCATTTGTAAGAAACATGGTCACGTAACCATATTGTTAACCTCTAGAGGGCAGTAACACATGAAAAAAGCAGGAGAAAATAATGCAGTGTAACTACATACTTGGCCCCTAGAGGACGTTTTTAGGGCTTGCAGACCTACTGCAATGATATTATTAACAAAGCCATTAAAACAAAGATTCTCCCAGCAGTAAAAAAAAAAGTTCTAGCCATGAGAAAGCTTAAAAGACACGGAAAGGTAGGCGGTGTTATTATTTTAGGATCCCCACTTAACTAGTGTGGGGACCCAGAGATGATGTAAATAGAAAGAGCATTTTGAAAGTGTTCTCATTGTCCTAGGACCACTACAGGCTGAGTTATGAGCAAAAAATGTTTGTAAAAGTAATGCCCTGCAAAGCATTATGGGGAAAGTTTTTGTGAGGTGAATATTATAGTATGTTGACTGCAATGCTCAGAACAGCCCCCCGAGGACACCATAATAAAAATAGCATTTGGAAGAAACATGGTCATGTAACCATACAGTCAGAGAGCATAACCACATGAAAAAAGAATGGGAGAAAGTAATGCAGCGTTACCATATTTTTAGCCCCTAGAGACTATAGTGCGTTACACATTTTCAAGGCTAACAGGACTATTGCAATGATATTACAAATAAGGCCCATAAAACATAACTTTTCCCAGCTGTAAAAAAAAGTTTCAGCCATGCAAAAGCTTAAAAAGATACTGAATAGTAGAAGAGGTTATTATTTTGGAGTCTCCACTAAAAGTGTGGAGACCCAGAGGAGATGATGTAGACAGAAAGAACACATTGTGGTCAATGTTTGAAGGTTGTCCCACTGTCCTAGGACCACCAAAGGCTGAGTTATGAGCAGAACTGTTTTGTAAAAGTAATGCCCTGCAAAGCATTATGGGACAAGTTTCCATGGCATAAATATTTTAATATGATGATATGACTGTAATGCTTAGAACAGTCCCTAGAGGACCCCACAATGAAAAGAGCATTTGTAAAAAAACATGGTCAAGCAACTATATAGTTAGACCCTGGAGAGCATAACCACACGAAAAAATAAAATGGCAAAAAATTATGTAGTGTAACCATATATTTAGCCCCTATAGGACATAGGTGGTCATTCTGACCGCGGCGGTCGCCGCCATGCGGTCACCGCCAAATGGCCGCTCCGCGGTCAGAAGACCGCGGATGCCATTCTGGCTTTCGCGCTGGGCCGGCGGGCGACCGCCAAAAGGGCGCCCGCTGGCCCAGCGGGAAAGCCCCTGCAACATAGAAGCCGGCTCCGAATGGAGCCGGCGGTGTTGCAGGGGTGCGACGGGTGCAGTAGCACCCGTCCCGATTTTCACTGTCTGCTAAGCAGACAGTGAAAATCATGGTGGGGCCCTGTTAGGGGGCCCACGACACACGTTCCCGCCATCCTGTTCCTGGCGGTAAAAGCCGCCAGAAACAGGATGGCGGGAAGGGCGCCGCCATGGAGGATTCCCTGGGCCAGGGGAAAACCGTCGGGAAACCGCCGGATCCCCTTTTCTGACCGCGGCTTTACCGCCGGGGTCAGAATGGCCCTGGAAGCTGCTTCCGTGGTCCCCGGCGGTCATGGACCGCCAGGGTCGGAATGACCCCCATAGTGCATTATATATATTCAGGGCTAGCAGGCCTATAACAATATTACAAAAAGAAGGCCCTTAGAACACAAACTACTCTCAGGTGTAAAACAAAAAGTTCTAGCCATGAGAGAGCGTAAACATACACTGAATGGTGGGAGGGGTTATTTTTTTGGGATCCGCACTAACTTAGTGTGGGAACTCAGAGATGATGTAGACAGAACATGTTGTGCTGAACGTTTTGTGGGTGGTCCCATTGTCCTAAAACCACCACAGGCTGAGTTATGAGGAAAAATGTTTTATAAAAGTAAAGCGCTGCAAAGCATTATGGGACAAGTTTCCCAAGTGAGGTAAATATTTTAGCATCGGCTCTCACGCTGTGCCAGGAGAGCTGCTTTTGATTTGAGGATTCCTCTGTTACTTAATGCATTGCGCGATTTCCAGTGTTTTAAGGGCAGATCCACAAGAAATGCTATGGATTATGTAACTGTGCACAGTGTGACCAGCGCTCCAATCCTGCTGATCAAGGTCACGCTGCTGTGCATGTTCATGCTGTGAGTGCCATGGCTGCCATGCAGCACGAAGGGGAGAGACAAAAGAAGAAAACAAATAGTTCCCCACGCTGAAGTACAACAGCATCGTGCAATAATCCATGTAACAGGGGCAGTCTGCAAGGTGTCACAAAAATAGCCTCAAGGCGGGACAAACGTAAAGCATTCACTAATGACATCAAGTGATTTTTGAAAGACCAGCCCAGGGACGAATGAAATTGATGGGCATGAAATGGGCGTGGTTAAAAGCCCACAATACTTACAACAGGCCAAAGCACTTGCACGCTCGACTTAATGCTATTACAAACAAGGCCCTTTAAACATAAGCTATTCTCAGCTGTAAAACAAAAGTTCCAGCCATGAGAACGCTTTAGAAGAGACTTAATGGTGGGACGGCTTATTATTTTGGGGGCCCCCACTAACCAAGATGTAGACAGAAAGAGAACATCATGGTGAACGTTTTGATGGCGGCCCCATTGTCCCAGGACCACCACAGGATGAGTTATGCGTAAAATGTTTTGTAAAAGTAATGCCCTGCAAATCATTATGGGGCTAGTTTCATGAGTGCAGTGAACATTGTAGTATTGGCTCTCCCGCTGTCGCCCACGCTGAGGTATATCGGCAATCGTGCAAAAATCCATGTAACAGGGGCATTCTGCAAGGCATCACAAAAACAGCCTCAAGGTGGGAAAAACATAAATCATTTACCAATGAGATCAAGTGATTTTTGAAAGGTAAGGCCAGGGATGAATGAAATTGATGGACGTGAGATAGGCGTGGTTAAAAGCCCACAATACTTACAACCGGTCAAAGTGCTTGCGTGCTCTACCTAACTAGCACTTCTGTGAGAACTTGGGAGCAGGAGAGCCAGGTTCAAATCCCAACCTTCACTCAACATCCTGTGATCATGGACAAATCACTTTATCTCCCCATTCCACATACTCCAAAGAAAAATGTGTAACGTATTCTGGAGCGGGTGGATAGCACCCATATGCCCTTGGGCCCAATTTGCACTATATAAAACTGCAAACATTTTTGGAGTTGTAATCTGGGATACATGTTTGTTAAACCTGGCATCCTTGGTGTGGGTTCCCCTTGTCTTTTTTTCTCGGTCTCCTGTATTTTCTGACTGTGTACTGGGTTTAGTTTTTGCTGGTTTTGGTACTCTGGGCACATTAAAACTGCTGATCGGTGCTGAAGTGCAAGTGCTCCCTCTGTAAATCATAATCATGACTGGTTATCCATGATTGGCTTATTTGATTTATTATTAAGTCCCTAGTATAGTGCACCACGTGTGCCCAGGGCTTTTTTATCAAACGCTACCAGTGGGCCTGCAGCAATGATTGTGCCACCCACATGAGTAGTAGCCCTGTAAACATGTCTCAGACCTGCCTTTGCAGTATCTGTGTGTGCAGTTTTAAAATGCCAAGTTGACCTGACAAATGCACCTACTTGCCAGGCCCAAACCGTCTCTTTTAGTACATGTAAGGCACCCCTAAGGTAGGCCCAAGGTAGCCCCATGGGCAGGGTGCAGTATATTTAAAAGGTAAGATATATACTAGTGTGTTTTACATGTCCTGATACTGAAATACCACCAAATTTGTTTTTCACTATTGCAAGGCCTATCTCTCCCATTTGTTAACATGGGATTCCCTTGAAATATCTTTTAAGTGTAATTTCCCAATGGGAGCAGAAAGAGATATGGCGCTATGGGTCTCTAAACTCACAATTTAAGAATACATCTTTAAATGTAAGCGTTTTTTAAAATTGCATGTTTGAAAATGCCCCTTTTAGAAAGTGGCCATTTTGTTGCTTAATCATTCTGTGCCTCTTCCTGGCTTTGGAATACACGTCTGGGTCAGGATGATGGGCTGGTTGTGAATTCACTCTATAAAGTCACACAAAGGGATCTGTGGTGTGCCCTGCATATACTGATGGGTCTTCCTGGGCTAGAGTGGTGGGAGGATCCAACGCTTGCACCTGAATAGGGCTGTGCCTGGCCTTACACAATGAAGTCTCCAACCCCCTAGAGTGTGTCTGGGACCAGGGCAGGAAGGGCAGGGTCCTGTGCACTACAAAGAGTTTCCTTTGAAGTTTGCCGACTTCAAGGGCAGAAATGAGTATAAGTATTGGACTGCTGACCCCACAACTTTAAAACACTTCTGGATCAAGAGAAGACCCTGCCAAGGAGAAGAGCTGAAGAGCTGTGAGGAGGAGTACTGCCCTTTTGCTGTGTGTGTTTTCCTGCATAATCCCACAGTTGCTGCTTCTGCTTTGGAGAGGACAAAGACTGGACTTTGCTGTGTATCCTACTTGGGAAGTTTCTCCAAGGGCTTGAACTGAGCTTGCCTCCTGCTGTAAAGTCTCACGGACATCAAAGACTTCATCTACCAGTGCTTGAGCTCTTATGCTGAGAATCCTGACTTGCTAAGTGGTGCCGAATCCAGTCCCTGGGCCCTTAGAAGTGGAAGTTGGTAGCTGCGGTGGAAAAATCACGCAATGCTGCATGTGCGGCAGAAAAATCGACACAGTGCCTGTCTAGTGGCTGAAAGTTCAACACAGCGTCTTCCTCATGGCTGGAGAATTGACGCAGCGCCTTTTCTCAACGCGGACCTCTCGTGTGGCAAGTCAGAATTTTCCACGCATCAAACTTGGGGGTCAACTCTTCTACATCCCAGCAAGAAGCTGAGGCTGCAGGTCTGAAAATCTATGCATTGTTCTCTTGTGAGGCTGTATGTCTGAAAATCAACAAATCGCCCCTCCGGTGGGGAAAGAATTGACATACAGCCTTACTCGAGAGTAAGAAATCCACGCATCACTTGCTCTTCTGACGCATCACCTCTCCTGCGTCTTTATTTTTGACGAATACCTGGTACTTTGTGCTAAAACAATGCCATTGATTCCTATGGATTAAGACTCTTGACTTTAAACACTGGTATCTTTTCTTGTGTATGTTGGATTTTTGTTGTTTTGGTCTTCTTTAACTTGGATTCATAATGGGTATTTTTCTAAACTGGTGTGGTGTACGTTTGTGGTGTCTTCACTGTGTTACTGTGCGTGTGTACAATATTTGACACATTGTCTTTGAGATAAGCCTGACTGCTTGTGTCAAACTACCAAGGGGGTGAGAGAAGGGGTCATGTTAGGTGTGGGACTCCCTTATCCTGACTAGAGTGAGGGTCCCTACTTGGACAGAGTGCAAACTGACTGCCAGCTAGAGACCCCATTTCTAACAGTGTGTGTATATACATATATATGGAAAATGTCACTAACCCAGTGTACATCTGTTTGTGGCATGAGACGCTGCAGATTCACATGCTGTGCATTATCCTGCCATCTAGTGTTGGGCTCGGAGTGTTACAAGTTGTTTTTCTTCGAAGAAGTCTTTTCGAGTCACGAGACCGAGGGACTCCTCCCTTTCGGCTCCATTGCGCATGGGCATCGACTCCATCTTAGATTGTTTTCCCCGCAGAGGGTGAGGTAGGAGTTGTGTATATAGTAAAAGTGCCCATGCAATGGAGTGAGTATGTATGTACATAATGTGTATAAAAATAGTATAGATTTACAAATGTACAAGTTTCATCAACTTATAACGGCTACAGGCTCCCGGGGAGGCGGGAGGGCGCATGGAATCTGCAGCGTCTTGCCACGAACAGATGTACACTGGGTAAGTGGCATTTTCCTTTCGATGGCATGTATAGCTGCAGATACACATGCTGTGCATAGACTAGTAAGCCGTTATCTCACCAAAAGTGGTGGCTTAGCCTGTAGGAGTTGAAGTTGTCTGAAATAATGTTCGTAATACAGCCTGTCCTACTGTGGCTTGTTGTGTCGTTAACACATCTACACAGTAATGTTTTGTGAATGTATGAGGCGTAGACCATGTGTCTGCCTTACAGATTTCTGTCATAGGTATATTTCCTAGAAAGGCCATTGTGGCACCTTTCTTCCTAGTGGAGTGCGCTTTTGGCGTAACAGGTAGATCTCTTTTTGCTTTAATATAGCAGGTCTGAATACATTTCACTATTCATCTGGCAAAGCCTTGTTTGGATATTGGATTTCCTGCATAAGGTTTTTGGAAGGCTACAAACAATTGTTTTGTTTTACGAAACTGTTTTGTTCTATCAATATAATACATTAGTGCTCTTTTAATGTCTAACGTATGTAAGGCTCTTTCAGCTACTGAGTCTGGTTATGGAAAAAAGACTGGGAGTTCCACTGTTTGGTTTAGGTGGAACGGTGATATAACTTTTGGTAAGAACTTGGGATTTGTACGGAGAACCACTTTATGTTTGTGTATTTGTATAAAGGGTTCTTGTACAGTAAATGCTTGTATTTCACTTATTCTTCTAAGAGATGTGATAGCTATTAGGAAGGCTACTTTCCAGGTTAAGTATTGCACCTCACAAGAGTGCATGGGTTCAAATGGTGGACCCATGAGTCGTGTTAATACAATATTGAGGTTCCACGAGAGAACTGGTGGTGTTCTTGGGGGTATGATTCTTTTTAAACCCTCCATAAATGCTTTGATGACTGGGATTCTAAAGAGTGATGTTGAATGTGTAATCTGCAGATAGGCAGATATTGCTGTGAGATGTATTTTAATGGAAGAAAAAGCTAGATTCAATTTTTGTAAGTGTAATAAGTAGCTTACTAAGGGGGTCATTTTGACCCTGGCAGTCCGAGACCGCCAGGGCTAAAATGACGGAAGCACCGCCAACAGGTTGGCGGTGCTTCCTGCCCTATTACGACCACTTTAGCCCCGGCGGTGATAATTATGAGTCCCCGACCGCCAGCCTTTTTCTGGTGGTATGAACCGCCAGGAAAAGGCTGGCGGTACGGGGAGTCATGGGGCCCCTGGGGGCTCCTGCACTGCCCATGCCACTGGCATGGGCAGTGCAGGGGCCCCCTGACAGGGCCCCATGCGGCTTTTCACTGTCTGGCATGCAGACAGTGAAAAGCGCGACAGGTGCTCCCATGTTGCGGCCCCCATCCCCGCTGGGCCGGCGGGCGGAAACTTGGTTTCCGCCCAGCGGGGATGTCCAAATGGGCACCGCTGGAGTGTGGCCGCATTGGCGGCCACCCAGCAGTTACCGCCGCCCGCCAAAGTTGTAATGAGGCCCTATGTTTTTTGCGGAAGCATGTAGTGGTTGAATTTGATTATTATGGCAGTAATAGACAAATCTTTTCCATTTATTTGCGTAACAATGTCTTGTAGTTGGTTTTCTAGCTTGTTTAATGACCTCCATACATTCTTGTGTAAGGTCTAAATGCCCAAATTCTAAGACTTCAGGAGCCAGATTGCTAGATTGAGCGATGCTGGATTTGGGTGTCTGATCTGTTGTTTGTGTTGAGTTAACAGATCTGGTCTGTTTGGTAGTTTGATATGAGGTACTACTGACAGGTCTAGTAGTGTTGTATACCACGGTTGGCGAGCCCAGGTTGGTGCTATTAGTATAAGTTTGAGTTTGTTTTGACTCAATTTGTTTACCAGATACGGAAGGAGTGGGAGAGGGGGAAAAGCGTAAGCAAATATCCCTGACCAACTCATCCATAACGCATTGCCCTTGGAGTGGGGGTGTGGATACCTGGATGCAAAGTTTTGGCATTTTGCATTTTCTTTTGTTGCAAATAGGTCTATTTGTGGTGTTCCCCAGCTTCAAAAGTAAGTTTGTAGTATCTGGGGATGAATTTCCCTTTCGTGTGTTTGTTGGTGATCTCGACTGAGATTGTCAGCTAACTGGTTTTGAATTCCTGGGATGTACTGTGCTATTAGGCGAATGTGATTGTGAATCGCCCAATGCCAAATCTTTTCTGCTAAGAGACACAGTTGTGATGAGTGTGTCCCTCCCTGATTGTTTAGGTAATACATTGTTGTCATGTTGTCTGTTTTGACAAGAATGTGTTTGTGGGCTATTAGCGGTTGAAATGCTTTCAATGCTAGAAACACCGCTAACAGCTCTAAATGGTTTATATGTAATTGCCTTTGTTGAACGTCCCATTGTCCCTGTATGCTGTGCTGGTTGAGGTGTGCTCCCCACCCTATCATGGAAGCATCTGTTGTGATCACGTATTGAGGCACTGGGTCTTGGAATGGCTGCCCTTGGTTTAAATTTATAGGATTCCACCATTGAAGCGAAGAGTGTGTTTGGCGGTCTATCAACACTAGATCTTGAAGTTGACCCTGTGTTTGTGTCCATTGGGTTGCTAGGCACTGTTGTAAGGGCCGCATGTGTAGTCTTGCGTTTGGGACAATGGCTATGCATGAAGACATCATGCCTAGGAGTTTCATTACAAACCTCACTTGATAGTGTTGGTTTGGGTGCATGTTTAGTATTACATTTTGGAAGGCTTGTACCCTTTGTGGACTTTGGATGGCAATCCCTTTTTGTGTGTTGATTGTTGCTTCTAGGTATTGTTGTATTTGACACGGATGTAGATGTGATTTTTGGTAGTTTATAGAGAACCCTAACTTGTGAAGGGTTTCTATGACGTAGTTTGTGTGTAGAAGACACTGTTGCTGAGTGCTGGTTTTTATTAACCAATCGTCCAAGTAAGGGAATACTTGCATGTGCTGTCTTCTGATGTGAGCAGCTACTACTGCAAGACATTTTGTGAATAACCTTGGGGCTGTTGTGATGCCGAACGGTAGCACTTTGAATTGGTAATGCACGCCTTGGATTACGAACCTCAAGTATTTCCTGTGGGAAGGATGTATGGGTATGTGGAAATAAGCATCTTTGAGATCTAATGTTAACATGTAGTCCTGTTGTTTGAGCAAGGGAATCCCGTCTTGAAGTGTCACCATGTGAAAGTGATCTGATTTTTTGTAAAGATTTAGGGGGTGATTTTAACCTTGGCGGACGGCGGAGGCCGTCCGCCAAGGTACCGCCGTGAAATGACCGCACCGCGGTCAAAAGACCGCGGCGGCCATTTAAACATTTCCTCTGGGCCGGCGGGCGCTCTCCGAAAGAGCGCCCGCCGGCCCAGAGGAAATGCCCCTGCAACGAGGACGCCGGCTCAGAATTGAGCCGGCGTAGTTGCAGGGGTGCGACGGGTGCAGTTGCACCCGTCGCGTATTTCAGTGTCTGCAAGGCAGACACTGAAATACTTTGCGGGGCACCCCCTACCGCCATCCTGTTCATGGCGGGTTTCCCGCCATGAACAGGATGGCGGTAGGGGCGCTCCGCCGCCATGAAGGATTCCCCCGAGCAGCGGTAAGTCGGCGGGAGCCCGCCGACTTGCCGCTTCTGACCGCGGCTGAACCGCCGCGGTCAGAATGCTCGTGGGAGCACCGCCAGCCTGTTGGCAGTGCTCCCGTGGTCGGTGGCCCTGGCGGCCACCGGCCGCCAGGGTCAGAATGACCCCCTTAGTGTTCTGAGGTCTAATATGGGTCTCAGTGTTTTGTCCTTTTTTGGAATTAGGAAATACAGGGAGTAAACACCTGTTCCTTTTTGATGGTTGGGTACTAGTTCTATTGCTTCCTTTTGTAACAATGCTTGGACTTCTAGTTGTAACAGATCTAAGTGTTGTTTGGACATGCTGTGTGCTCTTGGAGGCACATCTGGTGGCAAATGTAGGAATTCTATGCAATAACCATGTTGGATAATGGCTAGGACCCACGCGTCCGTAGTTATGTGTTTCCAGTTTTGGTAATAATCTGTGAGCCTCCCCCCCACTGGTGTGTGTTGGGGGTTCGTGACGTTGGAGTCACTGTTTAGTTTGTGGGGTTTTTGGGCTTTGGAATTTCCCTCTTGTTTTAGTGAACTGTCCACCCCTATATTGTCCCCGAAAACCTCCTCTCTGATATTGGCCCTGGTATGTGGGACTGACTTGTGAGGTGGAAGGCTCTGTGGTCTGGGCCTGAAACCCCCCTCTAAAGTGCGGCTTCCTAAAAGTGCCTCTGCTCTGTGGGGAGTAGAGCGTGCCCATGGCTTTGGCTGTGTCAGTGTCTTTCTTCAGTTTGTCTATTGCTGTATCCACCTCCGGCCCAAACAATTGTTGTCCGTTGAAAGGCATATTCAGCACAGCCTGCTGGATTTCTGGCTTAAATCCGTAGGTACGTAGCCACCCGTGTCTCCGAATGGTTACCGCCGTGTTTACTGTCCTGGCCGCCGTGTCTGCTGAGTCCATAGCCGACCTTATTTGGTTGTTGGAGATAGTTTGGCCCTCCTCGACAACCTGTTGGCCACGTTTATGGAACTCTTTGGGAAGGTGTTGAATGAAATGTTGCATTTCGTCCCAATGTGCCCTGTCGTATCTTGCCAGTAGAGCTTGCGAATTGGCAATTCGCCATTGATTGGCTTCCTGTAGTGCCACCCTTTTGTCTGCTGCATCGAATTTCTGACTTTCTTTGTCAGGAGGTGGTGCGTCTCCAGAAGTTTGTGAGTTTGCCCTTTTCCGGGCTGCTCCTACTACCACAGAATCAAGAGTTAACTGTTGTGTAATGTACACAGGGTCCGTACGGGGAGTTTTATATTTCTTCTCCACCCTAGGTGTGATGGCTCTGCTCTTGACTGGGTCTTGAAACACCTGTTTGGCGTGTTTTAACATGCCTGGTAACATTGGCAAACTTTGGTATTGGCTGTGCGTAGATGACAGGGTATTGAACAAGAAGTCATCTTCTATGGGTTCTGCATGCAATGCTACGTTATGAAAAGTAGCTGCCCTGGAAACCACCTGCATGTAAGCCGTACTGTCCTCTGGTGGTGATGGCCTTGCCGGGTAGCAATCCGGACTATTATCTGAGACTGGTGCATCATACAAATCCCATGCATCCGGGTCATCTTGACTCATCCCTGTGTGCGTTGGTGACTGCATCATTGGGGGTGTTGCTACTGGGGACAGATGTGGCGAGTGCAGTGGTCATGGCTCTGGAGAAAATTGTGGTGGTGTTTTTTCTTTAGCCACTTTTGCTTTTGTCTGCATTTCCGCCTCATGGAATGCGAGCTTCCGCTTCATCTTTATTGGAGGAAGAGTTCGGATTTTCCCTGTGTCTTTTTGAATATGGAGCCTCCTCTGGGTATGGTCTGGCTCTCCCATGCCCAGTTCTTGTTCAAACCTGTGGCCTTGTAATTGTGAGGAAAGGCCCTGTTCGTCTGTATAGGAGCTGTGTTTCGGCTCCAAGGCTGCATGTTTCGGCACCGAAACCTTTTAGGCAGTCTTTTTCGGTTCCGAGAAAACCTTTTGGGCTTTCGGGGTGCCAATCTCTCGGTGTCGAGTCTGGTCGGAGCTGGTATCTCGGTGCCGAGTCTGTTCGGAGCCGGTATCTCGACCGGAGTCGGATGTCTTTGGCTGCTGGGAGGCCTTTTTCGGTGCCGATGTTTGGTCACCGTGTTTTCGGGTAAAGCTATGGCCTGTTGGCGGTGGCGTCCCCTGGGCCTTCATGATTTTCGAGTGAGTTTTTGCCTGGGCTGGTTTACTCATGGTTTGTTGCCTCGTCGGCTGCTCACTCTTGGGCTCGTCCGAATCTGGAATGGAGAATGTCTCCTCTTCTTCGACGTCGGGGTGTCCGGCCGGTGTCAACACCATTTGAAGTCTTCGAGCTCTACGATCCTGCAGTGTCTGCTTGGATCGAAATGCCCGACAGGCCTCGCACGTATCCTCTTTGTGTTCAGGGGACAAACACAGATTACAGACCAAGTGTTGGTCTGTATAAGGATACTTAGCGTGGCAGTTGGGGCAGAAGCGGAAGGGGGTCCGTTCCATGAGCCTTGAAGATGGGCTGCCGGAGCTCTTCTTTCTTCAGTGTCGATGTGCTAGCACTAACCCGGTACCTAGCGCAAACAATACAGTCGAATTTTCCAATTGATAACTATCTTTTCCGAACCGAAACACGGAGCGAAGAGGAACACGTCCGAACCCGATGGCGGAAAGAAAACAATTTAAGATGGAGTCGACGCCCATGCGCAATGGAGCCGAAAGGGAGGAGTCCCTCGGTCTCGTGACTCGAAAAGACTTCTTCGAAGAAAAACAACTTGTAACACTCCGAGCCCAACACTAGATGGCAGGATAATGCACAGCATGTGTATCTGCAGCTACACATGCCATCGAACATTATATATATATATATATATATATATATATACACACACACACACATACACACACACACATCCACAGAGATACATATATTTGTGTGTGTATTGCAAAGTCACATACGTGGATAGCGGCCTGGAGAAGCAAAAGATGAAGGCAGCCCAGAAGCAATGGTAGATAGATCGCATTGCAAAATTAATGAATGGTTGCAAAAAGCTGGTGCACGTTTTTCAACCAATTATTGGGACCAGTCTTTTAGGCTCAAAGTGACTGCAAAAATCTGATATTTCCTGAAATGATGGTGCCACACAAGCATGAAAGAAGAGGTTTCACAACATTAATAAATACTTTTTGGCTATGATGTATACAACTTCACTCTGGATCCTGGCCCAACTTGGGGTAGTCACCAAAGACAGGACTTAGACTATCACACCACCATCTGCTTAAAACATTCCAGTGAACTAGAGGGCATTCCAATATGCTATGTGGGTAGATAACTTGTGTCCTGACACCCGATTCATAGGATGTTAAGTGTGAGCTACGTGATGACTTGCTTGACTGATGTTTAAAGACACGTCAGAGGCCTTAGTCATGACAAGAGGAACACTAACCTTAAATAACATGTTTTGTATCCTTTCTCTTCCCCTGTCACCCAGATTAGGTTCCCACTCCCTCTTTAGAGTGGAGGGGGCACATAATTTATGAATCAGGGACATATTGACATGCATGGCATGTGTCATTTTGTAGTGACGGTAATTGTGTATACAGTGGATTTTCTTTGGCAACAGCAATTGATATACTGGTTTGATCTAATAAACATGAATTAAACATAATAGTGAGTTATATTCAAATGCATAGATTATTAATTAAATAATGTATGTATTCTTTTTTTAAAAAGTGTTGGTGTTCTCGTTGTGCAGATCTACAAGTTGCATCACAGCAGTATTATTGTGCTTTTGTTAATAACTCTTGTGTTTACTATCAAAGTGAAAAAATAAACATGCTGACATATGAGAGAGTCACTTTTTTTTTAGCACATTTACACTTTAATCCTTTTCAATCTACTAACGGCGGTTATGGTCGCCAGTCAAATACGTTCTTCAAAAATATATTTTATTATAGAAAGACCGACCACCTTGAGATCTAACAGTAACTGAATGAATAGAAATTACATTTTAAAAAGCTAAAAACAAAGTAAATTCCTGTAAATTCGTCCTTGCAATGGGATCATAACTCTTGTTAAAAGGGCTCGAAGTAGTGCCAGCAAAACTGTTATTTCTGAATAACCCAGTTGGGTGCAAAGAGTGTTTTTCTTTTTTCTTTTTTAAAGAAACCCTACGACACATAACGATCTGTTTGCTGAATTAAGTATTCATGAATAACTCACCAGAGGAATTATCTTCTCCTCTTCTCTACATCTCATCTTTACTCTCTCGTAACACGTTTTGGGAGACAACTGTAGGTAAACTGCCAGAAAAGAGAAAAACATTGGGCATTCTGGATTTTAAAGCAGAGGAGAGCATACACAAATCAAGAAATGCAATCAACAAGGTTTTCTTTGATACCCTCTTTTTTCTACATTTAATGCAAAGAAATCAATTTGAGGTTTATTAATATGACAAACCCAGAATGTTGTCACCAGTTGTGGACCCCTTTCCATGGGCGGAAAAGGTCTTTACTTCTTTTGATCCGTTAGGGAAATGGTTTATCTACTCTTAGCTCAACCTACAGTCATTCGCAGAATTCTTTAAGGAACTCATCTTTAATCTACTTGTTGCCTGGATCTCTATCACCCCCATGTGACGTCTCTGCTCTAGAACAGTCAACCTTATACTACTGGAAGACAGGAAATACCAGATATCATAAAATACACATGTGATACTGAGAGATGGTATATGTCAAACAGACGAGTAACCAGAAAAGTGTCCTGGTTAGTTTTCCAATTATGCAGTCGGTTCAAAGATTAGATGTGCATTTGTGGCTCCACAAATATATCTACAATACAGTATTTTGGACACATTTTTCCTGGTGGCAAGTCTCCTGAATCTACCAGCAAGAGGCAGTAGATTGAAAGCTCCATCATACCTGGCCAAGCCTTGCTTCTGGCCCAAAGAAATGGCTTGGCAGACCTCCAGGATAGGAACATAACCAGTACACTCAGAAAACACCAGGCCACTTGTTTTGGTATTTTTGGAAGTTTATCTTCAAGTTGTCCATCTTCTTGCTGTTTCTCCTTGTCCTTCTGGCTGTCCTGCACTTGGCCATTACCTACTGTATTACCCCTAGGGCTCCCTTTTTAAAGTTTGAGATATGTTCATTGTTATGCATCAGCATCTCCGCATCCGGAAATTGCTCTTTATGATCAATGGCATACACTTTTGCTTTAATCTTTTTCTTGAATGATATCCAATGTTTGCACGTGCTACTACGGCACTGTTTTGCGGGAATTCAATTCAGTTAACCATTATGGTTGCTATTTGTTACTTGTTCTAAACCTATACAATGTGGATAGATGAATATTTGAATAAAAGGTGCACTAATCTGAGGTACAAGCAATGCTTCATCTGTAAAAGAGTAAGTGTTGGGGCCCAAAGTTTGGTTCAGATGCCTGCGGTCGGCACTACAGGATTTCAGGGTGCTGAATACCAAAGCCGCATATTCTTGATTCCACCTCTTCCCTCACCTACCAGACACTACCCATGCCTATTGCAGGTTATTTTTCACCCCTGCTTTCTCCCTTTGTCACCGTTTCTCTTACCCCTTGCTTTCACCCTTTTGTTTTTTCTCCTTTGCTCTGGATCAAAGCTTGTTGAGGAAAAATAAGTGTTGTTTCACAAAAATGAGCGTTGTTTGCCCCTCTTACAACTGACAACTCAAAGTGAGTACTGGGTATGAGAGTGAGAGGACCTGGGGAGAGTTGTGAATCAGCTAAAGTAACTAGCGAGAAACATAACCTCAGGGCCACAAGCAATAAATACCACATGCCCATGTCATGCTGGTTGGTTGTGTCTACAACACAAAGCATCCACAAGCTTCCATTCCCTAGGTGGCCTTGTAATCAAAGCAGCACAGGCGGGCCAAGTTCGCTGGGCTGCTACAAAACTAAGGGAGCAAGACCAGCAAACATGCAATTAAATGCATGTCATTTGTATCAGGAAAACAAACAGTTCTGGCACTCCGCAAATGACAGTTTCCTCCTCTGCCTTGATAACCTAAGCAATCTGTCTCAACCTCCGTCTTATTTTAAAAGCAACCCTATTTATCTCAGATTGAACTTTCATGTGCAGCTTGCAAATCCTTTCAATCAGAGCCAACCCAGAATCCTCTTGATGCTTCACCTACCTCGATTGGTGTCTCTGCTGAAGGCATACCCAATGTGCATTCCTGGGCTCCTCTATGGGCGTTTATTAAAGCCTCCCATTTTGAGCTCTATATTCACATAGGTGTACAATGTGCACAGCATTCCCTCGCTGGAGATGCCGAACTCAGGACTCCAGTGTATTACTGAAGAGCTTCTTCAGAGGCGCCATATGCTCCCCCACTTCATGGACATTGAGCTCTACTCTCAGAACCTTCCTGTCAGTACATCCCTGTTCTTAATTACTGTAGTAATCTCATCTGTTTTTTTTTTATGTAGATCAGTGCAGCGTGTTCAAGGATTTCTGCAGGATACGCTTACCCTTTGGCAGCTTCCACTCCTCTAGTGAGTTTCAAGATTCCTGACTTTTACAAGACTCTTTAAATGTATGAAAGCAGGGTCATAATATTGTGTCTGCCCCCTCACACCTTTCTGCGTTTGCAATGTCCCACTGATTGCCCAGGAAGACGTCCATAATAACGCCAGCTGCCCTACTCTTGTCCTGAGAATGCGGTCTCCGCTGGAGCTGGCTTGGGGTTGGTTGGGGGGGAGTTTTTCATACTGCTTTATCTGCCTTGAGGAAGTGTGGGACTGGCTGGAGAGATTGTGTAAGTCTGGCGAGCGCTGCAACCCTGGGCAAGACTTACTCAGGGGACAAAGCAGGAACAGATCCTATGGCCAGCATAGGCCCCCTGAAAGAGATGCAGCAAGATGGTACACTGGGTACTGCTGAACAACATGCCTCGGGCTCTCTAGTGGATCTGAATGACTCCCCTTCTGATGAGATGCTGCCGGATGCAGGAGAGTGACTGACAGCCATAGTGGAACTAATGAACTGACAAACACCGATATATACAGGGTGTGAAGAATATTTTTTCAGAGAGAGACTGTACAGATGCTGAAAGGTGATGTAGGTACAACTGTAAATGTTGAACACTTCAGTGGAATTGATGTCGATTTTGTATTACACATGCCATAGTGTCATGGCAGAGAGGAACTCGCACTATGAGTGTAGGATGCACCGGAAGGGGGCTGGGCGGGAGGGTGTAATTGCAACCACTAAGAAACCATCTAGAACCCCTTTTATACCCGGTGTTCTATTAGCTCCACAGGCTTTATTGCAATCTGAAGGGGGGGGGGGGGGGGGAGGCAGCTCCCTCTCTCCCATTCTAGGTACAATAGGGAAGCTGGAGGAGTCAGCACTCTGTAGCCGGTGAAGTGCCCCGATGAGTCACTTGGCAGAAAGACAGCTAGGCCACTCCAGTAATTGCTTATGAAACTTTGACAGTGGGGGAGGGAGGGTGTGGATCCGGCATCAGTTTGTATGGGGAATTATCACAGATACACAGTTAAGAGTGTTTACCAGGGGGGTGGAAGCACTGGGGGGTTAGGGAGTTATTGTTGATTTTTCAGTGTTACTTTAACAAGCAAGGCAGGGCATCAATGCAGGAGCAACTTATGACACAATATGACATTCCTACTAGGGCTTTAATGGGCAACCTGGTCTTACAAGACAAACCAGGAGTGGGCAGTGAGCTATTGCTAACGCCAGTCAACCAGGGTGGGGGGAAGTAAAAGTTATGTCCTAGAACGTTAGGGGTCTGCATGACTAATCTAAGCGATACAAAGTACATATATATACATACATATATATACACACACACAATATGTACTGACAATGCACATAATACTTACCTAGAAATACAGAATGTCTATTTATAAAATAAAAAACACATCATAAGTCCACTGAGGATTGTAGTAATATAGACTGCAGTTCACCTGGGAAATTCTTGACAAGATCCGGAAACAGAAGTGACACAATATGAGACACAACAGCATACACGTGTTAGCAAATATTGAGTGATAGTCTATGTTACCTATCAAATCGACAGAAATAGTCATGTTCTTCATGATCCAGTCAAACCACTCTGTTAACACGACATAATCCGGTTCAGGCATTTTCCCACTGCAACAAAAACATGACGTGCTTGGTCACCTTACAGACCAACAACTACAAATGAAAGAGATTTATCAATATTGAAGATACACACTATTCTGCAGAGGGGTTAAGGAGCACGGACACAGTAAGAGCAAGAAGGCCCCGAATAAAAAGACACCGACATAGCTCTGAGATGGACTATTTCACATCTGGCCCTGAAAAAGAGGAAGTACTGCGCACCAAGGGAAGCGTTCTCCCAAAAGATCATCTCAACAATTACAGTGAAGGTATTTGGCACTATATAAATGCTTGCATTAAAATCTTCAGTCGTAGTTGGGAAAGAAGATGGCTGTTGCAAACAGCTTCTATGTTTTTACAACGTGCATTTTACAACAGAAGAAGTGTAGTAAAGCATTTCATACAGAAGCAATGGAAAAAAAGAGACAAATAACTTTCATGTATTCCTAGTTCTACATCATTGCTATCCTTGCCGAACTCATAAACAAAGAATATCCCGGTGCATTTGTGAGAATCCCGGAACACTTTATTTCAATGATTGAAAGTCAGTCTTTCGATGGAGGTAACCACCTCAATGTCCATAGAATTCGAGTTACCGCCTTTAAAAAACATGACAGGCTTATTTTGTGTTGATTTTTTCTGGACCATAACAAGACATGGAATCGATATATTGTGACCACATTGCAGCATCTGACAAGAGACAACCTTGAGTTTAAATCTAGAACACCTATCGAGTACATAGAGAGAAAGAAAAAGAAAAGAAAACAAGCATTTGCAATGCAATGGTTCTAGCATTTGCTCGAGGTAGAGCGATAAGAGATGTAAACTCCTAACCACTCTTCTTGCCACATAAATTGAAAAATAAAAGTAAAACAGTTTCACATAAGCGAGCCGATTCACAGCGCTACGGCCGCTATTAGCACCAGCGTGAAGAGACACACAAAAGGAAAAAGAAGTTCGCTTGCAGTCAAATTTAATCGGCAAAAGTGCAATTAGCCATGTAACAGGGGCGATGGCCAAGGCAGTAACAAAACCTCCCCAAGGAGGGACAAACGAAAACCATTTACCAATGTCAGCAAAGGATTTTTGAATGGCAAGTACACAAACGAGTGGTAGTGATGGGCGTGCGGTGGGCGTTGTTAAAAGCCCAGATATATACCAACACCTCGGAAAAGCCATGCTTGACCTAAAAAGGAGCCTGTCAGGTCAAGAGTTCAAGGACTGCCTAGAAAATGAAAAATTTCCTAGCTTTCGTGAAGGAAACTTTCAATTCTATTAAGGACAAGGAGGCGAGGATTATGCAGTCCTTTCTTCACCTTTATTACAAATAGCAAGTTGAAACATAACCAGGAACAATAAAACTTCAAATCCCATGATGCCCACTTGAAACCATGGCAGCCCTTAAACCAATCCACTGTCCATGATAAGGTGCATATAAGTAGCTGACGGGCACAGTCCTTCCTCTTCTTCACTGAAGGAAGGTAAGGAACTCGCAATTTCAGTCACCTTTAGAATCACCTCCTACAAAATAAAGAAGTGGTCAAAAACAACGAATAGTCATGGAAGAAAAACAAATCCCACAAGAATACAATATCATTTGCAAACCAAAGAAAAATCATTGTGATTACGTAATAAACATCAAGAACAGTACAAAGTGCGTCACCAACAACAGTACATTATAACAAAACAAACCTCAAACAGAGAGGAAAAATACCACTGACCTGTAAAAAGGAGGAATCCACCCAGAACAGAAAGAAAATAAGTAATCATCGGGTGGGTAATACTGTCGCAGTATGAAGGAGGGATAATCCCTCCTCTCTGTTTCCTTAATAGAACTGAAAGTTTCCTTCACGAAAGCTAGGAAATGTTTTCATTCTATATCAGGACCGGAGGCGAGGATTATGCAAGTTCAAAGCTTACCCACCACAAAAGAAGCCGCTTAATGAAACAGTTTGAAACAGAATCTTTTGAAAACTGATTCCGAGGACCAATCCACTGCATTCATAATGTCCTCCAACCTACCCCCTACTTGAATAGCTTTGGAAGTCATCGCCCCTCTAGTGGAATGAGCACCGAAGCGCCTAACGTCAATCCCAACTTCAGACATGAGCCATCAAACCCACCTGGCTATAGTAGTAATGGTTTCTTGATAGTAATCAGGAGTTGTCTCTCTCCTGGTGGTCTATCGTCCTCCGTGGCAGCCTCATACATCTTCAGACATCTGACCACACATAGCTTGGGATGAGATGCAAAACTGGGATAAGAAACCAACCTGGCACTTGTTTTAGTCCTTCTTAAAATGGTAAAAGTAACCCCCTCGGGAGTGAAAACCCGAGCTGAAACATCCACGGCACGCACATCTGAGACTCGTTTAAAAGAAATGAGACACAAGAGCATCGTCAACTTGGCGGAAATCTGTTTCCTAGACAGAAACTGATTGTCTGGCCAGGAAGAAATAAATGTAAGAACTTTATTGACATCCCATAATCCAGAGTATCTAGGTTCAGGAGGTCGAGACAAAAGTACCCCTTCCAGCAGTTTACTTACCGTAAATCGTTATTGTATTGTGTCTTGCCGAAATAGCAGAATGGAAGGAATTGAGGGTGCAATATGCCAAACATGAGGTAAAAAGCTCAGCCAGAAAATTAACCTCAAACTCAATGGGGGCCCCCACGGGATCCACTTCCCCCTCCAGACCCCAACAAGCCCATCTGTTCCAGGCCGATCTATAACGTTTGATGGTACCTGGAGCCCATGACTGTCTGATAAGGGCTGTAGCGTCCCGTGAAAGGCAGACGTTTTCCCAACGTCCCCTGAAATCCTCCAAGCCTTGAGTTTGAGGTGTCCCTGAAAAACCAATGGATGGTGGCGACCCAGCAGATCCCGAAGGATTCCCAAGGAACACAGAAGTCTGAGAGGAGCCATCCACGACAACTCCAGAAGAGTGGGGAACCACGCTTGTGCTCTCCATATCAGAGAGATCAAAATTAAGGATGCCTGTTGATGCCGGACCTGCGCCACCACTCTGGGGATCAGTAGAAACAGAGGAAAAGCATAACCTTGGTCCTTCGACCAATCCTGCAAAAAAGCATCCACCGTGGCTGCTCCCGGGTCGGGCCTCCACCTGAAGTAAGTTGGGAGTTGAGCATTCCACCGAGAGGCGAATAGGTCCACCACACATGGACCCCAACGATCCATCTGAGACCGAAAGATCACCGGATCCAGTCGCTGGTATCCCTGAGATAGCGGGAATTCCAGTCTGCCACCTTGTTCTGAATTCCCGGAAGATACTCCGCTCTTACAGAGATCTGTCTCTGGAGGCAATAATGCCAAAAATCTTGAGTCAGGGACCGAATCGCAAACGAACCCACTAAGAGTTCGAGGCAATTGATATGCAGATCCAACTCCTCCAAAGTCCAAAGACCCCCCCCCCCCCCCATGGAAATCGGACCACACCTGGCTCCCACCCCAGTCTGCTGGCATCCGACTATCACTAGGTCGGGAAAGGAGCCAAAGATGGCTTTCCCATTCCATGCGTCCATATGGCCCAACCACCACTGCATCTCCGAGCGAGCTTCCGAAGAAAGCTCCACCAGTGCCGAATGCGTATGACCCTTCCTGAAACGAGACGCCTTCAAGCGCTGCAGGGCCCTGAAATGCAAGGGGCCCGGAAAGATCACCTGGGTAGAGGACGACAGAAGACCAACAATCCTGGCAATCTGGCAGAGGGAGGTCCTGTCTCTGCAGCACGCCTTGGAAATCTCCTTCTTGATCTTGGAGACCTTGTGCTCTGGAAGCTTCAAAGCCGCCGACAGTGTCCACTACAAACCCCAGGAAGGTCGTGGACTGCGACGGGAGAAAAGAAGACTTCTCCGCGTTGATCACAAAACCCAGGTCCTGAAACAGAGCAATAGTCATGTTTGCGTAACGCAACAGTTGCGACAGGTCATCAAAAGGATGTCGTCCAGATAAATAATTAGCCTGACTCAGAAACTCCGCCACCGGTTTCAGCAACTTCGTGAAGCACCATGTTGCTGATGAAAGGCCGAAAGGAAGACACCTGAACTCATATCAGGTTCCGCCATTGAAACTGCAGAAAACGCCAGTGAGGAGGGTAAATCGGGACTGTAAGATAAGCGTTCTTGAGGTCTAAGCGGACCAACCTGTCCCCTTGACACAGAAGATCCCTGAGAAGATGGATACCCTCCATCTTGAAATGACCATAAACTATCCATTGGTTGAAAGCCCTGAGATTTATCACTGGAGAGAAACCCTTGTCCTTCTTTTCTACCAAGAAGATGTTGCTCAAGAACCCCCTCGGATGAAGAGGCGCTGGAACAATGGCCCCTTTGCAAAGAAGAAGTTGGACCTCTGCGTCTATCAACTGGGAATCGTGAACATTGAACTGAATGGGAGGAAGACGAACTGGCTGAACTGGGGTCCCATAGAACTCTATGTGGAAACCCAACACAGTCTCCAAGACCCAAGGATCGGAAGTGAGCCGGGCCCAATTACCTAAAAAGAGAGCGCTTCTGCCTCCTAGATCTTGAGGGGGAAAAAGAGGGATGCTCACCACCGCTTCCTCCCGGAGCACAGGAACCTCCTCTGTTGAAGCATGAGGAACGTCCTCTGCCAGAACCTCTGTTGGGAAAGAACGTCCCCTGTCGTCCATCATTCCAGACGTTGTTGCAGCATCCTTGAGATCTGGAGGGGCCTGCCTGCAGGGTGCGGCTGGAGGAGCGACCCCTTCCTCGTTCGGCCCCAGAGAAAACCTTCCCCGGAAAAATCTTGCGCATTGAGGACTGCGCCTTGTCCAAAGCCACGAAAGTGGAAACAAATCTCCCCAACTCCTTCAGGAAGGGGTCACCGAAGAGACTGCCCTGGGCCACCACGCCTGCCTCTGATGTTGCCAATTCCCCCAATTTGGGGTCAATCTTGATCAGGAGAGACAGACAACTCTCCGTAGATATGGCACAAATGGCACTGCCCAACAGACAACCCGCCATTTGTGCCCATCCACCAACCAAATCTGTCTGCAACGGTTCCCCTGATACCTTGGCCAACTCAGCCAACTCAATCTTGGTAAAGGAACCCAGGACATCTAAGAGTTTATCCAGACAAGACCGCCAGAAACGATCGATCCCTTTCTTGGGATCCCAAATATACTTTGAGAAAACAGTACATAATTTGGGGTCCAAAGAAGGCGTAGTCGCCAACTTGTCCTCAAGCGCTGGCCTGGGACATTCCGCTCGAAGGCGGGACCGAACCTCCTTTTCTAAAGGATGGCGCATGGCCTTGGCGCGCAAGTCGCAACCTTGGGAATGGGGACCCATTCAGAGGAACGAGGGTGGTAAATATCCTCTGGGTCAAACATATCTAGGTCCTCCCAACCTTCTTCCTCTACACTTGCGGTATTCGCTGATGGGCGCCGAGGTCTACCCATAACGCGACCCTCGTCCAATGAGCCCTCATCATTGGACTCACCAACACCCCAGAACGGGGCGATCCCACAAAGGGATCCAGAGCAAGGACAGCAGTGCTGTCATGCTCTCCAGGCACAACATTCTCCCGGCAGGGTACAGGTTCAAGCATTCGCGCACTCCTGGTACAGGCTTCCCTCAATCTGGCGAAACCTTCCAGGTGCCCCGCGTCATGCTTCCGAGAGGAAGAACAGGCATTAGAGGTACCAGCCCCTGGGTCTGCGTCCCCAAGAACACCAGACGAATTGGACACCTTGTCCATTAACCTGTCCACCCTATCTTGCAGGGGAGCTAAGGCTTTTGCCACTGCCTGCAAAAGCAGTCTGGCCATGCCTTCAGGAAGGTGATGTTGGAGAGGCCAAACCTCCTCCCTCTCAAAGGGGGAGCATAGGTATGGTCCACAAAAGAATCCATAGAAGGTGTGGACGAGGATATCACAAGAATAAAGAAGTATATATAAATATATATATATACACCCTGAAAAAATCCCAATAATATAATGTAAGGTGGAGTAGGACCCAGGGCCAGACCAGAAAATATGTAGCATACCCCCAAAGGGGTGTCAATAAATGGGGTGAGAGCACAAAAAAAGCCCAACCTAAATTAATAGGGTAACCCCCTCGCCGTGCTGTGAAAGGCAAAACCAAATGCACAGGAAATAAACCCTAAAAGGTTCCCCTAAGTGAGAATGTCAAGCTGGCAGAACCTGCACGTACTGCAGCACAGTGTCAGCGAGGGTTGGAGGCCACAAATCAGGAATCCCTGAGGGCTGGATCCTATAAGGCCGTAACGCGATCAAAAAGCACAGCGCGCGAAGCGCTGAGCCGAATGATCGCAACGGACGTAAGACGAGCGCCCCTAGCAGTGATAAGGCGTCACCGCACCACGCTCTCGGGCTGCAGCCTACTGCGTGATAGAAAATGTCAGGAATGCGAGGAAAAGCCCTCACGTACCAACAGTGCAACACAAGAACAATAATACACAGGCAGCAAAGGCAAGAGCGCGCGTCAAAGGCAATCCCCGAACCTCGTATAAGAACGAGAAAGGAGCGAGGACTTAACTGACAGGCAGCAGTGAAGAAAGAGGAAGGACTGTGCCCGTCAGCTACTTATATACACCTTATTATTGACAGTGGATTGGTTTATGGGTTGCCATGGTTTCAAGTGGGCATCATGTGATTTGAAGTTTTATTGTTCCTGGTTATGTTTGAATTTTGAACTTGCTGTTTGTAATAAAGGTGAAGAAAGGACTGCATAATCCTTGCCTCCGGTCCTGATATAGAATACAATGTTACTTTAAGGAGCCAGCAGCCTCCTTTCCCAGCATACACTCACAGACTCAGTTATTCTTGAAAGGGAGGAATGGATTAAAAGTAAAAAATATGTAGCAAACGCATGGACAACCGGGAACGTGGGAGGGTTGTTTTTTACTTCAGTGAGGATAACTACAATGCAGAACTAGGAATACAAGTAACTTTTACTACTCACTGATAGTCAAACATAGCTTTATATTGACAACCGCAAGTTAGGGATTACTACTATATTCTATGATTAAAACAATGTTAAGATGTAGTGTTAAGCAGCCATGTGGCAAATAAGGACCACTTTAACTAAACAGATTTGTTTTTTAAGTTGCCTGAAATTGCAACAAAGCAGCTCCTGAATCTTCATCTTAAACAATGTTTAGCAAATAGTATAAACCGATTTCCAAGTAGCTGTTTTACAAATTTCTGTAATTGGGACGGTTTATATCCAGGGAATCAATGCAACATTGCTACATGTAGAGTGAGCTCTAGTTTTACCTGGCAGGGGCTTGTTAGCTAATTAGTTATGGAGAGTAACACAGGAAACTATCCATCTAGCTATAATTTTCATACATTAAATCATACCAGTTCTTAAAGGCCCATGGTTTATGAGGAACAGGTTTGTTTTGTTAATTTCATTAGTTCTAACTAAATAGAACTTAAAAACTCTTTAAGCATTTAAGAAGTGAAGAGTCCTTTCTGCTGGTGAATAAAGGTTATTGAAAAATACTAGAAGTTTTGCTTTGTGTTTTAATACTACTCTATTTCTGTGAAAAACTGTAAATGCTTCTACAGAAGACAGACCTTGCAGCTTGCCAACTCTTCTTGCTGACATAAGAGCTACTAAAAAGGCTACCTTCCAGGTTAGGTGCTGCACTGAGGTCTTATGTATGGGCTCAAAAGGAGGAGCCATTAATTAGGATAAAATTACAATTAACTCCCAAAGAGGAGCAGGCTGCCTAAAAGGAGGAAAAGCCTTTTTCAATCCTTCTAAGAAATATTTAACAACTAGTGTAGTAAAGACAATCTTTGATTTGGTCTTCTGCTATACGTCATTATGGGAGCTAAATGTACTTTTATTGAGTTGAATTGAAATTTGTATCATGCCATTTGAAGCAGATGTGGTAAAATGATGCCTTCTTTGCATTTAATTGGATCCTTGTTATTTTGAAGGCACCAGATGACAAATCTTTTCTACATAGGAGTTACAGGCTCTTGTGCTCTGACATTTAGCTTCTTTTAGAATGTTCATACAGACTGGAGAAGATTAAAGTGTCCGTACTGAATGATCTCAGGAGCCATGCCCTCACATTCAAGGAGTGTACATTGGAAGCAGGGGTGTGGAATTTAATAAAATATCTACTTGTCCATATGACATGTTCCTTCATAAATCTACTTGTCCCTTTGGTGCCATGTAGAGCGGCAACACATTATGGTAGCAACCTCATTATATAAGAGCTCTGATAATAGCCTCTCTGATTATGCCAGGGCTAATACCATAGTAGGGCTTGAATACTAGCAATTTCCTTATTTTGCCACCTTTCTGCAGATCTACATACTGGGGCTGGAGGCAACAGTAAGCAAAGGTTCCGGGGTTGGAATGCTCTTTTGAGCCTATGCAAACCTACTGTTTTGCATGTTTTATGGGTTTTCACAAGCTCTTCCTTAATCTTTTTCAAAACTGAAAAAGGCTAGAAATTTACTCCTGAAAAGGGCAGAAGTAAAACTTCTTCCAGGGTTGAGGAAAAAAGTGGTTAAAAGGGAAGTGAACTTCTAAACTCTCAACATATTTTCACATGAGAAAATATACAAATGTATATTTGCCTATGCTAAAATGTGATTCACAAATATTTTCTAGGAGTACGATTTCCTAGTCTACTACTGCAAATTCATGTGAATTAATCAAATATATAAATCTGCACTAATGCAAAGACATATACCATGGGTGCACTTTTATGACTCCCTTTAACAACTGTGACCCTACTTATGTCTGGCGTTAACCAAGACAGTTTTTAAACTGAAATTCTTACTTTCTCTCTATCCATCTATCGGCTGGCTTCAGTTTGAGTGACAGCAATCTGCTCCTTCACAAGGAGCATTTTGTCACACAAAGTAGTTTTGTTCTGTGCCAGAAATTACTGAGACAATGTGTGCTTTTTGAGACCCAAAAATATTTTTGCCAATGTTTGTTATAATAGTGAGTGCTCGGCAGCTCCCACAACAATAACGTTTTACAAAAGCCATGTCAAAATAAGACACACATTGACAAAAGATTGACCACCAATGTTGGACCTGGTGGCTTTGCCAATGCTTGTTTATTCTCATGTTTCTCATTATCTTAATGAAAGTGGTTCTACTGATTTTCCATTATGAATATTTTCTCGAAATACTAACATGCATCCAAGCATTTCACTGCATGATGCTTCAAAGAAATTGTACCTAAAATATCACAGTAATTTAGCAAAACGTTTTTTTTTCCCCTAGTTGCACTTTTTTTGTGAACATTTTATTTTGAAAGTAAAGAATCGTCAATTCTCCTATGAAGCTTCTGCCAATATTTGCATATAATCTGAAAGCATTCCGGGAGCATTACATGTAGCCTTATATTGTTAAAATTTTGCTCTTGTTGAAGATCAGTCTTGTCTAAGTTTAGCTGAAGGCAGTTTTCTTTCATCCAGTCAGTGACTCTTGTCATGCATCTGTGGAAGTTGGTTTAAGTGGTGGTGGGGGTCATCCGTGAGCGAGAGGACGTGTTTGGTGTCATCAGCGTAGGAGATTATGTTGAGCCCATAGGATCTGACGATGTTGCTTAGCGGGGTCATATCTATGTTAAAAAGCGTGGGGCTGAGGATGATCCTTCGGGACCCCGCAGGTGATACCTTTTAGTCCAGCGGTGAAAAGAGGTCGGTGAATCCTCTGGGTTCTTCTGGAGAGGAAGGAGGTGATCCATCTAAGTGCGTCCCCTTGGATGCCGATGTGGTGGAGCCTTTTGATCAGCGTTTGGTGGGATATGGTACTGAAGGCTGCCAAGAGGTCGAGGAGGATCAGGGCCACTGTTTCTCCTCGGTCAAGGTGGTTACTGATGTCTTCTGTGGCTGCGATCATGGCGGTCTTGGTGTTGTGACTGCTCAGGGAGCCAGTTTGGGAACTGTGGAGTAGCTGGTTCTGGTCCAAGTAAGTCATGAGTTGCTTGATGATGATTCTTTTCCAGCACCTTAGTTGGGAAAGGGAGCAGGGAGATTGGCCAGTAGTTTGAGTATGCTGGAGCGTGCATTGGGTTTTCAAGTAGTGGTTTGACTTCAACGTGTCTCCAAGCATCGGGGAAGGTTGCAGTGGTGATGGAGGTGCTGAGTAGGGCAGTGAGCTTCTGGCCGATCCTTTGGTTTCTGAGATTGAAGATGTGGTGCAGGCAGGGGTCTGTGGGGGCTCCTGCGTAGATGTATTTCATGATGGAGACAGAGCCATGAGTGGAGAGAAGGTTCCAGGTACGTAGTCTGTGGTTGGTGTTGGTTGAGGTGGTGGCGAATCTGTTGAAGTCCGTAGGTGTAGGTTGGGGTTTGAAGTTCCTAGTCATAGCTGCAATCTTGTTGTGAAAGAAATCGGTAAGGTTGTCACACTGTGCCTGTGAGTGTGTGATGTTGTTTTCACTAGCCGCTGTTGTTGCTGATTTTGATATGTGTGGTTAGTGCTGCCTTCTGTGTTGCTCTCAGCAGGTGGTGGTAGAGGTTGAGGGAGGTCTTGAACGCTGCCCTATCATAGGTGTCTTTGCTGGCACATCACTTCCACTCTAGCTGATTAAGTCTTGTTTCGCTGTTCTGAGTTCAGAGGTGTACCAACTGGCCTCTTTGGTGGGTTTCTCTGGATGCTGCTTTTGACTGGGATGATGCAGTCAGCGCACTGCCGTTCTTTACTTCTTGTTCGGGGTTGGTGGCGGGGCTGGCGATGTTCAAGATGTCAGTCCAGTTGGTCGCTGAAACTTTGCTACACGCCCGGTAGGGGGCTCTGGATGTCTTGGGGGTGTCTGTACAGGGGCTGGAGATGTTGAAGTTGATGACGGAGAGGTCAGTTAATGTCAGTTCGGTGATGTGCCTGTATGTGATGCGGCTGCTAGAGGTGAAGATGAGGTCCAGCCTGTGTACTGTGTGTGTGTGTGGGGGGGGGAGGGTGTGTGTGTGTGTGTGTGTGTGTGTGGTCGCGGACGATCTGGGTTATTCATACTGTCGAGGAGGTGTGCAGTGTTATTGTTAGGGTCAACAATGTGGAAGTTAAGGTCGCAGAGGAAGATGTAATCCTTGGATTCTAAGGCTAGGGATGCAATAAAGTCTGCAATGGTGTAGAAGCTGGCGCGCAGGCCTAGGGGTCAGATGGTAGTCTTGTTGTCCATGCAGAGCTTAAATCTGAGGTGCTCCATGGGGTGGTAGTGTTGTCAGTGGAGGTGGTGCATTGCATGGTTTCTTTGTGGACTATGGCTGTTCCTCTTCCTGGCTTGCTGGTGCGATCTTCGAAAGTGATTTTATATCCATCAGGGATTGATGTGCTAATGTCTGGGGCACATGGGGGTTTGAGCCAAGTTTAAGTGAGGAAGAGGTTTTCGGGTGTGAGGGTAGTGAGGAGGCACCATAGTTTGGTGGTGTACTTGCATATTGAGCATGTGTTAAAGAGTAGGCAGTGGAGTTGGTGTGTTGCTTCTGGTGTGCTGTGCTGAGTTCAGCGTGGTGCTGTGCGGCAGATGGTTGTTGTGCAGGAGAAGGTGCATCTGACGCAGGAGAACGGTCCTACCGTTGAGTGCGATGCGGTGTGGCAGCAGCGTTCGCTGGGTCGTCTGGTGTTTAGAGAATGGTGGCGTCATAACTGTGGGTGGGCTGGGGACCAGGGGTCCTGGCGCTGGGCGCAGTCCAGGCACAGACGGGCTTGCCTTTGGCGTTCTGTAGGTGCGTCTGCTGTGCACAGTAACTGTGTGGCCGTGTTGTGGCCTCCATTAGGTAGGTCCTGGGAGGAGGGGGGAACTAGAAGGCAGTGGGTGGTCTAAGCAGAAGTAACTGGCAGCAGGTGGAAGCGGCAATGAGGAAAAAAGCAAGGAGACAGGAGGGAAAAAAGAAGGGAAAAGCAAGGAGGACGCACAAAAAATGAGGTAAAAAGCAAGGAGTAACTAATGAAAATGAAGGAAAAGCAATGAGAAGGTACACAAAAAAACAGGAAAAAAGCAAGGAGAAAGCAGTGAAAAAGAGGGAAAAGCAAGGAGAAGGCATGGAAAACAGGGGGAAAAGCTAGGAGAATGCAGTGAAAACGAAGGAAAAACAAGAATAAGGCACATAAAATAGGGGGAAAGCAAGGAAAAAGCAGTGACAACGAAGGAAAAGCAGGGAGAATGCACACAAAACAGGGAGAAAAGCAAGGAGAAAACAGGGAAAATGGGGGAAAAGGCACGCAAAACGAGAGTAAAGGAAGGAGAAAACATTGAAAATGAGGTAAAAGCAAGGCGGAGAAGACACAAAAAAGGGGGGAAAAGCATAAAGAAGGCAGGGATAACGAGGTAAAAGCAAAGACAATGGAATGGAAATGGGGGAAAAGCAAGGAGAAGGCACACAAACACAGGGGAAAGAGCAAGGGGAGAACAGTGAAAACGAGGGAAAAGCAAGGTGAAAGGCACACAAAAAAACAGGGGAAAAAGGAGAAAATTGAAAATGAGGGAAAAGCAGGAAGGCACACAAAATACATAGTAATAGCAAGAAGACAGAAGCATGAACGATGCAGTAGCATGAGGAGAGCTGTCCCTGGGGCCAGCCCTCCCCAATCCCATCTATCTGATTGACAATTTTGGATCCCTGAAAAATAAATTTCTTGAATACTTTGATTTCTTGCCAGTAGAAAATTTCAGTTTGTTTGACCTTCTAGAGACAGAATCTTTGATCTAGTGCCCCCTTATTTGTTTATCATTGTGGTATTGTCGGTTTGACTAAGTATCCTGCTGGATATTAGGGATGGTGCATAAGCCTTCAAGGCTCGATGGACCGCCTTCAGTTCCAGAGCATTTATGTGGTACGGTTGCACTCACCCTGTACTGTGAGATTTTATAAATAAGCTCTTCATTCTGTCAATGAGGCATCTGTGACAACAGTCTGTTTTAGAAGAGCATGGAAAAAGGGGACTCCCTTCAGTAGGTTGCTCTTCTCCCACCACCACATCAGGGACTGTTTGAAGAGTGTTGTGAGGGTAAATCTGTTTTCCCAATTGTCTTTCCATTGGGGCCATTGGCCTTTGAGGCACGCTTGTGAAGATCTCATTTGGAGATGCACATTTGGAACTAGATAAATGCAAGACGATATGGATTAGATCCGTCAAGCCGCTGGATGCAACATTTAAAGCAATACAACTGTAGACTATCTCTCGACTGAAGGATACACTTCTCCTTTTATAGGACCCAGAGTTGCTCATAAATAATCGAGAAGTTAGTGAGGTGAAGGGATTGATATCTCGTGATTGATAAGCAAGCCCACCTTTGTCAAGTGTTTGGTCGTTATGTCGAAATTCAACCGTGCTTGATGATAATAGTGTCTTTATCATCTAAATATGGATAAATGTAAATCCTTCTCCGGAGGTGAGTTGCACCCAACGCCATGTATTTGGAGAATGTTATGGGTGCGGACTTTAGAACGAATGGAAGACAGGGAAACACCTCCTCCCACTGGAGTAGGAATACTGAACAAGGGGAGTGGGATTCCCACTGCTTTGATGAGGGTCATGATTTGGAAGAGTATTGACGTTGTGTCTGCTGTTGTTGCTGCTGGACGCTTCCTTTATTATTCCTAGAAAGGAACTGTTGTTGATGACCTAGGGACAGAGAAAAGAAGGACCACTGAAGAGACAGAACACTATCTGGACTGAAATCTATAGTCCCTGAGATGGTATTAGGAACAATCGGACTAATTTCCTTTAAGCCCACTGCTTCAATAGTTTCTGCCTCTTTCTTCATTTTCTCCATTTCTTTGTCAATGTGAGGACAAATAAGGACTAGCCCAGAGAAAGGAAAGTGTGTCATTTTCAATTGATCATTTTGTTTCAGGGAAGTTAGTCTAAGCTAAAACATCATGCAAAGTGACATACCATTGCAGAATTGTGTTATGGCCACATCTGCTTCATATAGGGTTGCTATGGATACATTTAAGACAGTTTGACCCTCTTGAACAGTCTCCATGAAATCTTTTCTTTAGGAAGATTATCTGCAAAGGCAGCAAGATATTCCCATGGTGCTCTTTCAAATCTGGCTAACAGAGGAGATGCACAAAAGTTCCTAAAAATCACAGCTGAAAAATTACATATTTTTCTTCCTAATCCATCAATCTGTTAGTTTTCTTTTCTGGAGGGACTGAAGTCTCTAGAGCCGGAGGATGTTTCTTTCTTGAGGCAGAAACTATTAAAGAGACTGGTTCAGGATCTTGTCTTAGATAGGATCTTGTTCTGAAGCTTTGCATTTTGAACACCCGAGGAGTTGCAGCTTTAACAGAAGATGGTGTAAAGAACTTTTCTTCTGAAATTTCTGCAAATCCTGGTACCAAAGGTAAGGCAGCTCTGGGTGCTTCCCATGCCACTGGATTCAAGCTAGCCTGGCTGATGAGGGGTGAAACCCCGAAACCGGTCCCAGGATGCTTGTTTCCAGTCCAGGGAATACCTGGCCTAGCAGTTCGGCTGGACTGTTCCCATGGGGAACAGGGTCAAGACTGATTTGCATATGGCTGGGTCCAACCTGGAATGGCATGGGCAGCAAAAAAATGATGGATTTAGGCCCAGATCACTGTACTGGGGGTGAATGTTTGACAATGTTCAGCATTCCGTCCATCACTTGTTGTTTTTGCTTTGTCGCCCTAAGTGGGAAGGGTATGCCCAGACGTGGGTCCCGTGCTTCCCATGCCACTGGATTCAAGCTAGCCTGGCTGATGAGGGGTGAAACCCCAAAACCGGTCCCAGGATGCTTGTTTCCAGTCCAGGGAAGACCTGGCCTAGCAGTTCGGGCTGGACTGTTCCCATGGGGAACAGGGTCAAGACTGATTTGCATATGGCTGGGTCCAACCTGGAATGGCATGGGCAGCAAAAAAAACGATGGATTTAGGCCCAGATCACTGTACTGGGGGTGAATGTTTGACAATGTTCAGCATTCCGTCCATCACTTGTTGTTTTTAGTTCTGGGTGAAGCCCTTGGTTGCAAATTCTACATTATCACCAAGACTATTGTCTGTGGCACTTGTAGGGGTTTATTGGCCCCTCTGACCAGTACATCTTGAAAGGTAAGAATGTCATTACAGGACGCTACCTAAGTGCTGATGTAGCTGCAGAGGTGGGAGTGTATTCAGAACAAGGTTTGTTGGAATTAGACCAAGTTGGTGAAGGAGAATGAGAAGGTCTTCTTCACCGTCTTCTCCGTCTTCTTGTGGTCATGTGTCTTGGAGATGGTGACTGCGGACGACTTTCAGTGTTTGGTGAAACTCTTGGTCTTGACCTTGACCCTAGTTCCTATGGTTGAGTAATAAGACTTATTGGAGAAATAGGTGTGGGAGGTACGTTTAGAGGGGTAAGGTGTTCCTGAACAGAATCCTCTTGTGGAAATATTAAAGTTGGTCTAGTTTGATTTTCTTCTTCTGGTCAATGGGCACCAGAAAAGAGAGACTTCTAAATGTCTCAATGTGGATCTCCTTGATGTTGAGTGTCTTGACGGTGGCCTCAACATCAGCATTAATGAAGTTGATCTCCTCAATGTTGACCAATGTGTTGGTGTTGAGTACTCCGATGTTAAAATCTCATCATCGACAGTAGCGGTGCAGGGGCTGGAATAGACATAGAAGTTGAATTTCACTGTACCCGAGGTATGGTTATTGACATCGGCGGAACCGTCTTCCTACTAAGCGGCGGGCAAGTCGGTGCCAACACCTGCCTTGGCATCGACCGGTGCGCTTGAGGGCGGTGCAAGTGTCCAGAGTGATGGTGACAATGTTTTTTTATGTTTCCTCTGTCTAGAGCCTCTTCTCTGGGAGTCTTTAGTGCAAGAGGCTCTAGATGCAGGAGTCCCTTCTCTGTCCTTTTTTCTGTTTATTTCTCTTCTTCCTCGTACAGTTTCTCAAGGTTTCCTCTCAGGTGAATGCCATCACTGTCTTTTAGACCTCTGACATTTTCTGGCAAAACTCACACACTAACTGAGTGAGAGGCAGGAAGACAGACAACATACAGATAATCTAGATCTAATGAAGCCTTTTTTCGCCCACATGATGGGGATTTCATGAAAAGTCAAGGCCTTTAGAGGATATAATCACCACTTTTGATGAAAAATTGGGTGAGGAATGTAGAATGGCCTCAAAGATGTTGAATGAAACAAAAAAGCCCAACCTTTTGAAACAAAAAATTAAGCAGAAACTGGGTAAAGTAACCCAGAGAGTGTTTAGAAATCCTCTCGGCATGAGCCGGAAGAAAGAACTGAGGGTGTGAGGCAAACTGTCATTACAGTGCATGCTTGGAAGAGAAGCTGCTGGCTCCTTAAAGTAACAGTATTAACCTTGCAACCTTGAAACTCTTGACCTGAAAGGCTCCTTTTTTTCTTTCATTTCTCTTTGCCTGTATGTGCTTAATAGGTTTTTTAGACAAACTCAGGGTTGCCTATTGTCTGATGTTGCAATTTTTATGGTGTGATGCTATTAATTGTGTTTGACCAATGACTTTGTGTTTCACCACTGCGCATATTAGTTGCTCAATGTTCACCAGTAGCACATTATGGGCCTGATTAAAACTTTGGAGGAAGGTGTTAATCCGTCCCCAATGTGACGGATATACCACCAGCCGTATTACGAGTCCATTATATCCTATGGAACTCTTAATACGGCTGGTGGTATATCCGTCACATTTGGGACAGATTAACACCTCCTCCAAAGTTGTAATCAGGCCCTATATGTTTTGTTCAGTTTAGCTGCCTATTGGCTTTGACATGGCATTAGACATTACATTCTCTATTCAGTTTGTCTGCCTATTGGCTTTGACATGCTGTATTCAGTTTAGCTGCCTTTTGGCTTTGACATGACATTAGACATTACATTTGATATTTAGGTTAGCTGCCTATTGGCTTTAACGTGGGGTTAGACATTGCAGATGAGCTGTGTTTTTCCGAGCTGTGTTTTTCCAAGCTGTGTTTTTCCACAAGATGGACCAAGCTGTTTTCTTCACACCAGACCTTAGCTGATAAGAGCACGTAGATTTTGTGTTTACCTCGCAATCCAGTCTGAGAGCGAGTGAGCTCAGGAGAATTGGCCTCTCTCCAAGGTTATTCGGCTCTCACACTGTGTTTGCTTTTAAGGATGACTCTGGGCTACGGTGAGGTAGATTAAATCTGCTTGACTTCAGACAGGAAGTAGACGTCAGTTGCCTGTTTCCTGTTTGGGTAGAGAATCTCTTTCTCGCAGTTGACCGGAGTCATCAACATGCAGACCCCAGAAAGATGAAGCTGAATATAGGCCCTACCGCCTTGCCCATATGGTGATGAATATTGACTTTTATGCTTTGCTTTGAAGTTACGATATAATATAATCACCTATATTTGCTGTGTACATTGCAAATGAGAAGTACTTTGATATATTTTGGTTTCATTGCTGCGACTACTTTTGAACGTGTGCTTCCAATCTAATAATTTCGTCTCTCAGGAACTTGTGGGTGGGGAATTAATAACAATAAATGTCTTCTTTAAACTCAGAAGTGCATTCCAGAGAGGTTCTGTAAGCTCGGTTGTGAGATAAGAGGGAAAGCAGAACATATGGTGAGATAAATTCAGTAAAAAGCAGGCTGTCTTTTTTTGGTTTCCCCTGCACAGCGCTTGCACTGAGCTTACGAATTCTTTTGTGTTTAAAAAAAAAAAAAAAAAAAAAAAAAGAAAATCTTGAAGGGGGCTTTGAGCCCACCCATTAATTACCTTGACTTACCTTTGGCTGGCTCCCCATTTGGTCTCCACATCGCTCTACTTACCACTGGCTGGCTCCCACATTATCTCCACATCGCTCTACTTACCACTGGCTGGCTCCCACATGGTCTCCCACATCACTCTACTCACCACTAGCTGGCTCCCACGTGGCTCTTTGCTGATCAACTCCTCCTTCTCAACTCAGTCATCGTGCCATGGAGACTGGCCTCAGGCCAAAATACAGCTTCCGGTACCAGTCTCCTTCCACTTGCGGCACCTGTATGCTTCTGATGGTAGTATGTGTTGTTTAAATTACCCCCCCTTATTAGACACCCAGCACTCCATATGAGTGCTTATGTAGGCCAGCTTCTTTTCTCCCTGGCACTCATGGTGCAAGGCTCCTCTTAGCTCACATTCTTCAAGTAGCCCGGAAATCTCCTCCCTCTTTTTTCCCCCACAGTATCTTTAGAGTTTACAAAGCCATTGGGTTCAACACAAGCGCTTTTTGATCTGGATGCTATGTTGTTTCAGTTGTGCCCAAGTAGTTTTTTTCTGCAGCTGAAGGGTGTGGGGTTTTAAAAGCACAGAAGACAAAGACTTTGAGATGGCAGTTTCTTCATCGGGTACAAAAAAGGCACGGTGAAGACTCTTACATTGTGTGTGAAAGTAAGCAGTCTCTCCCCCCCCCCCCCCCCAAGCCCCCACACCCCCAAGAAGAATTTCCTCTGCTGTCCTGGCTTTCGAAAACATGAGTTACATCCAACCACCCTCAGCTTTTCCTGGAGGGAAACATTTGTAATCCATAATATTGTTTTCAAAACCTTCATGATTTCAGACCAAGGAATTGCACAAGCATGCTGATTAAAACCGGAGCACAAAAAGACGTAAAATAGCCAGATTCCGCGTTTACATATCCAACAAGATAATTGGCTATTTTACAGTAGCAGAACATTTTGGAGAGATGTGCTGCTATTACTGCGTACACATGAGTTACGCTAATTCCTTTGCTGCAATATGCTGTATGCAGCCAGTATTCATTTTAATTTGAATAAACATGGGCCACTGATTAAAATGTACACTTCCTCTTTTCAACTAGGAGACACTGGCAGAGTCCAGCTGTGTGTCTCAGTTCGGAGATTCGAAAACATTCCAGATAGGTTATGTCTCATTAATGGGTGCTGTGGCTGTGCTGAGGAGAGTCGAGGTCATGGAAAGATCGTCCCATTTACCAGACCCTCCTCAACCTCCAAGCCCCCAATCACGAGTGAGTTTGTATACCTAGTGATACTGCAAGTGCTCCACAGCTACAAAAAACATTTCACAAAAGACCGCCCTGACAATTTCTGTCTTGGCAAGAAAGCACAGCTCCCTGCTCACCTCCTACAAAATCTAGTGCCAGATCCACAAACTAGCATTGGCAAAGCCAACAGGTTTCACCTCTGCAAAATCTATTGGCTGTGTTAATGTTTTTTTACACGATACTCAGCAGCATAAGCTGCAGTGCAGCATGTCAAAGTAAAAAAACAAAACAAAAAAAAAGTGCTATGACGCACCCACTGTTGATCGAGTCATAGCACTTAAAAAAAAAAAAAAAAAAAAAATTAAGGCATGCAGCACAGCAGCTCGACAAATGACAATACCCGCAAAATCTCTTTTATTAAAAAAAACTAGCACTGGCAAAGCCAGGTTTTGCTTCTGCGAAATCTATTGATTTTGTCAATATATTTTTTTTACATGTTACCCAACAGCGTGACCTGCTGTGCAGCATGTCTTAAAGTCAAAATAAAAAAAGCGATATGAGGCAGTAAACGCTGGGAGCGTCATAGCGCTGTTTAACTTAAGGACATGCTGCACAGCTGCTTGTGCTGTTGTAACATGTCTAAAAATAAAAACTTAAATTTTTTTTTTTTACAAAAAACACAAAACCATTACAGTTTGTGGAGGCGAAAACCAACTTGGCTTTGCCAATGCTGTTTTTTAATTTTTTTTTGGTTTTTTTTTTTTTTTTAATGGAGCCAACTAATTCTATGGGCACTGAGGTGGTTACTTTCATCAAAAAACTGACTTTCAATAACTGAAGAAAAGTGTTCCAGGATCCCTGTAAATACACAAGAATGTTCTAGGTTTCCGAGTATCAGCGAGAATACTACAATGCAGAGGTTCTGAAGCAAAGTTTAGGTAAACATTGATCTTGGAGGGACCAGTGTTTTGCAGGCACCAGAGAAGTGGTGGCATGCTGTTTGGCCCTCCTTAGTGATGGAGGGTCTTTAAGCATAGTCTGGTGTCAAAGTTGGATCCAAGATATTTGGCGCTGTGCTGGGGATAAGGAGTGAAGCCTTCACAGTGGTGTATTACTACATTGTACTTATCATAGTCAAATAACTGTATGGCAACCAAGAGTGTAGTGCCTAGGTAGTCCTTCAGGAGGTAGTCAATGCCTGTACCAGACCTTTAAGTAGAGCTTTGCATCATCCGCATGCTGATGCCTCTAGATTTCCCTGCCCAATAAATTTTGCCAACAGTTTCTATATACAAAAAGATGATCATTGATAAGAAGGATCTCGGAGGTACACCAGAGGCTACTGGGGTTCACTTACAACTTTCGGTTTTCATCTGGGAATCTTGTCTTTTGGAAAGGTAGGAGGTGAATCACTGTAAGGTGTTATCAACTTTTAAGAAGAGACGATGTTGACTGAATCACAATGGTCAACCATTGCAGCGAGGTCAAGAAGAATAAGAAGATTTCAATCTAGTGTGAGCCGGGGAATCTGCTTAGAGCGAAGGGGACTTTGGTGATGTTGAGCAATGGCTTAAGGGCTTCACTAGAGCTTTACTTCTTGATTAAAGGTGGGATGATGTTGTCTTCGCTGGATGTGGCTTTATGGGAGTTCCAAATGATGAGGAGGTGGTTAAAAGTGAGATGGGGTAAAGTGTCTGGAAGTGGATATGCTGCAAGGTGGTATATGGCGGGCGAGAGCTGTTGCTCCTGCATGATCAATATGCTTCCTGATCGTGCATACTTTTTTTGCTAAAGAAGTTGTTGACTGGCTTTCAGATTTCTTAGGAATGTTCCAGAGTAGAGTCAGGTATAGGGTAGACGAAATGCTTAATGGCTTTTAAGACTGTTCTCCTGCTACTGGTCATTGTGATGATAATTTTTATGTAGTTATCTGAATTGTCCTCTGAGAAGAGTCTTCTGAAAGCTGTGCTTAAAGCATTAAGAACTTCGAAACACTGCTGCGTCTGTGACTGTCACCATTTCTTTCATCTCACGGTATGGTATGGCTGCATCAGACCTACTGGGCCATAAGACCTTGGTTTAAATAAACAGTCCTTCAAGGGGGCATGTGTAGCTATATTGGTTTGGAATAAACAACTGAGTGTCAGGAGAGAAGCTGGTATCTGCAGTGGGTTCAGTGCAGCAGCCATCATAGTCAGTTCTTGCTACAAAGTACTTACAGAGTAGTTCCTAAAGAAGCAGTTGCTACTTGGTAGGCTTTAATTGGCCGTGATGCAAAGGTATTGTTTGCAAGACTTTGATGGATATGGGAGTGTGATCAGAGGAAATGATGAGTGAAGGTTAAGAGTATGGTCTCCGATGCATTTTGGAAGTAAAATGTTTGCCTGAGGTCTTCTCAGTCATTCTTTTATTGTGTTGGTCACTGCGTTACCTGGAAGATTGAGGTCCTATAGGAAGATATTGTTAGATCAGTAAACGGAGGTTGGAGATCCTGGTGCTAAAGGATAAGCTGGCTGTTGGTAGTCTGTACATAAGGTGGATGGTGACAAGCTGCACAGAAAGGGAAGTGAAAGGTGAGTTTCAATTGACTTGAGTTTGGAATATTTTTGAAGCGCGTTGGGCCATGACTTCAAGCAAGAAGAGCGGGACTGATCCTGATTTACTAGCGGATGCCTTGTGGGTAAGAGGTCACATAACCTTACCCGAGCAGTTGACAGTCTGCTAATTGTCGTTTCACCTCTCTGAACTAATAGTCATCTGATACCAAACCTAACTTTCATCCCTACACTGAATGGAATGGACGGTGCCCATCCACCTCAAAACACAATGTGAAGCATGTTGCCATTGACAGTTTGCATTTAAACTGCTAATAAAACAAGGATGGCATTTAATACCAAAGAAGACCTCATAAAAACAAACTGAAAATAGCAAAGATATAGCCCCATCTTAGTAGACTAGTAGGAGACTTGGGGAAAGGTAGCAACTATGTAAGCTGTTATTTAGCACAGTCCAAAGAGTGTATTCTTCTAATGCATCATTTCCTCTGTTGCCTTCCCTTTTTTCCCCCCCAGAGTCTCTCAAAATCTTTATTTTGCTCTATTTGCCCTACAACTATTTCCAGGTGCCCCCTACTGCCATTTTGGAATCAGAACAGTGTATTCTAATCCTGTCTGCCAAACATTTATCCCACTGTGTGAGCTGAGCAAACCACTACTTTCCTAGGCTCTGTTCCCTAACCTGAGAAAGAAGCAGAACATAAGTAACAGGTACAATGGAAAATACTATATACACACTAACAGTTGGAAGAATAGGGCTATTCAATTTGTTGTGCCCAAATGTCCTGGTTTGTCCAAGTTTCAGAGGGCTCGGGATCCTTGAAATAAAGACAAAAAGATTGCTTGCATAGGAAATGAATTAGATTCTATTTACAGATACAGGGGGTGTTATAGCACTAAAATCTACTGGTTAAAGATAAATTTGACAGATTAAGAGCATTGAAAAGATGTTATAGGATTTGGTGCCCGGATGCACATTCCTCCCCCCCTCTCAAGAGTCACCCCCCCAACCCCATCTTTATGGAAAAAAGTGCCATCCATCTTACATTTAACATCAGGTGCCTCCAACCTTTTGTGTAATAAGAGATACTTACGTTAGTCAAAACTCAATATGAGCTACCAATAGTATTAGTGTTGTAATAGTGACATCAGACAAGATTACATTAGTAAACACCATGTCGAAGATTACCAGCAGTGATCACTTCAGTGCATCATGAGGGTTGCCTATAAAAAAGACTTTGTCAATCTGAAATGCCTATACCTAGGTAATATATGTCAGCTACAGTGGCCTTGGCCCAAAAGTAATCATGTTAGTAATAAGTCTCTGCAAATGATTTAGCACTCAATAATCACCTTTCAGTTTATTTTGGAAATTCAACCATTTTTTCCACACATCAGCTTATGAGTTCTGAGACTACACACATATTTGTCTTCAAATAACTCAATTTTGTCACACATTTGTTCATTTAACCAAGCACAAAGTTCCAATTTAGAAGTCTGGGATGGTCAGAAGAGAGCTTTGACTGGTAGCTGGAGAGGTAACAGTAGCTCACGAGATACTCTGAGAACCCTGCTGTAGATGTATGTATGTATGTATAAGGATATCAAATGGGCATCATCAAGAATTACAATGTAGTTCAATGTAGTTAGAGGATGCACTGATGTAGTGCTTTGAGTGGCATAATTAATTATATTTCAGAATACTCGTTTGATGCCAAGAGATGTGATCATCCAGGCCCTTCGTCTGACTAATAGCACCTCAGTTTACTGTATCACAAATGTTTTCACAAAGTAAAATGTTTTTTAATTTAAAATGTTAACGCCATTCACATGATTCGCTTGTTTTGTCTCTCCTTCACAGAGAAAAACTACGTAGGATTCTCCTTAATTTTCGGTAATTGATGTCTTTATTATCAGGATACTAGGAATGAGCACAGTGACAGCACATATTTTTTTTCAAAACAGATTTTATTGATTTTAGGAATAGAACATGGCCGTGGGGCCTCACAATTACAGAAATATATAACATAAATCTCTCCCACAAAGAACCACAACACTAGAACCTGCAGATTCCATTGGCATCACCCGCCCAAATAACTTACACTATTGCAATACCCAGAGGTAGACAATGTATAGCATACCCCGTCCCATCGCTTATGGTGTATTTGTCAAGAATGTCTCACTTCGGCATCGAGCACAGTGACAGCACATATTTAATAGGCTTACACATAACATGAATACTACTTATTTAATTACAAAGGCCAGAGACTTAGATATGTCCTGATGGAAGCTAAAGACCCTCGGGCTCTTCTAAAACAGCTGAAACATGTACACCAATTCAGATGGAAGGATACTCATAGCTCCATCCATCACGGATAACAACTCTGGTTGCTTTCCCTCCGTTTTTAACCCAGTCAAGGCAACCACTGAATAAAGGCTTAAGTGATTACTAAAGACTGTGTTAACTTAAATTTTTTCCTCCCTTGCTCCTACTAATGGTAGTTGTAGCCCACTGAACTCACATGAGTTTAAGTGTGGGAATGCTCTATGCTGAAGAATGCCACAATTTTGTGTGCACACCATATCTGCCCCAAATGGGTGCTATAAGATATGAATAGCCCTATCCTTGCAGTTTTTCGTGTGTATAGTATATGATGGGGAGGACGGAAGACTGGATCTTTAGGACCACTCTCTCTCAGGTGACACAAACAATGGAAATTAACTATACAATTCTGTTTAGCTATGAAAATCCAATGCACAGTTGCGCTCCACAGGTTTCTACTCAAATCTTTCCCACTAGCTGTGTTTCCTTTTGCTCACTATTAAATATTTTCTTCGAGTTACCCAGATTCTCAAGTTGCTGTATCATACATTTGGGAGACAGAATAACGAAGCAGCCGAAGGCACCTTCCCATTCCCACTCCTCTTGAGCAAACTCGGTCCTGTTGAAGCAGATATGCTAATTTAAAAAAAATATTAATGATGTTTATGTGCATAATAATCGTAGAGAAAATAATGTGCACGTCTGAAAATGTGCCCTCGGGGCATGGCAGCCATGTGTACGAGATTGTACTAATATAACTGAAACTGTTTGAATAAATGAAAATATATGAGAAAAATGTAGTAATATGTCACATTGAAATGTATAACCTATGTTTTACTTCAATTTGTAGTGTTAACTAAGCCGAACTTAAGGCCTAGTCTTCCTAGGCCTCTCACACAGAGAGCGGAAACAATACCAGCGTTTGCAAGAAGCTGCTACGACCTGTCCTTGACTCACTCGATGTTAAAGTTGCTTAACTTAGAGTTTTTGTAATGTACCGGCGGACAGGAGATGATGAAGACAATTTAATATAATTATGTGTAGAGTAGGCTAAATGTACTTTCCCAGGACTTGAACAATGAATGCACTGACTGAAGAGGAACATGCAACAATTTCGATACCCGAAGAGCCGGATGATGAGGACATCGTATAGCGGACCAATCCACATCTTGTGAACGGACTGATATTGAAATTGGTAGATTTGGTAAACAAATACTATAGGTTAAAGTCATATCTGCCGATTCAAAAGGTTCATCAACCTATACGCGTCCACTTGTAAGTTTACTTACTAAAGGACCAGGCACGATTGCAGTTTTATGGTAGCAACTTGATGGTTAGTTTCCTTGGAGAACTAGTTATGTGGTGATTACTGGTTATGGTGGTAGCTTAAGTTAGGGTTAGTTGTTCGTATTTTATGAAGTTTGAATTTTGTTTTTCTGAAATGGCAATTGTAGCAAAAATGATGTCCCCTTAAGCCCAGAAATGACTTTCCCAGATCCTGGATCCCGCTAGTAAAGTTGGGTATGTTCTCGGCGTTCTTGTGATAGTATGAAAGTGCTAGGTTATGCTTGCACAGGCTTGAGCAAATCACAGGTGAATTGTGATGTATGTGAGGTAAAGTAGGGAGTTTGCGTACTCCAGTTAAGGTTTAGTAGGAGTGTGAGTACTCCGCAGTATGAGAGTAGGGAAGTCGTCGAACTTCACATGTGTCTGGCGCTTTGTGCTAAAAAATTATCCATGTGGTTGTTGGTGATGTACGGACCCTGTGTGGTTCAAGACTCTGGAGTATATTGACAAGTGTAGGAGACATTTGGTAATATGTTGTAATCTGTCTGGTTTAGTAGGTTGATCGGGCGTGGTCAACAAGTCGGTATGTGAGATGGAGGAGTAAAAATATATTTTTCGACTGAGATTTGGTGAGTCCTATGTGCACCAGGACAGACCCACTGATCAGCTGAGAGTGAAATTTGCGGGTTGAATTTTGCTTGCGAATGTGGGAGACTGAGAAAGAAGAATAGCTACATGAGCAAAAGGGCTATTAGTGAAAATCCGTAAAGTCTCTGAAGCGATTGTGTCCCTTCCTGTAGTAAACCAGCAGGTTTGTTTTAGATATTGGTTTTTGGTTAAAGTGCTCGCAATATTCTTCATTAGTTGTGTGAGTTAAAGTTCAGGAGGACAAGCTGCAAGACTTTGTCAGCCGCAGTGTGTGAGTGTGACATCAGAGTGTGTCGCGCTGGGATAGGTTGATTGGTAAGAAGAGTCGCGAGCGGATTGGCAACCGTCCATAAGAGGCAATTGGTTGAGTAAGCGGGTGAAGGGAATCTTGGGAGTAAAAGTCATTTCATTATTGAATCGAAATAATACAGTAGACAAAATGAAGTTTTTCAAGGCGTTCAGAAGTGCTATGAAGGGTGATTCTTACATTAAGGCGTCAGTGGGGGAGCCAACCCCACCGGAAAATTATCCGGCTTATAGTGTGATGGCAGAGCGAGGTGTTGCACCGAGGCTTTGGTTAAAGCAGTGGTGTAAGCTAACAAAGAAGTTAGGCGCTTTAGCGTTTCCAGAGCATGGAACATTTAATTTGAGAAAATTGCGAATGGCATTTTTTTAGATGAAGCCATTACCGAGACCAGCACAGTTTGAGGCTTTAGCGGTTTGGGAAACTGGTGGCCAGACAGCAACAAGAGATGAAATTCAAGAGGAGAATAAACAGAGTGGAAAAATCCTTAGCTGAAGCTAGGTGGGATTGGAAACAGAAAAGGTGAACAGAGACGCTACAAAGAGTTAAATGGTTTCCTGCAATCACAGAGGGAGAGGAGTCAGAGAAAGAAGATAATGCTAAAGAGAAAGAGTGCAGGGACAAAGAAAAAGAAAAAGCCTTATGCAGACGTTAAGGATTCAGATGTTGAGGACCTTATTACACAGTTGTTGAGGGATCGACCTCCACCCTATGGGACTTATTCAGGGGGTCCAAGTACTAGTGCCATCACAACTGCTCCAGCACAAGCATTGGGAACAGTGGGACCAGTGCAGACAGATAGTGGACAGATACCAGGGGTAGTACAGAGTACACCTAATGCAGGGACTATTACTGTGGTCCAAGCGCAGATGCATCCACCATCAATACAGAGAATTTATCCAGATGTGCCAGTCCTTGAGACGATTTCGAACTTAGTGGTGCCTTCGGAGCAAGTGCTCCCAAGGCCAATGCCAGTTCAGACAGAGCCGACTCCAATGTTATTGCCTCCGGCACACCCACAGGGTTTGCCGAAGTTTACACCGATAACAGGAACACAGTCAGACGTTACACCAGTCATGAACCAGGCGATGGGGGTAACTTTTCCACAAGGTGAGAGTGTCAGGGCAGCTCCAGATGCAATATCACTACCAATTACTGTTGGTCCAGCGGTGCCTTTATTCGCGCAAAAGAAAGCGAGTACAGGAAATCAGAATGAATTGTCACAGAATCTTGTGAGAAGGGGAGTGAGTGATCCTGTGCAGATGATGTTGTCTGTGGGACAGACTTTTAATGGATCTAGACCTTTAATGGATCTTAGTACATTTGTAGCACTGCCAGATGCAATAAATGGCCCGAATGCGAGTCAAAATTTGAAACTTTTGATGCCGCAAACTCTAGGTGCAGCAATGCAACAGGTACCAGTGCCGAATGCAAGTAACATCTCATTACAAGGATAGTCAGCACAGCAATTGAGTGAATGGTTAGACAGTCTAAACACCTCAAAATACATCCAAGGGTGAACAGCAGATAAATCATGTGAGGTTAACTACAGAAGCAACAGAGCTAGTTGAGGGAACAATGTGAGTGAACAGGTGAGAATCCTACACAGAAGAAGAGCAGAGGTATTTGTGCCCCAGAATTACAAAGGAAGTAAGTAAAACACATCAGAAATTGGCAAATCTGGCAGAGAAACAGGACATCGAGATTGAGAAAACAAAGCATTGGAAACGCAGTTACAGGTTAGATTTTGAGGCAAAGGATTTTGAGCATATGAGATCAGCGGGAATGAAGGCTCACTTGAAAGAATTGCTGCAGAGTGTTCAGATCTGGGGAGCATTAGAAAAGTGGGAAAGTAGATGGGCGAAGAAGAAGGATAAGCAAAAGCGAGATTCACAAGATGGGTCTGAAGATGTTCAGAAAGAAAGAGGATCAGTAAAGATGCTTCCGATGAGAGAAATTACAGGAGGGCAGTTTGTTCATGTCCCGTGGCACAGGAGTGATATATTGTCATTTACAAATGACTACCCAAAACTGAGAGAGAAACTGGTCGAGTGGTATCAGCAGACAGATAGGTTTGTGAAACTTTCTAAATGTTTGTGGGAAGACTTAAACACATTGTTGGAGATAGTGGTTCCAGCTGATTTGTGGGTCAAGTGTAAGAGAGCAGTGGATTGGCCAACAAGTGAACCAGAAAGGGATAGAGTAACGGGTGCACCTTCACCTGACGTGATGAAATATTACTATAAGGTGATTGAGTTCCTGAAGACGAGAATTTCTCCCAAAAATATTGACTGGCAGAGAATTGACAGAACAGTTCAAGAGTCAATACATACCTCCTATGAAAGACTGTTAAAGGCGTTCAAAGAGTACAGTGGTAAGGAAGCAATTGAGCAGAAAGACATGTTGCATTTTGTGTTCAGGTTCGTCAAAGGTTTAAGACCAGAAGTAGGACAGATGATTAAGAGTCCTTTGATTTGTTGGCAAGCAAAAACGATTGATGAGGTGCTGCAGTATGCAAAATACTGTACTGATGAGACTGAATTGAAGCAGAAAAAGACGACGGAATAAGCAATGGTGATGCAAATAAAGGCAGCTCAGACAGGAGTGCAAGGAGCTTTAGTACCACCTATGCCGCTGCAGCAGAGAACTATTATGTTCCAGCCTCAAATGCGAGGTAGAGGTCGTGGAATGGACATGATGCGTGGTCCGGAGTTGGGTACTGTAGTGGTTCAGAATGACATGTAAGGGATGAAAAAGATGTTACTGTGTCATTTGTGCGGAAACGTGGGACACTGGAAGCAGAAGTGCTGTGGATGGCGCAGGATGGTATCGTTCAGCAAGGTGGTGATGTCAGTGCATTTCAAATTGTGAAAGTCCCAAGAATGAAAGGATTTAATCCTAATGTTCAGAACGGAGTGCAGAATTTCCAACCCATGCAGCAGGTGCAAGTGCTGCGTGCACAACTAACACAGTTGCAACCAATATAGCAGCAGGTTCCCATGGTACCTAGACAGCAAATGCAGATACCTCAAGCCCCGATGGAGCAGCAACAGGTGATGCTTACTCAGCAGGTCAGAGACAAGACAGAAGTAATGACACAGTACACCAATTCCCATTTTACAGTGAGGATGAAATAAACGAAGAATGGATGAGTGACAGTTCGGATGAAGGACCATGTATGCTTGCAGCATCCTTAGAAGTAGATCAGAGAGGTCCTTTTGTGAAGGGGAAGGTGATGGGTTACAAGGTTTCATTTTTGGTGGACACAGGAGCTACACGCTCTACAGTAAAAAGTGTGGAAGTCCCGAATTGACCTCTTTCAGGCAGAACAGTTCAAGTTGTGGGAGTGGAGAACAGACAGTTGACAAATCCAAATCACAGATCCAGTGCAGGTTGAAATTGGTAATTACCAGGGACTGCATAGGTTTGTAGTATGTGACTCGAGTCCAGTATCCCTACTGGGAAGAGACTTACTATGCAAGACAAAATGCTCCATTAATTGTTCAGACACTGGAATAGAAGTACAAACTAATAGCCGTGATGAAGAAGAACAGGTAGCTGAAATGGTGATTAACAATGCCAGTGAGGAATACCCATTGATTGAGTTTTTCCAAGTATTTACTGTGAGAGAATTGCATGCGGATTTACAAGGAACAGTGAAGGAAGATGTCTGGGACCTGACAGGTAAAGAAGTGGGTTTGATTAAAGGAGTGGAACCGATTAAGATCACTTTGAAGCCGAATGCAGTATTCCCGCAACTTCCACAGTATAACATGCCACAAGATGTTCTAATGAAGGTGGCGCAAATAATTTGAGATTTTCTAAAACAAGGGGTTTTGAAGGAAGTGTTGAGCAGTCCATGTAATGCACCAATAATGGGCTTAAAGAAGCCGTGTGGGAAAGTGCGCATTGTGCAGGAATTGCGCAAAGTGAACGATCTGGTGGTCAAGTGTTGTCCAGTGGTGCCAAATCCAGCAGTGATACTGTTTCAGATTCCTTGCGATGCAGAGTGGTTCACAGTGGTTGACTTGTCACAAGCTTTTTTTTCTGTGCCTCTTCATGAGGATAGTCAGTTTCTTTTTAGTTTCAAATTCCTAGACAGGGTTTACAGCTGGTGCAGGCTTCCACAAGGGTATACGGAGTCACCATCACTGTTTAATCAAATCTTGAAAAAGAATCTGGAGGCATTGGAATTACCATACCAATCGACTCTAGTGCAATACATTGATGACTTGCTGATTGCATCCAAAACAAGGGACGAGTGTAAGTACAACTCGATTGCCCTGTTGAATCATTTGTTACATTTTGGACATAAGGTGTCACCTGTAAAACTGCAGTATTGTCAGAAATCAGTGAAATACCTGGGACATCAGATTGAAAAAGGGTTAAGGAGAATATCCAGAGAAAGAATTACCATGATATTCCAGAGAAGTCCTCCGAGAGATGTCAGAAACTTTCTGGGAATGGTGGGGTACTGTAGACAGTGGATTCCAAACTTTGCTGAGATTGCGAACCCCCTACAGCAGTTAACACATAAGGAAGTTACAGATCCCATTACCCTAGATGAAAGCGTTCACTGAATTGAGAGAGAGTTTGTGCAGAGCTCCAGCGCTGGGAATGCCTGATTACACAAAGCCATTCATATTGTTTTGTCATGAAAGTGATGCTTCTTCTTTGTCTGTTTTGACACAGGTCCATGGAGGTGCTTATCACCAGTAGATTATTTTTCAGCTACCTTGGACCCGGTCGCAGCAGCTTTACCAGGTTGCCTGTGTGCAGTAGCTGCAGTTGGTCAAAGTCTTTCTCAATATGAGGGGGTAGTCATGGGATACCCTTTGACGATAATGGTACCACACTCTATTGAAATTTTACTGACAAGGACGAAAACGCAATACTTGACTGGTGCAAGACTGACAAGGTATGAGACGAGCATATTGGATGCTCCAAATGTAACATTGAAAAGATGTACAGTGCTGAAGCCGGTGACATTGCTTCCAAGTGATACTGTTGAAATTGAAAAAGAAGAAGAAATTGAGCATGATTGTCTTGAGGTAACCGAGCTGTGTACAAAACCAAGACCTGATATTAGAGATACGCATTTGGAAGAAAATGACCAAATTGTCTATGTTGATGGTTTATGTCTCAGAGATGAAACGGGGACATTGAGAGCAGGATATGCAGTATGCACAATCACAGGCACATTAGAAGCTTCCTGGCTTCGAGGTGTATATTCTGCACAAGTGGCAGAGTTGGTAGCTCTTACTAGAGCATGCCATGTTTCTGCGAGACTAAGAGTCACAATTTATACAGACAGTCAATATGGATTTGGAATTGTTCATGATTTTGGTCAGTTATGGTCGCAAAGAGGTTTCCTGACTTCTACTGGAACACCAGTAAGAAATGGCGACAAGATAAAAGAGTTGTTGTACCCACTACAGTTACCTGAAGAGATTGCAGTGGTGAAATGCAGTACACACCAAAAGACGCAGGATTACATTTCATTAGGAAATGGATATGCGGATCAAGTCGCAAGGTTTTGCGCATTAAACTATGTATCGTTTAAAGACAAGTGGGAATTGATGCCTGAGGAAGAAAATAATTGCACAAGTTTTGCCTTAAAAGTGATCGATACTCTGGAAGAGTTGAAAACATTGCAGGAAAATGCAGATAAGGAGGAGAAACGACTTTGGGTAAAATTAAAGTGTGTTCAAAGGCCTGATGAAATTTGGATTTCTGAGGAGGGACAGATGGTGTTGCCCAATAGTTTATTGTCTCAGATGGCCCGCTATTATCATGGGCAGGCACATATTGGAAGGGATGCCATGGTCAGGTTGTTCAAGGTTGATTGGTTCAATCCTAAATTCAGACAAGCAGCAGTGGCAGTATGTCATTGATGTATAATTTGTCAGCAACTAAACGTGGGGAAAGGGACAGTGGTGAATCTGAGCCACACTGGAAGAACAGGAGGTCCATTAAGCAGAATGCAATTGGATTTCATTGAGATGCCTGCATGTTGTGGTCTGAAGTATGTGTTGGTGATTGTGTGTGTCTTTAGTCACTGGATTGAAGTATATCCCACATGAAGGAATGACAGTCTCACAGTAGCAAAGCTGTTGCTTAGAGAGTTAATACCACGGTTCGGATTTCCGATCTCTTTAGAATCAGATAGGGGAACTCACTTCAATAACGAGGTGATTAAACTCTTATGTGCAGCACTAAACATTGAGCAGAAGTTGCATTGTAGCTATCGCCCTGAAGCATCAGGACTAGTGGAACAAATAAATGGTACACTGAAATCAAGAATTGTCAAGATGTGTGCCGCCACAAATCTGAAATGGCCAGATGCATTACCTTTGGTGTTGATGTCAATGCAAAACATACCTGAGAGGAAGACAGGGCTGTCGCCCCACGAGATCTTCATGGGCAGAGCAATGAGATTGCCAGCAATTCCAGCCAATGCACTTGTCAATATTACAGATGAAATGGTGTTGGACTACTGCAAAGGTCTGACTGATGTGGTTCGCTCTTTCTCTCAGCAGGTGCAGGCCACTACCCTGCCACCCATCCATGACCCAGGTCACAGTCAGAGCTGGAGAGTGGGTCGCCATTAAGAAACATGTTCGCAAGACCTGTCTGGAACCGCGTTGGAAAGGTCCCTACCAGGTGATGCTAACAACTACGACAGCTGTAAAGTGTGCAGGACTGCCGAACTGGATACATGCAAGTCATACAAAAAGGGTGGTGAGCCCGCAAAAGCATGAAGAAGTGTTTTTAAGAGCACCAACAACAACGAAACAAGTGGCTACAAGTGAACCAGAACAAGAGCAAGCTGAACCTGAGCCTGTGGAAGATGGGTCTATCACCCCTGTAAGAGACAAGAGTGAAAAATTACAGGATGGTGTGCAACAGTCTAACTCAACGGAGACAGTTGGAGAACCAAGCACAGCAGAGGTTCTCCCAGAAGCAGACGGTGTTGAAAATCAAACAGAGCGAGTGCCAGAACAAGAGGGTGAAGGAGTTGAGACTGATCAAAGCCAAAGTGATTCGACTCCTCCTGAACCCGTTGCAGGTCCATCAAGAGAAAACACCGTAGGGAAAGAGAAGGAAAAGAGTCCAATCCTGAGAAGAATATTGACAGAAGGAACGAGAAAAGGAGATAATTGGCCTGAATCACAAATTGGGAAGAAGAAGTAATTGGTCATAAATTAAACAATAGAAGAAGAAGTAGACACTACGAGAAAGGAAGAATTCAGTGAAGGAGAATTAAGTGGTGAACGTAGGTTGAAAAGAAAAAGAATATCAAGTCGAAGGTACGCGGGTCCTGAGTGGGCATATGCAGCTACAAATGAATGGCAACACAAGTTTATGTCCTTTTGTTTTGATAGATAGGTTCCGAGTCAATACTTTGATGTAACCTGAAGGCGATCAAAAGACTGAGTTGTTGAGCTGATCTGAAGAAAAACCTGAAAAGAGAGACTGTTGAAAAAAAAAACGGAAAAGACATTTATAACCTGATATGACAATTGAAACCTGGATGTGACAAGCTGCTAATCGATTTTGACAAAGGAAAAAAGGTTACTGGATGTGAAACTGAACTGTGAGAAAGAAATATTTTTCTTCATTTTTGATTTTTTCTGTTGCACTTTATCTAAGAGTTGCTTCTACTTTCTGATTCTTTATAGATCATGCCTGATTTAAATAACCAAGTTAGGAATGCTAGGTACTGTACCTATTTGAGTGTTGGAGTAGCAATTATGTGTTGAATAATGTTTATAATAATGATTGTGGTAATGTCTATTCATGATATGAAAAGGGCTACAATTGTTTCTGTTCCTGAAGCTACTACACTAACAGCTTTAGAAAGGTTTAGGTTAGATGAGAAATACTTGCATGACTATACTAATGCACAAGGAGAGCTTTCTTCAATGTATTCTATTGTTTGTTGAGTATGTTGAGATGATGGATGCGAGGAATTGTCTTGTGTGTACGCAAATTCCTTCCTCTGGGGAAGGAAGGAGTTACGTACCATAGTCTGCCATTAACATATGTCACAAGCTGTAGTCTGCTGCTAACAAGATTCTATAACCAAGAGTATATGCAATACTTTTATTCGAATTATGATTTAGTGTTTTCATTTGTTCATATTAATAGATATCTGAGTAAAATAGCTAAAGAGCATGATATAGTATTAGTTAGAGGATTCTTTGAACCGACATTAACGTTTGGCACCGCATACGTGCACAAGAATAACTTGACATGTTTACTTACACCATTAGAAAAGAGCTTTATAGGGCATACTAATGACAGAAGAAAGGCATTGAAGGAGAAGTTAGAGAAAGGATTGGAAAAGAGGACTTATAAAAATGGTTATGCTTACACTGCTGTTAAAACGCAAGAGAAATTAGCTTTAGACGCATTACATGTAGGGAAGCTTTGTATATATAGGCCAAAATCACGCACTGACACTTAATTTGTGGGTACGAGTGAATGTAGGCATGTGTTTTTGTTTCAGAGTAAATTGACTTTTATGCTGAATGGCCAGGAAGCTGCGATTCCTGGGATCTACTATATTTGTGGACTTAATGCTTATTACCATCTTCCAAGAGGATGGTATGGGACATGCTATTTGGGGATAGTTTTCCCTAAGATTTATCAGATAAATGATTTAAAGATGTTTCCGAAAGTGACTGAATTACATCATAAGCGACAGAGGAGGGAAACCTCTTCTGCAATTGTGGGCGATATTTTTGATGCAGTAATTCCTTCTGTAGGAGTTATTTTGAATGCAATCAAGATACAAAATGTATCTACTCTTGTGGGTAACATGCTGACAAACTTTACAGGGGCAATACTCCTGTTAGATACTGAATTAGCTGCGGATAGAGCTTTGACGCTTCAAAATAGGCTTGCTTTAGACATACTATTAGTGAAAGATGGCAAAGTCTGTATGATGATTAATGCTAGGCATTGCTGTTCATTTATCCCCAAGAGACTTACTTACTTAACTAATTTGAGTAAGGATTTGAAAGAATTGAAGGAACCAGGAATTTGGGAAAAGGTTGGAAAAGGATTTGTTTCAGTAGGTAATTGGTTTAGTCAAATTTGAAATGGGGTATTATTAAAAATTGTACAGGGAATATTAATTGTGATTACTTGTATACTAGGATTATGGGCTAATACAATATGGTACACTGTTCCGAAATGAAGAAAAGAGGAAAGAGAAAGAGTCCTGATAATCAGGAGCAATAGTCCTCACACACTGTATTTGGTGTCATGCTTCATCATCGGACAGCTCCTCGTCAGACCGGCGCTGCAATGTCTGACGGGCACCCCCCGAGGAGGGGCTCTTTGCCGGAGATCTTTTTTAATATACTCGATGATGCTGCGGAGCCAAATATGGGTCCGAGAGAGGAAAAAATACACAGAAAAAAGTAAAATTGGCTCAGATCCCTCACTCAATAGTTTATTACTTGCTGTTGGGAAATGGTCAAGATTAAAAAGAAATAGAGGGAGTGAAACTAGAGACAATGCTCGGACACTCACACAGAAACAATCAAAATTAAGGAGGACGGAGATGATCAAACACTCCTTAGTATGCGGTCGACATGTTTCGCGTCGTTTTTGGTCCAACAGGATCCCGTGACGCTTCTTCAGGACCTACTCAATCATAGAGTTTCTCAAAAAAACAAAACAGTATACCTACACTCCTGCTGACTAACGCTCACAGTCAGGGCGTCATCAGTCACTTACTAGGACTAAACCGGACTGGTTTTCCTTCCCTGTATTAATTGTGATTACTTGTATACTAGGATTATGGGGCATTTGCAAATTATGGGAAAGCATAAAATTAAGGAGATCTAAAAATAATCTGAGGAGGGAAGAACAATCTAGAGGAAGAATCTATAGGGAAAATTTAAGAAGAAGACAAAATACAGCGGAGACGGAATTGTGAAGTGTTGGAAAAAGAAAGGTGTGATGACATATTTAGTCATCAGAGGGGGGACTGTTGAAGCAGATATGCTAATTAATAAAATTATTAATGATGTTTATGTGCTTAATAATGAAAAATGTGTAGAGAAATTAATCGTAGAGAAAATAATGTGCACGTTTAAAAATGTGTCCTCTGGGCATGGCAGCCATGTGTACGAGATTGTACTAATATAACTGAAACTGTATGAAATAATGAAAATATATGAGAAAAGTGTAGTAATATGTCATATTGAAAGGTACAACCTATGTTTTACTTCAATTTGTAGTGTTAACTTAGCCGAACTTAAGGCCTAGTCTTCCTAGGCCTCGGACACAGAGAGCAGAAACAATAACAGCGTTTGCAAGAAGCTTCTACGACCGGTCCTTGACTCACTTGATGTTAAAGTTGCTTAGCTAGAATTTTCTGCAATGTACCGGTGGATAGGAGATGATGAAGAAAATGTGATACAATTATGTGTACAGTAGGCTAAATGTACTTTCCCAGGACTTGAACAACAAAGGCACTGACTGAAGAGGAACATGCAACAATTTTGATACCTGAAGAGCCGGATGATGAGGACATCGTATAGCGGGCCAATCCACATCTTGTGAACGGATTGATATTGAAATTGGTAGATTTGGTAAACAAATACTGAAGGTTAAAGTCATATCTGACTGACTGACCAATTAGGAATTAGGGGGATGGACTGGGAGACCCTAATAAAAAGTCAGAACAGGGGGCTAAAACTTCAGATGCAGGAGAATTTAGGAGGTGCGAGGGGTGGAGGAGACGCTGTTCGAGGTTCTGTCGTTGGGCTCATACTCTGAGCCTGATGCGTGGCTGACTAATTGATGACCTGAAGATTAAGGCGGACTTATTGCGGATTCATCCTGGATACGTAGCTATGAAAATGTGACTGTCAAATTGTGCCTTTTCTTCTAGGTACCAACTGCGCTGATTATAGAATTCTCACTTAGATAGATCTTTTCCAAATTAATGTTTTTCTCTAAAATGTTTTTGCATGAAGGCCCACATGCTGATGCTAATCTTGGTTAGGTAGACTGTTAAGGGTGACGTTGACAGTGACAATTGACTGATGGAGCCAATTGGTGAACTCTGCTATTAATGCTGGTATTCTTGGCATATGTAGATGCATTATTCATATGGTGTTCTTCAAATTAAGTGATGATTATGTTTTTCATTAAGGAATTAATATTTGAGTGGTTTGAATAAAGATTGAGCTAACAGATGATTTTAGAATTGTAATCAATAGGGAAATAAAAATTGTTTAACTCTTTACCAAGTTTTGGTTATTAATGAGTAGATGTCTATTAATGATATTTTATGCTTATTGTTGATTCCAGTGGTCACTGCAAGACTAGGATACTCCATGCGATTCAAAAGGTTAATCAACCTATACGCGTCCCCATGTAAATTTACTTACTAAGGACCAGGCGCGCTTGCAGTCCTGTGCTGTGTAGCTACCACACTAGAAAGGACTTATCAAAAGACCATGTCTGACATGGTAATAATCCTTTCTGTTCAGGACCACCCACCCACCACAGCCTTTCAAAGACACATACTCTGGAAGAACTAAAATGGATGTCAACTAAGAATTACCAGGGTAGCTGCAGCTACGCACCCTTGGCACTGCTCGAGCTACGTCTGTCCTCAAGCGCCATGAAGGCCGAGGCAGCACACAACAGAGCTCTGTGTCACTGATTACTTTGGCAGAAGCAGCACACAAGGTAACCAGAGCTCTGTGTCAGTGATTACTTTGGCGGAAGCAGCACACAAGGAAGTCAGAGCTTTGTGTCACTGATTGCTTTGGCGGAACAGCACATAAGATAGTCAGAGCTCTGCGTCACCAATAACATTCTGCAGTTTCTTCTCCTGGCCCTTCCAATAGCCCCTCAGCAGCACACTGAAGGATGCTGAGGAACTTAGGAAGAGACAGGGAGTTATCTTATGCCTTAGATGTCACTTGCGATTCCTAACATAGAGGTGAATCGACGGCCATGCCACGTTACCTACAGGCCTGTCTGGCTCGGCGTACAAAGGGACAGTAAAGAGTACCTCACTAGAAAGGTAATGCCCCGAGCGGCTGAGGAAGTCACATTCCCATAATTCTCAACACCACTCTACGGATCACCTTAGGCAAGCATGGAGAGCGGCGTCTAAGAGAGAACTTTCAAAATGGGACTGATCCTTGAAAGACCTCTTTTTAAAGCACAAAGTAACGAATAAAACCAGGAAAATCAGTAGACTTGTGATAAAATATTAAAGGTCGTGAGAGCTAGCTTACAAACAGCACCTCCTGAACAAAGTCTGACTAATGCTGCTTTTTCTGTCTTTGTAACTGAAGCACAGTGGAGAAAAGAGTCAGAGGCAAACAAGAAACGAGCATAAATCAGCTTCCCTACAGAAAGACAGGTCTTGAAGCCTGTGATAAAGGTAGCCATCCTCAAGTACTTTATGATTCCCCGCATCTCGGAATGCGTTTTATTATGCCTTGCATCTACGGCTAACTCATGCTAACGTTCAGTAGCTGGCACAGACAAATGGACAAGAACGGCAATAAAATTTTTACACCATCAATGCTTTATTCGTGGTACATGCCTGCCATCTACTGGTGAGCCTCGGGAATAAGCGTTTATATCCATTTGCCAACAGTAAACACGTACATAAAGGTTTTACAGTTCTTTTGAGATTACGCTTTCTGCAATAGGAGGAGTGCTGGTTGCTGTCTTGTAGCACAAATGAGTCACTAGCAAATACGTCGAGGTATGAAAACAACTGAAAATAAGTTCCTTTCAACTGTCCGTATATGAGGTAGCCTTAGTGTTAAAGATACACACGTTAAGTCTCTGAGAATTTGGTGGGGGGAGAGGGCAAACATAACCCTCAGACTTGCATACATTTAATAGTGTTTAGGTATTTGAGAGACTGGATACGAGCGCCATAGAAATACTGCGTCTCGCTCGATGTTTTCGATTAACGACTCCAAACGGACGATATTTTTGTAGCTGACATTTAGGATTCAATATTTATGTCAGACAACATTCCGAAAAGACAATGTAGCTCTGGTTCAGTGCCAGACACATCTGTTTTGCTTTGCATGTTCCGAAGTGATGAGTTTATATAATATTTGGGTGTAATAAAGTCCTTTCCTTTTCACAAGTAAAGAACTGACGAGAGAGGTCATTTATTGCGGTCTACGGCTGTTCTATCTCCTTAAGTGAGCTCTAAGTAGCTCACCCTCACTGTTTTGAGAGTCGAGAGCCAAACGGAGTGCTTTGTCAATCAATCGATATTGAGATCCAGTGGCACTAGTGTTGAATGACCTTCAAGTAACAATTACCTCTATCACAGGGTTCAAAAGGTCTCACAGTGGATCTGAATAGTCTCGACTGCCATGACTGTAACGTTAACTTTTAGGTTGAGCTTTTTGTCAAATGTGGTATGTGTATTGTCGTAAAGCACAGAAATGCCTCACGAACTTGGCCTGCCACAAAATTCCTATGTAGCTTTTTGGGTCACGGCTGACAATGAGGGAATTCAGTTTTGTTCAGATTAAATTTAGTTGCCCCTTAGTCATTTAGAGCCATATTTGTATGCTGATGGAAGTGAAGCCCGTTGCGGCAGCGACGAAGTTCCCTCCCCGTCAATATAGTGGCCGCCAGCCAAGTCTATCTGTGCGGACCTTCAGTTGGGCCACAGCGGAGACTACTCCTTCTCCGCCGTGGGCAAACTTCTCCAATGGCCCTGGGGAGCAATGAAGATGCCTCTATTAATCCAGATGTTGTTCTTGGTACTGATACTGGGAAAGGTCAACAGCACTTAAAACTTCCCAAAAAGGTTCAATTATAAATTAAATAAGATGGGGCCGATCATTACAAGATACATAGTGTGGGAAAGAGCATCAACCCGAAAGACTTGGATGAGAATATACAAAACCTAAAAAAACAAAAGCTGCCGTCAAAACATCTCAGGTACTGGTGGAAGAGTGCCACAGTCAAACAGCAACTCAGTCCCAAAACAAACAAATCCCAGAGATGCACGACCTAGCACAGTAAATCTTTAACTAACTTATGGTAAGTCGTTGAGATTTTGATAGTAAAACAAAACAAGAATTTGCAATGCAATGGGTCTTGCATTTTCTTGAGTTAGAGCTATTAGCGTTTTAAACTCCTAACCAGAGACTTTTCTTGCCACATAACCTGAAAAGTAAAACAGTTTCACATAAGCAAGCCGATGGCTGCCATGAGCGCGAAGCAGACCCAAAAATGAAAACAGAAGTTAATTCGCAGTGAAATGTATTGGCAAAAGTGCAATTATCAATGTAACCAGCAAAAGTGCAATTATCCATGTAACAGGGTCGATGTCATGCAAAGCGCTCGATCACTGCCCAGCGAGATCGTGCTGCAGTAGTCCAGAAACCATATGAAAAACATCGAGCCTCGTTTGTGTTCAGTAGTTGGCCTGTGCGCTCGAGGAGGGCTAAATACCAGAAAATGCATGACGTGTGCATGCCTTTCACTAATAAAAATCAATGAAACTTTAAAAGGCAAGCGCACAAATCAACCAATCTGATGGGCGTGACATGGGTGTGGTTAAAAGTCCATAGATAGATTACGCCAGGGCCAGAGTGCTTTGCACGCTCAACCCTAAAAAGTAGTAAAAGGCATTTCTTCGCAACACCGCACAAATAACCAACACAAGCATTCCCAACTACGAGACAAGTCTTCGAAGAAGGGAAAGAGCCAACGCATGATAGAGTACTGGCAGGGGCTACTGAAATAAACTCAACAGACTTCAGCCTGTGGTAGCAACCCCTGTGTTCCACACCTAAAGATTTGTCAAGATCCCCTGAAACCAGAACACAATAAGCAAACCAAGACTGGGATACAGGGGAACTAGCTCTCAATAATGCCATCATTAATAGACAACTGATATGGAGTCACAGCTAAACACTGTCCCTTCAAAGTGTCCATGGTGCCTGCGTTGGAACATACTGCAGCAAGTCTCTTGATCGAAACATCTAGGTGCCTGGATTGATAACAGACTGTAGTGGCGTGCAGATTATGAGCAAATACAACAAACCAGGTACTGTGGTTCTCTACTGGGGACTCAGAATTCATTTTGCCTCTCGGTATGATGACACCTATTACTGCGCAATTATATTCAATTTCCTTTTTGTATTTCTAATGAAACATTTTTTTTTTAAACATATTGCGAACACTCGGACACCTTTATCATAAGGGCCCCTCTCGTCTGCAACCAAAGCTGCGAATGGGCTCAACACAAACTCTTTTGTGCTATTGTGCTTGTGTGTGAATTTCAGAACGCCACCAATTCATGTTTAATGCAGTAAAGATTCCTCTGTAAAAGGTCTGTATTTTCACCAGCAGTGGCGACCTTACTCAAGTTAAAACTGTGCTATGGGTGGCCAACATTCTTTATTTTTGCCTTTCAAGCCTAGAAATGAAAATAAAGGTTGGGGTTGCTAGGTCCCTGCAAGTCTAGTAGCTTGAAACAGTTTACTTGTTTTTCCATAGTTGTCCTGCCCTCTAGGCCTGTCGCCAGGACTCAACCCCATATCTTACCCTACTTCAACACTATGCAGCTGGAGTCTATATGTTGGTGGTGTAAATATCCCGCTTCCATTACAAACAGGATATGACTCCTGCTTGGAGAGGACTCAAGTAAAAGACACACAAAAGAGTTCAAACATCTATGTAGGAAGGGCCTCTGGCTGGTTTCTTCCTTCTTTGCAATATCACACGTTGTTACTGTAGAAGTGGAGTCGTATTGATACCTCAGTGTGCAGGAACCGTCTGCCACACAAAGTTTGCATGCAGTGGGGTGTTTGTACCGAGTGCCTTGTTACACTCACCAAGTCCAAGTTATTGAAAGTTCATCTCTAGGGTTGCGGCAGCCGGAATATATTTATCGTCTGTGGACAAATTTCAACAGATGCTCTAGCCGTTTAAGAAGTCCATATATTTGTGAATGCAGTTCTTTTTATAGAGAGTGACTATATGTTCATTCTTTGCTTGCAATAGCAGATGGTCTCTATCCTATGCTTTCACTGCCCTCCAGAGAGGCTTGAAAAGCAATGTTTTAGGGCGAACTCCTTACATAGAAGATGCTTCACTGCCAGTGTAGAGTGACATGGTGGCACGTATCACTGTGATGTACCTGCTTTGTATGGAATCTGTGCCATCATGTGATGCCCAAAATCGGGTACAGTGTGGACGTATCATGTGGGCTATGTCACGGCCCAGCATACAATTCTGGTAGTTTTAATACTCTTCGACGATGGGGCTTACGAACATGGAAACTGTAGACATCTAGTTCAGCACTTCTCCATAGCCCCATATATTTGTACTCCTTTTCTCTATGCGATTGCTCTCGGAATTATTGGGTTTGAAGTTCCCCTCGCCCGCTAGGTACGTTGTTTGAAGGCTAAGGGCCTGATTAAGAGTTTGGCAGATGGGGTTACTGTGAGAAAGTAGCCTCTTTCTAGCATGGTTACCCCCACTTTTGGCCTGTTTGTGAGTGTGCGTTAGTGTGTTTCGCCTGTCTCCATGGCATCCACCTAGCCAGGACCCCAGTGCTCATAGTTTGTGGGCTAATGTGTATGCCTGTGTAGTGCCTAACTGTGTCACTGAGACTCTGCTAACCAGAACCTCAGTGCTTATGCTCTCTCTGCTTTTAAATTTGTCACTGTAGGCCAGTGACTTCATTTACCAATTTCAATTGGCACACTGGACCCCCCCTTATAAGTCCCTAGTATATGGTACCTAGGTACCCAGGGCATTGGGGTTCCAGGAGATCTATATGGGCTGCAGCATTTCTTTTGCACACATAGCGAGCTCAGACAAACCCTTACACAGGACTGCCACTGCAGCCTGCGTGAAATAGTGCACACACTATTTCACAGCCAATTTCACAATACTTAAGTAACTTATAAGTCACAAATATGTCTAACCTTCACTTGCTGAAGGTTAGGTGCAAAGTTATTAAGTGTGAGGGTGCCCTTGCACTAGCAAAGGTGCCCCCACATAGTTCAGAGCCATTTCCCCGGACGTTGTGAGTGCGGGGACACCATTACAGGCGTGCACTACATATAGGTCAATACCTACATGTAGCTTCACAATGGTAACTCCGAATATGGCCATGTAACATGTCTAAGATCATGGAATTGTCCCCCCATTCCATATCTGGTATTGGGGAGCCAATTCCATGCATCCTGAGGCCTCCACCATGGACCCCCAGTACTGCCAAACCAGCTCTGCGGCTTGCACTGCAGCTACAGCTGCTGCCACCTCACAGACAGGGTTCTGCCCTCCTGGGGTCTGGGCAGCCCAGTCCCAGGAAGGCAGAACAAAGCATTTCCTCTGAGAGCAGGGTGTTACACCCTCTCCCTTTGGAAATAGGTGTTCCAGGCTGGGGAGAGGTAGCCTTCCCCAGCCTCTGGAAATGCTTTGAATGGCACAGATGGTGCCCTCCTTGCATAAACCAGTCTACACCGGTTCAGGGACCCCTTCTCCCCTGCTCTAGCAGGAAACTGGACAAAGGAAAGGGGAGGGACCACTCCCCTGTCCATCACCACCTCCAGTGTGTCCCAGACTTCCGCCATCTTACTTTGCAAGGTGTGGGGGCACTCTGGAGGGCTCTGAGTGGCCAGTGCCAGCAGGTGACGTCAGAGACCCCTCCCGATAGGTCCATACCTGATAAGGTAGCCAATCCCCCTCTCAGGGCTATTTAGGGTCTCTCCTGTGGGTTCTCAGCAGATTCTGTTTGCAAGTTTCCTTCAGGAATCCTCTGCAACAACTTCAGACTTCTGACCTCAGATCAACCGCAGCCTGCTCCAAGAAACGCAATAACTGCAACAAAGTATCTACGAGAGACACTCTTCTTCAGCAACCTCAGCTCCAAATCAGCAACTGCAACAGTTTCCATGGTGTGCATGCTCTGGGGACTCCCTGTCTTCATCCTGCACCAGAAGGACTGAAGAAATCTTCTGTGGAGTGACGAAGTCACTACCCTGCTCCAAGCAGGCACCTTCCAAGGTGATGACCGGTACCCTGGGTCTCCTCTCACAGTGACAAGCGGCTCCTAAGGACACAGAGGGTGGACATCATCGACATAGACTGTCCTGAGGTCCTGCTGACGCAATTTGGAGGAGGTAAGACCTTGCCTTCCCTGAGAACGACGGTACCTGTGTATTGTGTCTTCTTCGCCTCCTGAGGCCTCTGTGCACTCTTTGCAAAATTCCTTCGTGCACAGCCTGGCCCAGGTCCTCAGCACTCCACCCTGCAATGCTTAACTCACTGAGTTGTTCTCCAGCGGCATGGGACCTTCTTTTGTTATGCTGCATCAACCACGTTTTGCACCTCCTTTGAACCCTGATCCTGCAGCTTCTGGGGATGTTGGCTAGCATCCTGAGGGCTGTCTAAAGTGCTGAGAGCCCTCTCTTCCTCCTCACGCAGAGTTGAGGCCCCCAGGTCTCTCCTGGGTCCATTCAGCGCCATTTTGACAAAAAAAGGAATTTTGTCGTAGCGAAGGCTTTTTAGCGCCTTCCAACACAAAATCTCATCTGCAATGATCTTCAGGCCTTGGGACATTTTTTGCATCATGCAGGAACCCGCTCGCATCTTCCTAGGGTGCATTTCTGCAGTCTTCAACTAACCGGGGACTCTTCTTTTGCATCCTCTTTCAGGTTGGCAGGGGCTCCTGTCCTTCCTGGAACTTCTTTCTACTTCTGGACGTGGTCCCCTTCCTTTGCAGGTCTTCAGGTCCAATACTCCAACAGTTGTTCTTTGCAGACTTGTTTGGCTGCTGCAAAATCCCAAAAACGAGGTGTAGTGTGTCCTAAGGAAACTTGCAGTACTTTACTCCTGCTTTTTCTGGGCTCTGGGTGGGGTAATTTACTTACCTTTATTGTATTCTTACTTCCCCAGCGATTCTGCACACTACACTTGTCTAGGGGGGAATTTGTGATTCACATTCCACTTTTTCAGTATATGGTTTGTGTTGTCCCTAGACCTATTTTCTCCCTTTGCATTCTATAGGATTTCCTACTATTTGCATTGTCCTATGACTATTTACTTGTCTAATTTTGGTGTCTAGTGTATATATATTGTGTATAATACTTACCTCCAGAAGAAGTATTGTCCATAAGATATTTTTGGTACTGTGTCACCCAAATAAATACCTTTATTTTTGGTAACACTGAGTATGGTCTTTACTTGTGTATAAGTACTGTGTAACTATAAGTGGTATTGCATGAGCTTTGCAGGTCTCCTAGTTCAGCCTAAGCTGCTCTGCTATTGCTACCTCTATTAGCCTACGCTGCTAGAACATTACTACTTCACTAACAAGAGATAACTGGGCCTGGTGTAAGGTGTAAGTACCCACTACAAACCAGGCCAGCCTCCTACAGTTACTGCACCACAAACATGGATGTCCAGCCCGCCTCATTACAATTTCCACAGGATATAATGGAATACTAATGCAGCAGACGGGATATCAGTCACGTTGTGACAGGGTAATCCAATCCACCAAACTCTCAATCAGGGCCAAAGTTACCCCTTTTAGACAAGGAGCTGAAAAACATGTGGGCGTAGCAATTGCTACAACACATTTTTGCATTGCCTGTATTTTATGAAGCATGTGTACTGGGTGTCACGTAATAACCAAGAGATGTTTCTTCAATCTGGGACGATGTTCCTTAATAAAAAGATTAATTTCAACATTAAGTCTCTGGTAGTACCTAATTCCAGTCTTTTTTAGAGTATGTGTCACTCCATTTCGTCGTTCAGGCCTATTTTATCTGTGGGCAATTGAAATATCCACGGTTGGCCTTTTTAGGATACTTTGCGTAAGACTAGAGCGTTGCCTCTCCAATGACTGGCATCATCACTGCACATTCAAAGTCGTGTTCAGTGTTTTTTCAGCTCCTTCCAATGTGTCACCACTTCCTCATAAATCCCAGATTATCATTCCAAAAAAAAAAAAAAAGTACCATGATTGTGGCTAATGAGCATGCTCCTTCTAGAAACGGTGTGAGAAAAACTTCAACGAACTCCACAATGCCTATTTTAAAAGGTACAAAGGTAAAGGTTGTTTACTATTTTGCTGTGGCTTGGCTTCCATACATTAAACTGTCATTAGAGGCTTTGGAGGCAACTAGCTGGCAGCACTATTTTAATTGCTCCAGCCCCTTTCTAGGGGTGTTAATTAGAAGAAAAAACAAATCTACATTTGGTGACTTCCAATGATGCAGGCACTTAGAGCCTACAGAGCATCTCATAAATCCACAAAGGGACTTGACTATTTGGAACTGTGTAAGCAGGCCTTCCAAAACATTTATGTCTATATGCTGTTCTGTCAGGCGCGACTTTCAGCCATAAGGTGTGAAACATTAGTTACTGACATGTCTATTATCTGTAAGGAAGTTCAAATTTAAACACAAAAAACAACCATTTGCCTTTGCGCGAGCAGCAAGCGACAGCTCAAGAGTATGAAGATAGTGATATACTCACTCTGTTTTTGACCTACTGTGCTACTCTTAATTTACCAACTTACTTAAACATCTCAAGTGTGACTGTGGTATCTTCAGATACACATAGGTTACTGAAAGTTCTACAGCGCAATGAGAGTGTCTGGGTATCCCCTTAAAAATCAAATCTATAGATTAGGCTTCTCCAACAAGTAGCTTGTGAGCTATTGGTAGCTCTCCAGCTACTTGTCAGTAACTCTCCTCTGTACATCCCAGACTTCTAAATTGGAATTTTTTGCTTGGTTAAATTCACAAATGTGTGACAAAATTGAGTTATTCGAAGACAAGTATGTGTGTATTCTCAGAACCCATAATCTAATGTTTGGCGAAAAATAGCTGAATTTCCAAAATAAACAAAGGTGATTTTTGAGTGCTAAATCATTTGCAGAGACCTATTACTTACATGATTACTCTAGCTGGCATATATTACCTAGGTATAGGTATTTCAAATTGACAAGTCTTTTGTTAGATTATTGCTGGCAACCCTCCTGATGCACTGAGGTGATCACTGCTGGTTATCTTCAACATGGTGTTTACTAATGTAATCTTGTCTGAAGTCACTATTACAACACGAACGCTATTGGTAGCTCACATTGAATTCTGATTAACGTAAGAAGCTCTTATTAACCCAAAAAATTTTTGAGACCCATGCGGAAGGTTCTGCGCTCTTGTTCCTTTGAGCCTTATTACACAACCTAGTTGAATCTACATAATTTTTATTGTTTCTGTGGATTCGCATTAGCCTCATGCATCACATTTTAAATTATGGCTGGCCTAGACAGAGCAACCAAATTACTATTACATTTTAAGATGTAAACAAAGTGGTCTGTCAGTTTGAGATGGTTGTGACCAAGAAGCTGAATATATTTTGTCTATAGTACTGTAAAATGTGATTCGCAATTGATTTTTGTGGGATGTTTACATGGTATGCAAGGGGGATGGTAGGGATGGGAGGCGTTGACAGGGAACACTGGGTTAGTGGGCCACTAGGCATAGTGTTTGGCATTGTTTAGCACTGATATGCTTTAGCCCTTCCTACTAAGGCACAGCAAACCTGGCCAAGTACAATCCAACTGCACTTGACTCTTATGGTAGTAGTGGTCAGCAGTCCAAGCCATTTCACAGAGGAAGTGTGGTGGCTAGAAACTCCGTACTCACCAATCACACAATAAGTCCAACCCATCACACCAAACTTAATATGGAGCACTGTTGGAATAAACACTACCTGATCTATGGGGTTCATAACACAGTAAAACAAAATTTTCTCTATTAAATGTAGGTACAGGCAGTATGCCTAAAGTGAAACTACTTTTCTGGAGTCTGTCAATGATAAATCAGTCTGTACATTAAACTAGTCAGTCAGTCAGTCAAATAGCTTTATTCGGCAATTGCCATAAAAGTGCAAACCAAGACACATTTACCGATCTATAAATAATATAAAATAAAATAAGACTTAAAACCATTACTAAAAACACCGCATGAGCATCCAATCTGAAACCCCTTGACATACACAGATAAATATACTAGACATGATTAAAAATCACAAAATCAGAAAAGTACAAATATTAGCTTTAAAATGATATACTATACGTACATAATTTTTTTTTTAGAAAGGAGTAGGCCTTTTCCTAATACTTAAAGAAGCTGTAACAAATTCTAATACATGGTAACAAATTTGGATATCTGGCAATCTCTGAAGATATAGTAGGGCTTCCTTATAATGAATGGGTCTAAGAAGACGTAACGTGGGTAAAATAAAAGCCCCTCTAGGAGCAGCATATAAAGGGCAAAAAAGAAAAAAGTGCAAAGTGCTCTGAGTTGATTTGGAGTCACAGGGACAAAGTGGTAAGTCCTTTTTCCAAAATGAAAATGTCACTTACCCAGTGTACATCTGTTCGTGGCATTAGTCGCTGCAAATTCACATGTTTCGCACAGTCCGCTGCCTGGTGTTGGGCTCGGAGTATTACAAGTTGTTTTTCTTCGAAGAAGTCTTTTTTGGTCACGGGACCGAAGGACTCCTCCCTCTTCGGCTCCATTGCGCATGGGCGTCGACTCCATCTTAGATTGTTTTCCCCGCAGAGGGTGAGGATGGAGTTGTTTGCTATAAATAGTGCCCATGCAATGGAGTGAATACGTATGTACATAAAAAGTTTATAATAATTATTTACAAATGTACAAATGTTTAAGATTTAAGATGTACTTCTAAACGGCTACAGGCTTCCCGGGGAGGCGGGAGGGCACATGTGAATCTGCAGCGACTAATGCCACGAACAGATGTACACTGGGTAAGTGACATATTCAGTTCGATGGCATATGTTGCTGCAGATACACATGTTTCGCATAGACTATAAAGCAGTTACCTCCCCTAAAAGCGGTGGTTTAGCCTGTAGGAGTTGAAGTAGTTTGGAATAATGTTCTTAGTACAGCTTGGCCCACTGTAGCTTGTTGTGCATTTAGTACGTCTACACAGTAGTGTTTAGTAAATGTATGAGGCGTAGACCAGGTTGCAGCCTTACATATTTCGCTCATAGGAATGTTTCCTAGAAAGGCCATTGTAGCACCTTTCTTTCTGGTTGAGTGTGCCTTTGGTGTAATAGGCAATTCTCTTTTGGCTTTAAGATAGCATGTTTGAATACATCTGACTATCCATCTAGCAATGCCTTGTTTAGAGATTGGATTTCCTATGTGTGGTTTTTGAAAAGCTATGAACAGTTGTTTTGTTTTCCTGATTAGCTTTGTTCTGTCAATGTAGTACATTAGTGCTCTTTTGATGTCTAATGTATGTAGTGCCCTTTCAGCCACGGAATCTGGTTGTGGGAAGAACACTGGCAATTCTACTGTTTGATTTAAATGGAATGGTGAGATTACTTTTGGTAGAAATTTTGGATTTGTTCTTAGAACTATTTTATTTTTGTGTATTTGAATAAATGGTTCTTGTATGGTAAATGCCTGTATTTCACTTACTCTTCTGAGGGATGTGATTGCAATGAGAAATGCGACTTTCCAGGTTAGATATTGCATTTCACAGGAATGCATGGGTTCGAAAGGTGGACCCATGAGTCTTGTTAAGACGATGTTAAGGTTCCATGAAGGAACTGGTGGTGTTCTTGGTGGTATAATTCTTTTTAGCCCTTCCATGAATGCTTTAATAACTGGTATTCTAAATAGAGACGATGAATGAGTAGATTGTAGGTAAGCAGATATTGCTGCGAGGTGTATTTTTATAGATGAAAAAGCGAGATTCGCTTTTTGCAAATGTAGTAAGTATCCCACTATGTCCTTTGTAGAGGCATGCAATGGTTGGATTTGATTGGTATGGCAGTAGCAAACAAATCTTTTCCACTTAGACGCATAGCAGTGTCTAGTGGAAGCTTTTCTAGCTTGTTTTATGACCTCCATACATTCTTGTGTGAGGTCTAAGTGTCCGAATTCTAGGATTTCAGGAGCCAAATTGCCAGATTCAATGATGCTGGGTTTGGATGCCTGATCTGTTGTTTGTGTTGTGTTAACAGATCTGGTCTGTTGGGTAGTTTGACATGCGGTACTAGTGAAAGGTCTAGTAGAGTTGTATACCAAGGTTGTCTTGCCCATGTGGGTGCTATCAGTATGAGTTTGAGTTGGTTTTGACTCAACTTGTTTACTAGATATGGAAGGAGAGGGAGAGGGGGAAAAGCGTATGCAAATATCCCTGACCAACTCATCCATACAGCATTGCCTTGTGATTCGCGGTGTGGGTACCTGGATGCGAAGTTTTGGCATTTTGCGTTTTCTTTTGTTGCGAACAAATCTATCTGTGGTGTTCCCCAAATTTGAAAGTACTTGTTCAGAACTTGGGGGTGAATTTCCCATTCGTGGACTTGTTGGTGGTCTCGCGAAAGGTTGTCTGCTAGTTGGTTTTGGATCCCTGGAATAAATTGTGCTATTAGGCGAATGTTGTTGTGAGTCGCCCACTGCCATATTTTTTGTGTTAGGAGACACAATTGTGTTGAGTGTGTTCCTCCTTGTTTGTTTAAATAATACATTGTTGTCATGTTGTCTGTTTTGACAAGAATGTATTTGTGTGTTATTATGGGTTGAAAGGCTTTTAACGCTAGAAATACTGCTAACAGTTCTAGGTAATTGATATGAAATTTTGTTTGGTGTACATCCCATTGTCCTTGAATGCTGTGGTGATTGAGGTGTGCTCCCCACCCCGTCATGGAAGCATCTGTTGTTATAACGTATTGAGGCACTGGGTCCTGAAATGTCCGCCCTTTGTTTAAATTGTTGCTGTTCCACCATAGAAGCGAGAGGTATGTTTGGCGGTCTACCAACACCAGATCTTGAAGTTGACCCTGTGCCTGTGACCATTGTGATGCTAGGCACTGTTGTAAGGGTCGCATGTGTAGTCTTGCGTTTGGGACAATGGCTATGCATGATGACATCATGCCTAGAAGTTTTAGCACAAATTTTGCTTGTATCTTTTGGTTTGGAAACATAGCACTTATTACCTTGTGGAATGCTTGCACTCTTTGTGGACTTGGAGTGGCAATTCCTTTTGATGTGTTGATGGTTGCCCCTAGATATTGTTGTGTCTGACACGGTTCGAGGTGTGACTTTGTATAGTTGATGGAGAAACCCAGTTTGTGAAGGGTTTGTATGACATATGTGGTGTCGTTTGTGCACTTTTTTACTGTGTTGGTCTTGATTAGCCAATCGTCTAGGTAAGGAAACACATGTATCTGTTGTCTCCTGATATGTGCTGCTACTACTGCTAGACATTTTGTGAATACTCTTGGTGCAGTTGTTATTCCAAATGGCAACACTTTGAATTGGTAATGTATTCCTTTGAATACGAACCTTAGGTACTTTCTGTGAGAAGGGTGTATCGGTATATGAAAGTACGCATCTTTTAGGTCTAATGAGGTCATGTAATCTTGCTGTTTGAGCAGTGGAATGATGTCTTGTAGTGTGACCATGTGAAAGTGGTCCGATATGATGTAGGTATTTAGTGTCCTGAGATCTAATATTGGTCTTAATGTTTTGTCTTTTTTTGGAATTAGAAAGTACAGGGAGTAAACTCCTGTGTTTTTTTGTTGTACTGGTACTAACTCTATTGCATCCTTTTGCAGTAGTGCTTGAACTTCTAGTCCTAAAAGTTCTAAATGTTGTGGTGACATTTTGCGTGTTTTTGGAGGGATGTTTGGTGGGAATTTGTGGAATTCTATGCAATAGCCATGTTGGATTATTGCTAATACCCAATTGTCTGTTGTAATCTGCTGCCAAGATTGGTAGAATTGGCTTAGTCTTCCCCCCACTGGTGTTGAGTGAAGGGGTTGTGTGACTTGAAAGTCACTGTTTAGGTGGAGGTGTTTTTGGAGTCTGGAATCTTCCCCTACTCCTTGGGAATTGACCCCCTCTATATCCCCTGAAACCTCCTCTTTGGAATGAACCCTGATATGGTGTGGTTCTTGTTTGTTGGCTGGTGGTGTCTGTGGGTTGGCCACGAAACCCCCCTCTAAATGGAGTTTTTCTAAAAGAGCCTCTGCTCTGCGGGGAGTAGAGTGCGCCCATGGCTTTGGCCGTGTCTGTGTCCTTTTTAAGTTTTTCAATGGCTGTGTCCACTTCAGGGCCAAAAAGTTGTTTCTCGTTGAAGGGCATATTAAGGACAGCCTGCTGGATTTCCGGTTTGAAGCCTGAAGTGCGGAGCCAAGCGTGTCTCCTTATGGTGACAGCAGTGTTGACTGTTCTCGCTGCAGTATCGGCTGCGTCCATTGAAGAGCGGATTTGATTGTTTGAGATCGTTTGTCCCTCTTCAACTTTTTGATGCGCCCTTTTTTGGTATTCCTGTGGAAGATGGTCTATGAGAAGTTGCATCTCATCCCAGTGTGCGCGGTCATATCGGGCCAGCAGCGCTTGAGAATTTGCGATGCGCCACTGGTTGGCTGCCTGTGATGCTACTCTTTTTCCTGCCGCATCAAATTTTCTGCTTTCTTTGTCCGAAGGTGGGGCGTCGCCAGATGTATGGGAATTTGCTCTTTTGCGAGCTGCCCCTACTACTACGGAGTCAGGTGGTAACTGCGAAGTAATAAACACTGGGTCTGTGGGTGGTGGTTTGTATTTCTTATCCACCCTTGGGGTGATGGCTCTTGATTTTACGGGCTCTTCAAAAATTTGTTTTGTGTGCCGTAACATCCCTGGTAGCATTGGGAGACATTGATATTGGCTATGTGTAGCCGAGAGGGTGTTAAATAAAAAATCATCCTCTATAGGATCGGAATGCAGTTGGACATTGTGGAATTCTGCTGCCCTAGCCACCAGTTGCGAGTATGAGGTACTGTCCTCTGGCGGTGACGGCTTTGTGGGGTATGAATCGGGATCATTGTCCGGCACTGGGGTGTCATATAGGTCCCAAGCGTCTTGATCCTGATTATCTTGACTTATGGTAGTTTGCGCTGGTGAGTGCATTTGTGGCGGTGTTTGTGCCGGCGATGCCTGTTGTGGTGGAGAGGGCGGAGGCGTGACTTTTTTAACCACTTTGGCTTGTGGTTGTGCGTCATCCTTGAGAAGTCCGATCCTTCTTTTTCTCATTATTGGGGGAAGGGTTGATATCTTCCCTGTGTCTTGCTGGATGTACAGTCTCTTTTGTGTGTAGTCTGATTCTACACTTTGGAGCTCTTGTCCAAATCTGTGCATTTGGCCACTTATTCCTTGTTCCTCTGTGTAGGATGGAGGTGTGGAACTTTTCGGCGCCGAGAGAGAATCTTTTTTCGGCTTCGGCACCGACAGAATTTTTGTGGCTTTCGGCAGGGTGTCTCGGTGCCGATGTTTTTCGGTTCCGGCATCTTGTTTTTGCCTCTCGGAGCCGCTATCTCGGCTCCGAGGTTGCTCCATGGCGGTCCCTCGACCGGAGTCGGGTGTCTTCGCTATGGGCGTGCCCTTTTTCGGCGCCTTCGACGGCTCGCCGGTTTTATGGGTCGAGCCATGGCCTGTTGGCAGTGGCGTCCCCTGGGCTTTTGTCTTCTCGTGGGTTTTAATTTTCGACGTCTTACTCACTGTTTGTTGCTGTTGTTCGACGTCGGAGTCTCCGGATTCTGAGTCCGGAACCGAGAATGTTTCCTCTTCGTCGTCGAAACGTTGTTTTGTCGGCGTGGACGCCATTTGTAGACGCCAGGCTCTTCGGTCCCGGAGTGTTTTTCTGGACCGGAAGGCTCGACAGGCCTCACAGGTATCCTCCTTGTGCTCGGGGGACAAGCACAAGTTACAGACCAAGTGCTGATCTGTATAAGGATACTTACTGTGACATTTTGGGCAGAAACAAAACGGAGTCCGTTCCATCGGCTTCGCACGTGGTCGGGCCGACCAGGCCCCGACGGGGGATCGAAGCTACCCCAAAGTCTTCCGATGATCGGTGTCGATGTACCTAACTATCCCGATACCGAACGGAACAATACCGACGCTTTCTTCCGAGATTCTGACTAACTTTCCGAACCGAAACACGGAGCGAAAAGGAATACGTCCGAACCCGACAGCGGAAAAAAACAATCTAAGATGGAGTCGACGCCCATGCGCAATGGAGCCGAAGAGGGAGGAGTCCTTCGGTCCCGTGACCAAAAAAGACTTCTTCGAAGAAAAACAACTTGTAATACTCCGAGCCCAACACCAGGCAGCGGACTGTGCGAAACATGTGTATCTGCAGCAACATATGCCATTGAACACATGGTTCGGGGAAAGCTACCTTAAAATGAATTAGATTAAGTCTAAAAAGTGTTAAAAAAGAAATTATTCTAAAACTTGAAAACCAAGTCAGATAGGGTTCAAGGCATGGAACAGTCACAATCCGAGAGTAGGAATCAAAAGATTTCAATTTCAGGGAACTATAAAATCTCAGCTCTGATATATGGTTGGAGTAAGTAGACTTTAAGACAGACCTAGAGTTTGTGGTTAACAAATGGGGATCATCAAACATGTATCTAAGCCCTAGGTTTTGCAGAAACATAAGCCAGGGAATCCTATTTGAATTTTCCAATTGTAGACAATCAGAGATACAGTCTTGGACCAAACTTGCCATAGGGTTTGACCAACATCTAATCCAGAGCAGTAGGGGAGCCATAAAGACCCTATCCTCCAAAATCACTGACCAAGTTCTTCATGGCAGATTATGTTTGCGATGCATTTTGGGACCAACAATAATCTGCGCAGGAATTTATTTTCAACACTCTGGAGAGACGGTATTTTATTATAGCCCCAGATGCCTGCCCCATAAAGGACTGATGCAGTGCATTTAGAATTGTAAAGAGTTTTCATCTGTGCAGGGGGTCTGTGACCTAGTTTATTTGAAAAGCGAAAGATTGCTTCGTTATTCCTTATCAACTGTTGGAGCTTAAAATTAATGTGTGTCTTCCAGGACAAAGAAGAACTCATGTACATGCCTAGATAACAAAATTCTTTGACCTTATTAAGAGTGTGCCCTCCCATAGTAAATTGTTTAGACTTTGTGTTACGTGGGCCACAAGTCATAACGAAAGTCTTGGGGTAATTTACTTTCAGATCAAGGTACAAAATAAAATTATAAAATGCATCCAGTAGTCCCTGTAAACCGTTTGCAGTACGAGCGATTAAAACTGCATCGTCAGCATATAATAAAACTGGAAGTTGTCTCTGGCCCATCTTCGGTATGTCCTTTGCATGTTTTACCAGTGAATCATAGAGCCCATTAATGTATATCAGAAAAAGAAAAGGGGCTAAGATACATCCCTGCCTTACACCCCTAGTTGACGGGATGGGGGAGGTTCTCTGCCCATGTGAGCCGGCCTGAACAGAAATCGTTAGGTCTGTGTGTAGGCGTTTAATAAGCTCCAATAGAGCCGGATCGCAGCCTAAGACTTCCAAAATTTGCCATAACTTTGACCTATTAACCATATCAAAGGCACTGGTTAGATCAATGAAAGCCGTATGAATAGACTCTTTTTTGACTATCACATATTTGCTGAGTATCAGCTGCAAGTTTAAGACTTGCTCAACTGTGCCTACACCGGGTCTAAAACCAAATTGAATAGGAGATAAAATCTGGGCCTCGGACACCCAATCTTCTAAATGGGACAAGATCACGCTACCTAAAATCTTTGCCGTCGAATCGATAAGAGAAATTGGTCTGTAACAAGAAGGATCTTGTCTATTTCCTTTTTTGAAGATGGGGACAATAATAGCCGATTTCCATGAGAGGGGCACATTACTATTTACCACACTATTCAACACATTTGTAACTAACGGACCCCAAAGATCAATTTCTGATTTAAAAAGATCAGCGGGAACCCCATCGGGGCCAGGAGCCTTTCCCTGCCTTGATCTATCAATAGCATTTTTGACCTCGTGGAGATCAAAAATAATATTTGGGGCCTTAGTTTTGGAGTCTAAAATAAAAAGTGCAGAAGAATTTACATGCGAATTCTCATAAGTTCCTGAACAGAAGACTTTCCTAAAATGAGTTAACCAGACGTCCTCAGCAATAAGACAGTCATTGGCCAAAGAGTTGTTGCCAGAAAAGTAAGAGTGATTTATCACTTTCCAGAATTTAGAAGTGTCCTTCTGCTCAGGTGCAGCCAAAAGTTCGCCCCAGGCCCTAGACCTAATTTCTGATTTCCGTTTGTCAAGGGCAGCCTTATAATCGGCTCTAGCTATTTTAACTAATTGACGGGAGAGAGGAACTGCTTTAAGTGCGTCTTTGAGTTTTTTATGGGCGGATGAGCACGCAGAATCTAACCATCTGTGGGCCACCGGCCCCTTCGCGGGCCTGTCCACCGCCAGGGTGCGTGAAATGTCAGTGCTTAAAGATTCAAATTCACGCACTATGCGGTCAGGATCTAACTGCTGGGACAAATACATATGAATCGAGTCAGACCTACTTCTTACAATTTCCTGGTTAAAAATTTTTGGATCTATTTTGTCCCATTTTAAACGTATGCCACAATTTGGATTATAAACAGTAGCAGCGCTCAAGCTTTTATTCTTGGATGCCTGGATAATTTTTAGGTCCAATATAATGCTAAGGGGGTTATGATCGCTCGCACAATGAGGCGGAATCTTAAATTCTTGAATTACATAAAAATCAGAGGAGCCGATAAGTATGAAGTCGATAATACTCCCCCTCAAATTCCTTGTAAAGGTTGGTGTATTACAGGCGTCGGGGGCCAATTTCTCGGTGACATGAACCAGATCAAATTTACAAGTAAAAAGGTTTAAGGCATCTCCTTCAGAAGTATGGTTAAAATGAATTACTGACTCTCTGCCCTCAGCAGGAAGGGCACACAAGTCTATGTGTTCTTTGCTACACAGAGGAGTATTGAAATCGCCCACCCATAGAATAATTAGATCACTATTCTGCAAAACATGTGAAGAATCTATGAAGTCCGTTACCTCTTCCAGATGACCCATAAGGAGGCCCCGAGGAATGTTATTGTAAAAATTTAAAATTAGGATATCCTTTTGGCCACTAATAGAGACCAAGACAACCATAAAATAAAGGGAAGACCAGATTAAGGACACATTTAAAAGCGGAAGATGTACGGAAACAAGAACTAAAAGGCCGCCGCTAGCTCTCCCCATTTGGGAGGTTAATGCCGGCTGACACAGAGAGGTGAAACCGTTCAGAAGGAACGTATCTTTGGACCAGGTCTCCTGTAGACAAATTATATCGTAAGAGGAAATAAAGCTCTTCCAGTCCGAATTGTCAATTTTGGATCGCAGCCCTGCTATGTTCCAGCTAAGCAGGGTTAATGGTCTAGACACAGGACATGACATTAGAACTTTGGTATTAATAGGAACTAGTCAGTTCTAATATGTGGTTTCAAATATTACTCTCAGTACTACCATGGAGATCTGTTTGCCAGTTCACAATCAAGGTTTCTCAGGTGTCTGCGTTACTTAATCATTGGTGCACACTGGGATTGCCCTAGTGCAGTTCTGCAGTTTTTCTGTGCACGCCTGAGCAGTCATACTCGTGATTACCCAGACCTGTCCCGGTGGTCCCGTCTCCTCCTGTCGGGTGCAGCAGCTTGGCAAAGGACACACAGCTCCAGCATTTGGGTTTGGGGAATCTGTTCCTTTTTGGTCCGGGCGTTAAGATTCAGATCTTGGGTGTGGCAACAGCAGCATCAGCTCAGATTCTCTGTCTTACTCTGTGACAATCACAAAAGTGGCTGCTTAGGTGAATCTTTGATGATGAAGGTGGTCTTTGATTGAACAGGAAGTTCAGAATGACCGGGTTCACAAAGGTAACTTCCGGCAAGGGTGTATGTCAGTTTACCACGCAGAAGACATTGCTGTCCCAATAGCCGCACCTCACAGATCAGACCAACTGGATCCTTACTCCACCAGTAATGAAGTCTGGTCGTCAGATTGGAAAATAAACAGGAAAGTAGATCTGCATTCCTATATTGCAGGGCAGCTTTGTGTTCCCCAGTGAAATGAAGACCTCACAATGAGAAACATCATCTATGCAGCTTTAGACTCCCGCCCTACATTGCCATTAACCATTTCAGTGGTTTATGAACTGTCTGATCTACAAATCTGGTACACATCAGAGACACTGGAACATCTGCAGGGCCCATACTGTAGCATAGCTTCTTATTCAATGGCATCCCTATCCTGTACCCTTGGAAACGGTCTGTGACCTATAAAGACCATTGCATGCTCTATCCCCATGTCATCGGAGGGGTATAACCACTGCAGAAACAGAGTAGTCTCTGCTATGGTTACAACAAAGGTCTGCCTGCTTTTGAATCTGGCGAGGGAACCATTACGATGGCAGAGAGGGTACTCCATCACCGCTGCAACAAAGCACCCATCCCACCAACATATAACTTGGTCCTTAATTTTTAGCCCCCAATGTCAAAGTCATTCACATTTACCGAACGTTTACAATTTTTCACCTTTAATTTTTGGTACTTTAGTTACATAGGCTTTATTAATCTGTAATTATTATTAAATTTTCTAAGCAATCGTGGACCTCTTGAGTAGGTTTTAAAGACCCCGAGGGGGCCTCATACCACAGGTTTAGAACCACTGGTCTAAATCGAAGGTACTCAAGAAGCAGGAAGCACCCAGTCTGTCCACCACTTCATGAGCTCTGGGATCGGGTGTGCATCAGTCTTGGTCACCTAATTGTGGTTTTGGTAGTTCACACAGAAGTGTAGGTCTGTGGATCCTTGCTTCGCAAATAAGAACCAAGACAACTGGGCTGGCCCCTCCTGCTCAATTACTCACTGGTCCAACATCTCAGCAACCTCTGCCTTAATTCATTTCTGGACTCGATCTAACATTCAGTACTCCCTGCCTTTCAAGGGCAGGCTTCCCCCATGTTTATATCATGGACAAAGACTAATAGCAAGCTTGTAATCTATATCCTCCCCTCTGGATAATAAAAACTGGCCACAAGCACCAGGGCAAATCTACTCTAGTTTCAGATACTTCCTCTCAATCATAGTACTGTAAACACCTGTAGGCTTTTGAGCGGGACCTTTCCTCCCATTGATACAGACCTGCAATACAAAACACATGGGGGGTCATTCTAACATTGGTAGGCGGCTACCGCCGCCCGCTAGATGGGAACCGCCAAGCGGCCGCAATAACGCGGCCCCCATTCCAACATTCCCGCCGGCCCAGCGGGAATGAGGCTGCAACACAGGAGCCGGCTCCTAATGGAGCCGGCGGTGTTGGAGCGGTGCGACGGGTGCAGTTGCACCCGTCGTGCTTTTCACTGTCTGCCATGCAGACAGTGAAAAGCAGGCCGGGGCCCTGTTAGGGGGCCCTGGCACTGCCCATGCCAGTGGCCCCAGGACACCCCTTACCGCCAGTCTCTTCCTGGCGGTGTAAACCGCCAGAAACAGGCTGGCGGTAAGGGGGTCATAATCCCCAGGGCAGCGCTTCTTGCAGCGCTGCCCTGGTGGATTATCACCGCCGGGGGAAAATCGGCGGGACACCGCCGTACCCGGCGGTGCGACCGCGGCTTTACCGCCGCGGTCAGAATGGGAAGTGAAGCACCGCCAGCCTGTTGGCGGTGCTTCCGTCATTCTTGCCCTGGCGGTCCAAGACCGCCAGGGTCAGAATGACCCCCATGGTATTTAGATGGCTCATGGCATCTCGGTCTCTTTCCCAAATGTTAATGGTGACTAGGTGCAGGGCTGCAGGACCCTCTTGCAAAGTCCTCATCCACAGTCAACACTATCTAAAGGGGGGCAGCTGATGCAGGACCTTGTACTGTGCAATCGTTCTTGTAATGCTCCCTCTAGGAACCCAGTTCCCACTTTGCTTGCTTGTGTTCAACCTTGGACTATTGGTAATGACCCTCATCTTTATCCTCCAGAATAAAAACCAGTCTTTGGAATGATTGTCCCCCCTTTTGGTTTAAAACTGAGCTGCTACAGCCCTTTTGCTACTCTGTCAGCTATCCACTTGTCATCGAACACCACAAGCTGTTGTGGATCCTTTTTCTGTATTGCCTACGAGGGGCACAGTATACCTCCTTGCCTCTTTGTGACCATAATTGGTTAAGGGACTTAACATCCTGTACCTCCATCCCTCTCATCCACTCATCTTAATCACACAACACAACATAACATAAATCGAGGTTTCCTGTGGAACAATATCTGGTTTGAACCGTTGATTGTACTGAGCTGGCTTCTGCTTAATCTGTTCAGTCAGAGCTTTCTTTATTTGCTCATAGTTCATATGATCAGTCACAGGCATTCTCAAAGGGACAGCTGTCCCTTTTATATGGTAAAAGGTAAGCAACTCAATAAAGCAGCTGCTTTAGAAATTCATTTAAAACCTGTGCTCTGTAAGTGATGTGAAAGCTCACAAAGCATTCAAAAATTATCCTGGTTTTCCAACATGTGCAGAGGATCTTTTAAAACCTTGGACGCAAATCTACAGAGCCACTAGTAGATGTGGCTTTCTCTGCCTCAATCCAGAGTTTCTCCCTGTATACGACTATCCTCTCTCACTCCAACTCAATTTTCTCCAATTTTAATTTTCTTTCTATGTCTTTCTCTTGCCTTTCTATGCCTTCTTCCCTCTCCTCCTGCTCTTTTCTTTTCCAGTAGGGTCTAATCCTCAGGTCTTTCCTCTTGATCCTGACAAGATAACCTTAGCTTTTTCTTCTTAAACTCTCTGCCTTTCTTATCTTCCTCAGCCTTAGCTTTCTGAAGGGCTAAATACAAGTTCAGGGTCTCTGATAGGCTTAACCCTCCCAAAGGAGTAACTCCTGGAGTCAGTGACAGTGGTACTTTGGAAACTGGGGGTGGAGACCAGTTCTGAGAACCCACAGAAAGCAAATTTGAAGACACACTTGTGGAAAATCTGTGCTAAGGAGCTAAATGACCTGACAGCCGAGTACTCCTGCCCCCGGTTCCTAAAATGGTACCCTTCCCAGAGATCAACACAGATTCATTCCCCATCACCCACTTTCTGTACCTGGTGTCTTACATAACTTCCTATTGTTGCTTCTGGGAGCCCTCTGGCCTCTCTTCAAATACACATCCCTTAACTGATCTAAGGACAGGGTGTCAAGACCTAGTGAACCATCCTGGTACCTACCTTTGTTATGTATAGGTAATGATGTGCACATGCTAAAGGCATTTTTGTCTTACAGAACGTTGGAACAGGAATCTACTGACTCGACACCACTTGTGGCCAGTTCTCAGAATCCGTTTGGAGGGCAAAGGGTTGAATACAGTTCAAGCAGGGATTACAGGGCCCTATCTAGTGTTGAAATCAAAGGGTCATTTACCTTTGATGTCTTGCAGTCTGTCCTACTAAAGCGCTGTAATCTGAGCCAATTACACCTCTATCACACTTGACTCTGGGAGTACTGAGGCAGAACAGTGCTAGGCGTCTAGTAATGTATTGGGGAAGAGACCCAGAACTCAGCAATCACACAACAGCCATGATAGTAAATGTCCAGCAGAATGTTTTGTTTTTAAGAAAAGGGAAGTACTTTAATCAAGCCAAAACATAAAATGGCACATTAAGAAGTAGCTCTACTAGGATGAAAACTACAGACTCTATGGGGTTCACTACAAAGTCAAACAAAGTTTTCAATTAAGCACAGGCTTACTGTGGCTATAGCAGGGTAGTTTCCTGTAGTCTGTGATCCATGGATCAGCTCCTAAACTCAACTAGACAGTTCTAAAATGCAGGTTTCAGACATTAATAAAAGTCCCACCATTAAGTTCTGTTGATCTAGTTCACACTTGAATCTTCCACTTGTTCTGTGCACTTGTTCTTTGCAAGCAACAAGTAGCAGCACTTGCAGATAATGGGGTTCACCTCGCCAGCCAAGCCTCCTACTTTTCACATCAGCCAGTGGCCTATATAGTGGCTTAACAATGAATACACAGCTTCAGCACCTGAGAGAGAGGTGCAATCTGTTTCCTCCAGTCCAGGGACTAAGATGGAGTCTTCTAGTATGGCAAAGTCAGTACAGGATCTTCTTGTTCCTCTGTAGCAGTCACAGAAGCTGATGCACAGGTGAATCTTTGTTGAAAAACATGATCTTTGGTCGAGAGCTACTGGGATCCACATAGGTCGGATCCAGGCACATTCCTTTGGGCAATCTGGTTTTTCCGTGCCACTTCTCTCTAGGAGTCATAATTGGGTCTTCTCCTCCTTGGGCAGTCAGCTCCTGCAGGATAAGGTTATCTTCAGTTTCCCTTACTGCTCAGGCAGACCCACACCTTCTCCAGCATGATGGTTAGTTGGTGGAGAGGAGACTTGCTAACAGCCTGCCAGTCCTGGATCATACCAGCTCTTAAAGGATTGGGGTTTGACACACAGTACTCGATCAGAGAAGCCGCTTGCAACTCAAACCAAGTGGGAGGGTTTAGGTCCGACTTATGCAAAGTTCCCAGGTTCAGGTTGTGGATTTAGGGACTACAGTTCATGAAGTGATGCGGCGTAGTTCCTTTTCATAACTCTGAGTGCAGACAATTCTTTGTGTAAGCTGATGGCTCTCACATCAAGTAGTGATGATGCTGGCTCTAAGCAGGAGTACCCATAACAGGACCACAATGACAGCAAAGCTAACCACATGGCTTTAATCAGCCTTCCTTGGTGGCCACTCAAGGTAAAGCAAAAAGCTCAGGCTCAGGCCCTGCCTAGGAACTTTTTGCTCTCTAACTACTGAATCTGCAGACTCACTGCCTTTCCACTACCATCATTCAATTTGGTTATTTCATAATGGTGTAAAATATTATGAGACACTGATATGAGACTGCCGTAGGTGCTCACTTGCGAAAGAGCAAATATGAGTGAGTAGTCAGGTTGCTTTTATAATGATGTCCTCTCTATCTTTGCAAGAATCCAAACATCCTTAGTTTCCCTTTTTTGTTATCTGTATACAAGTTAATATTTTGGGTGTATGGGACTGGTGCCTCAGTATGGCTGCAACCTTCATCAGAATGCATATAAATCAAACTCAAAGTAAAAAAAACTAATGAATTATCTTGATAAGCCTGTTCCACTTTATGGACACCTGTGTGAAAACACTGGAGATTATTAAATCACATTCAAGATCTGGTGTGCAGACTGAGTTGACACGTAAGATCTTACTCATATCACATCCAACGTAGTTATAACAGAGAACAATTTGGGTAGGTATAACCTGTACAATCTGGGGGAAGAATGTGATCTTTCAGCTCACTCATGCCAAAGGGATAACTCAATGAGTTGAATGTTCAAGGGAAATAGTAACATGTCTTATTTTCAGTGCTTAGAAATCCCAGAAGTGTGGTATGAAAGACAATATAAAAAAAAAAGTAATTACTATTGCTTCTATAGCAGTTTCATACCCAACTGAAGAGTGTTAGCCAATTGATTCACAAAGTGGAAGAGTATATATTCAAAGTGATTGTGAAAATTTAAAGGGAAGTTTAGTTTCATGAGGTAGAGAAGAAAATGAGTTACTTACGTGTAACTACACTTCTCCAGTATTGGTATCGTTCATAGATTCACATGCTTGAATCTTTCCCCGCCGTAGTAGTGGGAGTCCCACTGTATCATCAAATAGCATCACAAAACGAGTAGAAACCTGTGCCCTTCTGGTTGAATGGTACCTGTTCAACTGCTATCTTGGCAAGCATGATGAGGGCTTCTTTCTACAATAAATGAAGATGGGGGGGCTCACCTGTTGGTGGCATGTTTGGCGATCTCTGTATAAACTCTACGGTATGACCATAGGTGACCAGATCTAGTTCTCACTTGTCTGTAGTTATTTCCCACCATTGGTGAAGATGGTTCGAGATGTTTGTGCCCACAAGATGAGGTAAGGTGATGGTAGCTGGCACCTGGTTAAGGTCATGGTTTACGGGCGACATTCCTGTATTGGGTGGGCAATTTGCGTTGCACTGTCTGCTTTGTGTAGGCGACTGATGGTAGCGGATATTACGGTTGCTGTTGATAATAGGCCTATACTGGAATTGAAAGGGCTGCTTTTGATGGTAACAATGGTAACCTCCTCTGTAGGTAGAAAAACCCCTACAACGTGCTCCTCGCTATGGAAATTTACAGAACTGCAATGTGCCCAATAATTTTCCAGTGTCTGCAACAGTTTTGATGGTCAATAGGGCATCATTAATGTGTTTCCAAAATAGTATCTCACCATCATATGCCATGTAGAGGATTTTTAATTGTTCTTCAGGCCTAAAGGATGTACCTTTTCACCAGCCTTGCCTCCATAAAACAGCTGTTCCTGCCAACTGTCAGAAGCCAGTGGAAACGATAGCCATTGCACAGTCTAGTATTTCAGAGGATGTGTGTTCCCCTTCTTGCAGTATTTTCCGTGCTTCCGACTTCCTGTCTTTAGGCACTTGATCCATAAGGTCGCTGATATCTGACCACATCTGCCTATCCTAACAGCCTTAGATGGCTAAAGAATTGGCCGCACAAATTGTAATGGCAGACATACTGGAAAAGTGCTTCCCGAACTTATGTAGGCGCCTGCCGTCTGTCAGGTAGAGCAGAAATCAGGCAGAAGGATTCTTCTAGCGTTGCTGTGCTGCTTGCAAAACCACTGGATCTGCCTTGGGATGTCCTGTAAGGCAGGCGGGAGAATCCTCAGGGGTCTTGTATTTTTTGTTGATGGATGGAATCACTGCCGCCACAGTTGCTGGAGTTCACATCAGCTTGAGACCTTACCAGATGTGATCAATTATTGGTATAGCCCAAATAGACATTTGTGCCTATTCGTGCAGTAAAGGAAACAATCTGACTGCTTCACCAAAACAGGCAAGTCACACCTTATTGCAGCTCTTTACATCAAACTGTGGAAACCCTTGATGTCCTCAGGAGGGGAATCTGGGGGATGCAGGGCCAGAGGCGATGGAGTGGGAATGAGGTAGTAATCCCATTCATAATGAGGTGGATGGGTGTCCTGTACCTCACCCTCTTCCCTATCATTGTCAAATGAGGAAGGATCATCCCTTGATGCGCTGCAATAGAAGAGGCCGGCGTCATTCTTGGTGTCAATGATGGGGAAACAGGCCTTGGCATCATTTGGACCGCTGGCGGAGGAGTTGGAGGTGGATCCTGTGAGGTTTCTGGAACCAGTCTATGGTAGTCCTGCAGCACAGCCTGTAAATCCTGTACCAACAAAAGAGGTACTTTCAATTCGCCTTGGATATGTGGATGTTCTGGATAGTCATGGTAGGCTGGATATTGGTGCGTGGCTTTCGGAGTGTAATAATGTCTATAATAGGAGTCCTCTTGATATTTAACCTGTAGTTCAGATGGGCTGTGAGCGTGGCCAAACGGGCCTTCATCTTTTGAATCCTCAAGATCAAGTAATGTGCTAAAATGAGATGGCAAAACTTTGCTGGGGGAGGTGCCTTGAGGCTTTAAGAAAGTCTTTGGAACTTTTACAAACATCAATGGTGTCATCGGCGACAACGAGGGAATAAGGAATGTGTCAACGTCATGGTTGTCAACGGTGGTGGTAGTATTGATGATGATGGTCTCGTCAACAATGGTCTCGTTAGTAGTGGTGTTGACAACAATGGTCATGTCGACGATGGACTCATCGACGAAGGTGTTGGAGTCTTTATCGACATGGAGATCTTCGTCGACCGGATAGAAGTGCTGACAGCGGTAGTTGTCAAAGAGACATTAGTTGCTACCGTCACCGTTGTGCTCATCGACAGTCTTCTCATGGATTTTTCCGCTTTGATGGGTCAAAGGAAGTATGTGGTTGGCTTGAAGACTTCATAGATGAAGTAGCAGACTCAGAGGAAACAGTTTTCAAGGAGAATTTTGACACTTTCTCCTTTTATTACTGTCTTTCAGAGACCCGTGATGGGAAGTGTTTTGGGCCTTTCTGGTGACCTCAGAGGTCCCCTGGTCGTGGGATCTTTCCCTCTTGCAACACCTACCAGAAGTGTTTCTCTCCTCACTTGAAGATGTATCCTTCTAGAAGTAGACCTTTTAGAGCCACAAAAGAAATCTCACCTCTCTTTTAGTATCTTTGAAGAAGAGGTACATACATTGCAACTCTTTACTTTGTGCTGAGTATAAAGGCAACAGAGGCAGTCTTTATGTGGGTCATCCACATGTAGTCTCTTTTTTCCCCCCACAAGATTTGCAGGATCTAGAGTCTTTTCTTTAAAGTATCAGACATCTCGTTGCTTTCAGAACCTGAAATGAAGAAAACTGAGCAGAGCTCAGGGAGACATCCTTCACACGACATGCAGTAGAGGATCTGAGAGACTGGAACCTCTGTGGTGAGGGTTCTAAAGGGTGCTGTAACTTGATTGGCTGGACTTCGGGTCTTTTCTAATTATGTAAATAAGCTGTAAAAGTGAATGCACTTTAGCACTGTTTTCTATGTAAACTTTCTCTATACTTCAATTTGATGATACAGTGGCACTCACACTTCGACGAATAAAAGATTCAAGTGTGTGAATCTATGAAAGATCAAATACCCGGCAAAAAAGCTTATCTCCAACAAAAATGAGGGTGTAAGCAAGCAGTATTACAACCTTTGACATTTGTTTGGCAATGCGGTGACTGAAGGTACTTTCAACATCACTGCCATTCTTTGGCTCTCTAATATTTCTCTTGCTCCTAGCTCCTACCTGAAGGATGCTTGAACTTCACTGCCTCACTGTTATGTTAGCGGTTTGATTTCTTTTAAAGTTAGTTTTCTTCTAGCAGAAGTTACCTGGTTTTATGACTAAGTTATGTTAGCTTGTTGTTTTATTTTATTTTCAGGTTTGGTTATTTCTTTAATTTAGAGTTAGGCCTGTAGCAGACCAGGACTCTAGCTTGCCTGACATCGGACAGGCCTTCCTGGTTCCCAACACAAAATCCATTGAGTGTCAGCACATCACCAGCCCCTTCACAGCATCCATTGTGCACAATTAGTCTGGACACTGGTACTCCTGCTTCTTTTAAACCATATTTGCCTATCTGCTACCCTATTAAAATTACGTGCTTTCCTTGAACCACTAGTCTTTAACCTCATAACTTGCTCCTGCTGAAGGGTAGCACAGACGTCATTGATCCATTACTATGTTAGCTCGTTAAGTTTTTTTTAAAAGTTTTTTTTTTCTTTGTAGATTAGGGTTCCTGGCTACATTTACAAGCGGTTTCAGTTTATTTGATTTGCCAGGTTGTCACTTCAGTCTGGAGTTCCTCTGGGAGTTTCTCTTGTAGTATGGCATGATCCTCTTTTACTGAATTTGGGCAAAGCTGTCTAGTTCCCCATTCCCATTCCAAAGGCTATCAGTATATTGCTAGCCATTTTATGGCAGCCATATGCAAGTTTATGATATACAAATGGCGTATCCAAGGCAAGCCTCCCTGTGCATGTGCACGCACAGCTTTGTACAATGATCAGCTTTTATGGAACAGAGGATTAACCACCTGGAGATCTATTACCCAAAGAGCTTCACGGTGTGCGCATCTGCTTTCGGCACCACCATGGCTCTTCACTATATCGCACCAAGTGATCTCTAGAGATGCTGCTGCACTTCGATGGGTCATGGCACCATGCATATTAGGGAGCAATTTGCCTCTGTATCTATACCACACTACAGATGCAGGGGCGGAGGCAAAGGACCAGTTGGGAGGTGCATTCGCTGTATCTCCCAATGAGGTGGCACACAGTCAATGGACTTCTGAGGGTGTCCACTGAGACAGGGAAAAGGAGATGCACGTAGCCCCCAGACACTCTCTCAGGTGGGTGCCGTCACTCAATGCAGCTGCATGCTGGTGCATCTCTGCCCCCTTAGATAGGTGGGCCAAGTTGTTGCCTGCTGAGTGAAAGGTGGATCAGCTGCTTCAAACAGCCAGCCTGACTTTCTATAATGCACTGCCCCCAGGGAAGCACAAGTTTGCGGCTGCATTGGGAGCAGTGCATTACCTGCAATGTGACACTGCACCATCCTGTGCCCAGCCCATCCAGTTTAAGGTGTGCAGACAAGGTCAGTGAGCCCCATTCATAAAACGGGCCCTGGTGTTTTTCAGTTTGTTCCTAATATCTCTTTTTAGATGGCAACTTCATAAATGCCTTGCAAAGGGGCAGGTTACACCGCTTCCTCCCAACACAGTTTTTTAAGTTAAGTTTACTTAAAATAGTTTCCTTTGCCTCAGCTTAATCCAGATCTAAAAGATAAAGTTTGTACGAGTAACACACGTTTGTTTTTGTCTTGTGGTTTTTTTTTTACATTACCTTGTTTAGCAAGCTCTACTATATCACCACATCCAACGACTGCTTTTGAGATAGATCATTTACATCACCATAATCCTAAAATAGCCAAAGCACCAACTCCCTCACAGCTATGTGCAATGTCACTTTCTGTTTTTTTAAATATAATTTTCATCCTCTTTCATTTACATATTTTCTCTGAGTCTCGAAATTATGATTGTGACTTTAAACTCTTAGCCATCAAGAGTTAAGTTACCCCTAACCTTTTTAGCAGTGATCCCAATAGGTTTTTTATGCTTGGCGGTGTTCTCTCTAATTTTAAATCAGTTATTATCCACATTGGACCGTCAAGATGTGGCCAAAGAGGACGGTGCCACATTATTCAGGCAAGTGTGGGAGCATGCACATGAACACAGGCAGTGCCTAAAGCCTGCAGCCGATGACTATCTCAGAGTGCCCCGCACCAATTTCATTGAGGCCCTGTGAGGAACCAAGACTACTGGATATAACAGAAGTCTCTGTGACACAGGGGATGTTATAAGACTCTTATTCTGCTCTTGAATTTTTTTTTGTTTAACCATCAATATTTTTATCACTTGAAAATACATTTTAGCGCCCAGCGGTATTTTTGGGAAATACATGTTTTTGCCGGAAAATTATTTTTAACATTTGGAGGCAATTTACATGGTAATGCACAATTGCAATAACTACCCCTTCAGTGGTAATTAAGTGAAGGAATATATAGGTAAATATGACCATAATGTGATAGATCACGTGAATCCTGATCCAGCCAAAAGACTAAAGCACGTGCACAAAAGGGATACTTCTGTTCTATGGCTCATTACTGGCTTTAGGTACGTTAGTTTACCTATGAAAGGGCATCGTAATGGCCACAATAATGCTGTCAAAAATACACATAATGGTGCGTGTCCACCTTAATGCTGGAGCAAAAAAAAAAAAAAGCTGAAGTTGCAGAAGCATCTACATAAATGCATCACTGTCAGGAAACCAAATGTAGTAAACAAGTTGTGCCACTCAATCCACGTTTTGAAGGTCTTCTGTGAATTTGTTAAGCAAAAATAAATGTACTTTTGTCAATGATCTTGACACTGGTTTTCAAGACTCTGACACTTACCTTTTGACTTACCATTTCAATACAGAACTTGGCATAAGGTCATTTAAAGCATAGTAGATGCACATGTCAGACACAGAACAGGTCAAATTCTTTAACTGCTACTACACGTTGGCAGGGGTGAGTATTTTCATCCTAGAGGCCTAAAGAAATAGCCACATATGTTTTACGTTTATGATGACCTTTTTGTGTGGTAGCCACCAAGTGTCAGTGACAATAAGCCAAATGCTTCATTTCCAAGGATAGGTTTTTACCAATCAATGTAGCATACATCTATTTTCATAATAGCAAATGTTTCTGAATACATGTGGCAGCAGTGTTGGCCAAATACCAGTTGCTATTCATATTTAAGTATTTTGTTTACAACAGCATTATATTCAAGGACACAAGCCCGTGGTCACTTGGAATGTTCGTTTTTCTAGATCAGAAGGGCCTCCCTAACACAAGCCATCTTTTTGGCTTTCTTCTGAGTTCCGGGGTTTCTCCTGCATCTCATTCGAAGTCCAAGTGCTTGAAACAACCTTCCTCTGTTTCAAGGAGTTAACAAAGCAATCAAAGGCAAGCATATCCTACTAACCTAATGGTAACTCATGATTTGTAGTGGAGTATTCCTTTCAGTAAGTTTGGTCTTCAACTTATATTCTGATTCTGTTCTGCATTTTACTTTCAACTGAATCTTAAATATTAATTATGACAATCTACAGCTTCTAGATTCCATTTAACATTCTGCAAATCCATGTCAGATGACAAAAATGCTAAGTATCGTCTCCAAAAAAGACAAGACATGCTGTCACTGAAAGCAACAGTTTGCCTAAACGTGACCTATATAAGTTGTCAATGTATGGTACAGTTGTGCCTATACACTTTTCTTTTAATCAGCCATAGATTTTATTGCAGCAGTTAATGAAGTGTCTTGAAAGAGCTATTGCCGCTCTTTTTAACATAAGGTCACTTGGAATCTTAAGGCAGTAAGGCTTTGTACTAAAATATTCTGTAATCACATTTAAGGAATCTGTGAGTGGTGTCCAGAGTTTCTATGCCCATAGAGATTAGAAAGTCTCGACCAGGCCAGATGTCTTTACTCCATTAGGATCATCACAGGTATTGCGTCCTTTATACTGGTGTGTTCTCAAACTGAACAGATATTTAAACACGCTACGACTACATTAATCATTATGATTTTGGCAAAACCCGTATTCAAAGGTATCCGTTCTGGAGTATCTTTTCCACAGAAATGCTTCTCATTTTTCAAAACGAATGGCACTCCCAATATATCAAATGTGACCTAGCGAAAGTCCTTCATGTTGAAAGAAATCCCTGCAGCACTTTTACTCCTAGGATCACATAAAGCACCTATTTTCCTATTGAAAGTATGAGGATCCTGGTTTCCCTCATCTCTTCTCTCTATCTGCACTATTTGTCTCGTTTGTGACATGCATTCCCCTTCCCCTTTTTTCCTTCTCTCTTCTTCATTCATCTGAACAATCAATAAACAGAAAAACAGAGTTTCACCACTAAGGGGTAGACTGGCTGGTGTTGTCCGTTTAAAATAATGATCCAGCTACCATCTTACTTTAGTGCTTTCCCCTAAGGACATAAAATGCAAGTAACCTTGGCTTGGCATAGTTCAATAATTCTCACTGGAATAATTGGCCACAATACAAAACCTTTTCTAAGATATAAAAATTCATGTTATAAAGGTCTCCAGCACATTTATTGACTAAAATATCCTATTTACAGACACTTATGTACTGTGATACACATAAAACTTACCTTCGATATAAATTTTCTACAAAGATATATTTAGCACTAAGAATCGATCTCTCCATCATTCTAACTGGCAACATCTGGAAAGCAAAAACACAAATTTAGGGTTCTGAAGCATTTTAGCCTGCCTGTTAAAACAATATTTTAAGACTGGTCTCCAAGTAGCCACCTGGTTTGTATATATTGTATAAATGTACACATGATTTACAAAAAGAAAAAAAAAAACTTTAAAAAAGTGAGTTGTTCAAGTTTGCGAAAAACAGTATTTATAGTGTCTTTAGATTTGGGCCCTACCTGCAAGGTTGAAAAGGACCTGCAAAGTGTGGATTGGGCCCATCTGTATCCAAGGTGATTATTACTTGGGAAGGAGCTCTCTGCCCCATGCCCACCAGCCTGTGCTTTCCTGTTTGGCCCTCTAGCTCCCAAACAACCCAGAGCCCTCCTCTTACACCTGCACTGGCTCCCTGCCCACCAGCCTGTGTTTAAGGTCACATTCCCTTTATACAAGTTTCTTTTTGGTTGTTGCATCTGTGCTGTGATTGATTCCTAGGGCTAGAGTTTCTATTGGACTAAAGGCTTGGGTTGGAGTTCTGATAGGCAAACAGATCTGGGGTTCTGATTAAGTCCTGGAGCTAGGGTTTTTATTGTACACAGAGGTTAGGGTTCAGCTTTGGTTTGGTTGCTAGGGAGGTGATTGGTTGGAATGGCCAAATCTCCATTTGTTCCCAGGGCTTAGGGCTAGGGCTCTGCTTGGTTAGGGTTCCCAGTGGCGAAAGGTGTCACGTGACCTAGGGCTATTTAACCTTATGGTTCAGGGAGTCTCAGTCCGGGTGTCGAGGCTAAGGGCGGACAGGACAAAGGCAGCTGCCTGTTTGGGCCTGTTCTGGCCTAGGACCAGAAATGCTGCCCATTTTGCCACTCACCAGCCACCACCTTAACTCATCGAGACCTCTAACATAATAGCACATACTCAACAAATGCACTCTACTCATTTACCAAAAACCCTAACTACATTTTAGTGTCTCAACAACCACTACAAAACCAAACAAACCACACCTATACACCCTTCTACCCCAACTACCACACAATGGTATTTAAACTCTCACACAATGCACTAATGTGTCCTATACCATTAACCAATATACACTTCACCGACACACCACAAAGCCACATTATACATAACTTTAATCCATCCAGACACACACTCTATGTTCATATAAAACACCAGATCTACCTTCTTCTTGCTCCGAAGAGACCCTTTCTGTCACCACCAAACCTATTCTCAACCCTCCATCATATCATCTACCAACACCAACCTCCTCCCACCAACCCCATCCTCCTCTTTTTACCAATAACACTCATAACTCTTGTCCATCCCTTCTCACACTCCACATACACTTTTCCAAAACACATCACCACACCCTGTACTATTCAACTTCCACTCACCAACAGTACTTCACATACAAGTCTTTCTCGGAAAAACACTACATCAATATCTCCTCTTACACCCCACAATAAAAAAACATATCACACACACACACACCAGCACCTCAAAATCTTACACACAATTTCACATTCAGTCACAAATAAAAAATGTACACAAACTCCCACCCTCCTAACAACATAATAAATACACATCCTAACCATCTCCACTCCCATATTTTCTCTCTTCACCAACACCTAACACAAATACCCCAATACAACAAACCATTCACCCATCTCCCATCCATTGAACAATTCAGAGCCTTAAAATATGATCCACATGCTCCACCACCACCCCTAGCCCATACATATCTTCAACCCTAAATGGATGCTAACAAAATAAACAACATGCTACTCTTCATAACTTTGCATTCCCATGCCTATTACACAAGGCTACTGTACAAAAACAACCCAGCTCACCAACTCGCTCTCAGCCACCATCTCTGCACCTACGGATACAGACTCTTCAAGCACCACCTAGCAATGAAACATTCCCAGACACATTTCTAGAAAGTTTCAAACCTCAAAACACTACACTCCAACCAATGCATTCTTGGTGACCTAATCATTTGGTTTGACAAACCCAATATGCTCCATTCAAATACCATTATCACTGGCCTACTCACAATGAACTTACATCAGATCGTACCCAAATCCACACACATTGCTGGACACATCCTAGATGTCTTTTGTGCCAATCCAGAGGTAGTTACCTTTGAAAGCATTATTGCAGTCAAATGGTCAGACCACCATTAGTTAGCTTTCCAACATAAAACACCACAAATCAACACACCTAAGACCACCTTACATGCATCCACCTATTGACCGTGGTACAAACTCAATTTTGAATACTTAGAGACATATGTATCATCCATCACGATCTAGACACAATGGAGTCCATTCAGAAGCTTTAAGAGTGGCTACAGGAAGCTTTTGACATCCTAAAACCACTAAGAGCAACAAAACAGGACAAAAGAAAACAGGCACCTTGAAGAATCACAGAACTAAAAAAGATAAAACAACAAATTAGAAAGCTGCAGTGCACCTGGTTCAAAACAAACAGCAATCAAGACAAACTTCACATACAACAGAATATACAAGTCAACAATAAAAAAAAAAATCTAAAAATAGGTACTATTCAGGCAGATTTTAAAATGCTAAATGTGCAGTTCCGTAAACCTAAATGCATAGAAGGAGCTCATCACATTACTAAAGAATTCACTGACAAACTGGCAAAAATGTTGGGTTCCTATTTAAAACAAAGAAACACCGCCAGCACCAACCCATTTCCAAAACCTCCCTCAAACAGTATGCTAACCCAGCCTCTGCATTCCTTCAAACAAATATCACATAGTGAATATATGGATCTGGTCAAAGCAAGCAGGCCAGCCTGTTTGCCCTTCTGCCCTTGTCCACTAAAAATCTTCAAGAACATTCTTCTACCTACCTCTGCCGCCACACCAGTAAGAAAAATCATCAATAATTTTTTAACGAGGGGGTTCTTTCCTGAAGGCCTAACAAAGGCATTTATATGCCTACTATTAAAGAAAGCAAACCTGGACCTGCATGGCTCCAACAACTACAGACAGATTACAAATGGGCCTTTCCAGGGCAAACTAGTAGAAAGTGCATCATTCAACCAGATATCACAATTCAATAAAGATAATTTGATACTTTCAGACTACCAGACAAGATTCTGCCCAGGAAGAGGCATAGAGTCTGCCCTCATCACCATCTGAGATGACCTTAAAAATACAGTAGACCGTAACTGGGTTGCTGTACTACTCCTCTTGGACCTCTCAGCTACCTTCGAAAGAGTGAACCATGACTCTCTAATCCAAAGACTCTACGAAGCCGGCCTAGAGGGGACTGCTCGAATGGATCACATCCTACCTTCAAAACAAAACAAATGTTATCTATACTCCCCCTTTCTCACCCAACTGTACGCCACAAAGGCAGAGGTCCTGTAAGGCTCTATCATCTCACCCATGCTTTTCAATATCTACATGAAATCCTTACTGATAATGATCAACGAATTTCAGTTCACATGCTATAACTATGCATGGGAGACACAAATACTCCTTAAATTGGAAAACCTCAAAGACACTGGACACTCAGAAACCTCCACTTTCCTCAGAGCCATTGACAGTGGTTACATGAGGCAATCTCAAACTGAATGGTTCCAAAACTGATATAATAACATGTTGTTTTGCTTTTCACTAATTGTAGTGAAATATGTGTTTTTGACCACTGACTGTACAGGGAGTGCAGAATTATTAGGCAAATGAGTATTTTGACCACATCATCCTCTTTATGCATGCTGTCTTACTCCAAGCTGTATAGGCTCGAAAGCCTACTACCAATTAAGCATATTAGGTGATGTGCATCTCTGTAATCAGAAGGGGTGTGGTCTAATGACATCAGCACCCTATATCAGGTGTGCATAATTATTAGGCAACTTCCTTTCCTTTGGCAAAATGTGTCAAAAGAAGGACTTGACAGGCTCAGAAAAGTCAAAAATAGTGAGATATCTTGCAGAGGGATGCAGCACTCTTAAAATTGCAAAGCTTCTGAAGCGTGATCATCGAACAATCAAGCGTTTCATTCAAAATAGTCAACAGGGTTGCAAGAAGCGTGTGGAAAAACCAAGGCGCAAAATAACTGCCCATGAACTGAGAAAAGTCAAGCGTGCAGCTGCCACGATGCCACTTGCCACCAGTTTGGCCATATTTCAGAGCTGCAACATCACTGGAGTGGCCAAAAGCACAAGGTGTGCAATACTCAGAGACATGGCCAAGGTAAGAAAGGCTGAAAGACGACCACCACTGAACAAGACACACAAGCTGAAACGTCAAGACTGGGCCAAGAAATATCTCAAGACTGATTTTTCTAAGGTTTTATGGACTGATGAAATGAGAGTGAGTCTTGATGGGCCAGATGGATGGGCCCGTGGCTGGATTGGTAAAGGGCAGAGAGCTCCAGTCCGACTCAGACGCCAGCAAGGTGGAGGTGGAGTACTGGTTTGGGCTGGTATCATCAAAGATGAGCTTGTGGGGCCTTTTCGGGTTGAGGATGGAGTCAAGCTCAACTCCCAGTCCTACTGCCAGTTCCTGGAAGACACCTTCTTCAAGCAGTGGTACAGGAAGAAGTCTGCATCCTTCAAGAAAAACATGATTTTCATGCAGGACAATGCTCCATCACACGCGTCCAAGTACTCCACAGCGTGGCTGGCAAGAAAGGGTATAAAAGAAGGAAATCTAAGGACATGGCCTCCTTGTTCACCTGATCTGAACCCCATTGAGAACCTGTGGTCCATCATCAAATGTGAGATTTACAAGGAGGGAAAACAGTACACCTCTCTGAACAGTGTCTGGGAGGCTGTGGTTGCTGCTGCACGCAATGTTGATGGTGAACAGATCAAAACACTGACAGAATCCATGGATGGCAGGCTTTTGAGTGTCCTTGCAAAGAAAGGTGGCTATATTGGTCACTGATTTTTTTTTTGTTTTGTTTTTGAATGTCAGAAATGTATATTTGTGAATGTTGAGATGTTATATTGGTTTCACTGGTAATAATAAGTAATTGAAATGGGTATATATTTTTTTTTTTTGAGTTGCCTAATAATTATGCACAGTAATAGTCACCTGCACACACAGATATCCCCCTAACATAGCTAAAACTAAAAACAAACTAAAAACTACTTCCAAAAATATTCAGCTTTGATATTAATGAGTTTTTTGGGTTCATTGAGAACATGGTTGTTGTTCAATAATAAAATTAATCCTCAAAAATACAACTTGCCTAATAATTCTGCACTCCCTGTATTGCACGACTTTGCACCTGGATTAGCTGTCTAATGTTCAGCAGTTGCAGATTACACTTTGTATTCAGTTTAGCTGCCTATTGACTTTATCGTAGTGTTAGACACTGCCACGTTAAAGGCTGCACATCGTAAACTGTGCATGTTTTCATATTCTTTCTCACTGACGAGCTGGGCCATATTATGGAGGAGGTAGGCGTCAGCACGATAAGAATGTACCAGATTGATGTTTTTTAGTGAGCAGGGAACAGTTTGGCCTTGAGAGAGACAATTTGGGAGACTGGCCAGTTCCAAACCGTTTGTTTTCAACTCTGACCTACATTAGCCAGCATGTTTGAATATTTCTTTTTTATGGGAGGGGTTTTTCCACCAAGCCCTTCGGTTCTTTAAGATATAAAAAGGTGGCACTGCTCAGTAGCGGTGGAATTTCCGAGACCTCGGTCAGGATTGGACGTCCAATGCCTGACATTCTATGACTATTTTTAAACGTTTGCTTTTAATCTACTAATCTCCTTTTGTAGGAACCTCGTGGTGAAATAATAATAAATGTCTTCTTTGAACTGAGAAGTGCATTCCAGAGATTTTTGTCAGCTCGGTCATTAGTGAAAGCAAAGCATTTTGGCGTAGTCGGCAGGATCTAAACAAAGAACAAAGAGGGGTTGGAGGCTGGAAGTGCACGATTTAAAAGTGTAAATATGTTTTTATTCAGAGAATTAAAGGAAGTACCGCAAACCATGTTTGAAAATGCATGTGAGATTAAAATGCCTTATGATGTTATGGCAAATTTGTTTTCTTGTTAATCAGGACTTTCTAAGTTTTGGGATGGGTGCTAGGATAAAACAAAAGTGTTAAATGTTTTTACATGTTTAGAAAAGGTGCTTCTTCAACAGAATGATGTCCCTTTTGTACTTGACAGGAGGGTTTGGATACTTTGTCTGCTTACAGAAAAATGCATGAGAGATGTAAACAGTTAGAATATGAAAATAAGAAATTAAAAGAGCTAGTTAATCAGAACAAATTATTACAGGATAAAACTGAAATCTACCAAGCTGTTACAGGAGAATCTGATTTTTCACATTCCAGTAAGGAGGAGGTTGAAAAAGCTGGGGGCCAGTGTGAGCTGCATGAGCAGAACGTAGTTTGTGCGTAGAGTAGCCCACAGTTTTTGGCAGGAGTTGAAATGCATTCTTTAAAAGATTACACCGAGCAAGAAGTTAATGATATTACCGGTATATTCAGACAACTTTTTCAAGGTAAGATGTATACAATTAATTCAGGCAAGACACAGGTACTGTCGCAAACGGTGCAGTTTCTAGGAATTCAGCGGAATCCAGAACATAGAGAGATGTTGTTACAGGTAAAACAAAAGATTTTAGAGCTTGCGACTATTGGCACTAAGCAAGAGACACAGGGTTTCATGAGATTGTTTGATTTTTTGAAACAGTATAGCCCTCATCTGAGTAACATCTTAACGTTTTGGTATAAAATAACTAGGAAAAAACATGAGTTTGAATGGAGTGAAGAACAGCTGTGCGCTTTTGATTTGGCAAATGAAATAATTAAATAGGCTGTAGACTTGTGGCCAGTGCAAGAGGGAAACATTGAGTTACATGTAACTGTTCAGGGACAATATGCAAATTGAATTATGTGGCAGAAGCAGGGGAGGACAAGGGTGCCTCTGGGGTTTTGGACTAGAAAACTACCTGACTTTGGGAAGCGCTATACTCCTTTTGAAAAACAGCTTTTGGCTAGTTATTGGGCTCTAGTGGATACTGAGCAAATAACACTAGGTCATAACATAATTCTGAGACCTGAAATACCAATCATGCAGTGGGTGATGAGTTCACCTAAATCTCACTGTATAGGACATGCAAAAGAGGCTAGATTACACTGGATCTGGTACATACAAGACAGGGCTCGAGTAGGACTGGCAGACACTGCAGCCCTACATGAACAGGTGTCACAAGCCCCTGTACAGGATGAGGAGAGGGTGCAGGTAGTACCACAGGTAAGGGTCACCAATGAATTTGAGTGTGCCATTTGAATTATTGTCCCCTGAGGATAGGAAGCATGCTTGTTTTACTAATGGTTCATTGAAATACATGGGTACTAAAAGACACTGGAAAGCAGTGTCATACAATCCAGTTAGTGAAAAGTTGCACACTGTGTCAGGCTCTAAAGCAAAAGCTGCCTGGGACTTGTCATTTTTACACTGATTCTTGGTCCACTGCCAATGGATTAGCCATTTGGCTTCCCACATGGCACGCACATAACCGGTTCATTCAATCAAAGGAGGCGTGGAACAAAGAGTTGTGGCTGGAAATTTGGGGAATGTTAGAACAGAGTTAAGTCATAGATGCTCATTATCCCACAGACTCATTAGAACGATGGTTCAGTTCCCTTGCAGACGACAAAGACAAACGTTCAGAGGCAGAAGTGTCAACCCAGAATTCTGACTTGGTGAGGATGGCTAAGTGGGCGCACCAGAAATGTGGACACCTGGGAGAAAGAGCCACTTACAGGTGGGCAGAGATTAGAGGGATGCACATTCCCCTACATTTGATAAAAACTGTGATTTTGCAATATCCTATTTGTCAGCACACACAACAGAGATTTGTCCCACAAACAATCAAAGATCAATTGGGGAAAGGGAAGTTACCAGGACAGATAGGAATCAAAGCTATTCTGTTAAATAGTGGAAAAGCTGATTTATCCATAGATTGGAGACTGAATTGTCCAACTAGTCGTAAGTGCAGTGTATGGAAGATTGGTGAGGGAGGAGGCTGCCCCAGCTCTTCTGACAGTGCAAGGAAAGGGAAGCTGTGATTCAGCAGATAAAAACCTCAGTGCTAAGATGTGGGTTGAATCCCCAAATGGCCCTCCAGAACATGCAAAAATAATAGCAAAGGGTTCTAATAATGTCCTGCTAATTATAAAACAAGGAAAGGAAAAAGGAAAGCACATTTCAGATGACAAATGTTATTTGCAAGAAAAATCATACTTGTTTCTTTTACAGATCTTACTACGACTTGCCACTGACGGTGAGTGTGCGGTGTGGTCTCCCTTTGGGCGTTTGGGTTCGGGGGAGGGACCGCACCCCAGCTTGAACCTGATTGATAACCTTTGTGCAACGCTCCTGCTGCTTTTAAACTACAAAACGTATGGATCCATTTTGCGCTAATTGTGCTTCACAGATCAAAGTTGTGCATGGGATCAATGCAGAGTACCACGGATGTTCCGTCACCTTGTCTGATTACATTTTTCCACTGGAACTAACCCATGGCTTGTTATCATCTGATGACTGCTGCCCCTCTCATAAAGCATGTTTAAATTGCCAGTTGGCTGAATATTCTCGTATGGGAACACTTATGTTCCAGCAAACCTTTCAGGTGGACCGTGTACTTTCACATGGTTAGAACTCATGATGTTTTCATCAAATTCTATACCAACTTGCTATCCTAGCGACACTATTCAATCAGTTATTATCCCAACCAGAATATATAAGCTTCAGTTTTTTCATTGTAGGTGTGTCTGGTTTAACTGTTTATAAGATCAATACCTTAATCCACTTCCATTGCTTTATAGTGATTGCTTTTACCATTTCATTGTGTTGCTGTACACAATGCATATCTGATTTGCTTATAATGTTTTTTTTTGTTTGTTTTAAAAAAAAGAGAAAAGTACAAAGTCATTGATCAAAGGGTGGAAATGTAGTGAAATATGTGTTTTTGACCACTGACTTTGTGTTGCACTACCGTGCACCTGGATTATCTGTCTAGTGTTCACCAGTTGCAGATGACATTTTGTATTCAGTTTAGCTGCCTATTAACTTTATCGTAGCGTTAGACACTGCCATGTTAAAGGCTGCACATTGTAAACTGTGCATGTTTTCGTAGACTGAAAGCACACATTTAAAAATCGTCACAAAAATGAAATGAAAACATACCAAAATGATTCTCCACTGCAAATATATGCATCTATATTAGAATGCAAAGCAAATAATGAATTAAAAATGCATCTCCGTAGGGCTAGTCAGGTGCTTCATATTTCTCATACCAGCAATCCGATAACCCCCGTTCGACTGAGAGAAAGAGAGGCCTCCGCCCTCACGGGAACTCTATATCAGATATTCAACGTCTGAATCCTGATTGAGGCTACTCCAACCCTCAATGTCCCAAAGGAGCTTTCTGAAAAAAATACCTCATTTTGCGATTCAAACAGCTAGTTTAGGTATGCTTTGAAAATAACAAGTTGGGGTTTGGCCACAATCCCAAAATGTCAAGTCAAAACAAGGCCGTTCCCTTCTTTCAGAGTACATCCTTATCAACCACAGCCCTTGGTGAGAAAAAGCACGAAAACAAGACAGAATGCACAGTTTACAATGTGGAAAATGACGGGCAGCCTTTAATATGGCAATATCAGCTAATCCAGGGGCAAAGTGGTGCAACACAAAGTCAGTGGTCAAAACACATATTTCACTACACATGTGGTGCTTGGAAAAAGTATGACATACTCTGCGCTTGGCTGATGATCTGGGTCCCCCTCCTAAAGTATCTATGGAAGTGAGAAACTTTGGAATTACCATGGTCTCAGAGTTGTCACTGAATGCCAAAGTGGACAAAGTAGGAAGATCAAGCTTCATTACTTTGAAAACTCTGCAACACATCGTCCCCCACCTGGGATTTCCACAGACTACTAACTCCCTTGTTTTTTTTTTTTTTTTTTTTTAAAACATATTTTTATTGTTTTTCAGTACAACACAAATAATGCAATCTACCCCTCAAGGGGGGGGTCTCACAATTCAGCAATTACGTGTCTTGTCAGATTCTTTTGTTATCTTGCAGTCCTCGGTCTAGAAACTAGCACTGCATTACATTCAACTCATGGTAATATTTGAGCATAGCTTTGCATGGGTATCTGCTGAAGGCTCTAAGGGTTAAGACTTCTATAAAAGCATAGAAGAGTCTCTTGACAGCTCAGTATCGTGTAACTCCCCCTGAAGGGATTGAACTCCTCCTCGTGTGCCAAGTTAATTCATAGGTCGGTGGTTTTCGGGCAACTGACGGTGCTTTGCATGGTGATAATCTGTGTCTATCCTTAATCTGCATTGTTCTATTCTTCCAGAGGATGGCTGTTATGAGCCTGTTGCATAAGTCGCCACTATGTCAACTCTGAGTATTTCCCCATGGTGTCTAGTGCAGCCCCATATCTGCTAATGGTCCCTCCTCCCAGTGTTCCCAGTCACAAGCTAGGGTGCTCCGCGCACGTGCCCTCTCTATTGTCCCCTGACCCCTCTGTACTTCCCGGTGTCTTATTGTTTCTTCTGCTTTGGCCCACTTCAGGACTTCTCTCCTCCATGTGTTTTCTCGACATTGCAATTTCTCCTTTAGCTAATACCAGGGCCAGATCTTGGAACTGGTTAGTGATTTTATGTTTGGCCTGTCGGCGATAGCCCCCCAGCAGACAGTGTCTGGGCTCATTAGGTATCTCCTGCTCAATTGTGTCTGTAAGTTATTGCGTGACCGATCGCCAATACTCGCGTATTGCTGGGCAGTGCCAACACTTGTGGATAAATTTGGCCCAGTTCTTCCCACATCTGGGCCATCTAGCCTCTGTCACCCTAAAGTGTCTCCTGATCCTGCCTGGTGTCAGGTATTCTCTGCAGAGTCCAAGTTAAGATTTCCTCCCAGTTGGTGTCTGTAATGGGAGAACCCAAATTGACTTCCCATTTCTGTTTAAGAGCTGTTAACGTCTGTCAGATTGTTTTCCTAATTTTTCTATATAGGCAAGTCACGGCCATGTGTGTCCCTGTAGCACTCAAGTATTGAGTCACCGCTGATGTAGGTGGTTCTGTTCTCCCCACCTGCCAGTGTCTAACGATCGATTCAGTGATTGCCCTATAAAATAGGAAGTGTCCTGCAGGGATCCAGTACCTAATGTGGAAATCTGCAAAAGGGTAGCAGGGAATCAGCTTCGTATAGGGCCCCCAAGGTGGTTGCTCCTGCTGTTTCCCATCTCAATAGTCTCCTCCAGTACCCTCTATGCAGCAGCTTCATCAGACATTGCAGTGGTATCTCTGGTGCGTAGGGCCTAGTTAGTCGTGCTCTACGGAGGTGGCGTTGCCAGCATTTATGAATTACTTTTAATTCAGTGAGCTGGAAGCTGATGGGAGGCTGAGATGAAAGACGACCTTGGTCAGCGAAGGCAGGTCAGGTGTGAAGGGGGTAGTCTTGCGATCATGCATCGTGTGGCTTGCTAGCCTTCTGGTCAGCCACTGTAGTTGGCTTGCTAAACAGTATACCTCGAAATCAGGAGTGGCCAACCCTCCCTCTGCGAGCGGACCCTGTAGCATTGTGAGCGCTAGTCGTTGCCTGCCTGTTCCCCACACGAATCCCGTGACCATGGAGTTCAACTCTTTAAAGAAGGTGTTAGGAATCCATACTGGTAGGGTTGTGAAAAGATACAACAGGTGGGGCAGCACAATCATCTTCAGGAGCGCCACACTCCCTGCTACAGAGAGTGGCAAGGTAGCCCAGACGGCCATGGACCCGCGAACCCCCCTCAGAGCCCACTGCATATTGCCCTCAAACAGGTCTCAGTCGTCATGATAGACTTTTCAAAGTCAACGGCAAATGTCATCGCCTTTTCCTTCTCATAGCCATTCCCTTGATGCAGAGAGTAAAGGTGTTGAATGTTCATCGCTGTTTGTTGTCCTGGAATTAACCCAGCCTGGTCTATATGCATCAGGTGTGGCATATGTCGCACAAGGCGCACTGCTAGTATTTTGCTTAATATCTTATTATCAACTGATAGCATCGAAAGGGGGCGATATGAAGCCACATCCATGTGGGATTTTCTTGGTTTCAGCAATGGTATAATCAGGGCTTCTCTGGCAGATGCTGGGAGGGTCTGGCATATCCTAGGCTCTTCATAAACGGTCACCAGTCGTGGCTCCAATTTTGAGAGATACGTTGAATAAAATTCTATCGGAAGGCCATCTGGACCAGGTGTCTTACTACTCGCCATGCGGTCTATGGCTGCCCTCACTTCTGTTACGGTGATCTCTGCACCAGTTCTGGCGCTTCCTGTTCTGATACAGTAGGGAGCGGTGGGTGCTTTAAGAAGGTACAATTCTCGTCTTCTGTTGGGTGTACCTTGCTTGAATATACGTCGGCATAGTATTTGTGAAATTCGTCATTAATTGCAGCCTGGGAATAAATGCTATGCCCCTCAGGTTGCGTGAGCTCCACTATAATGGACCCGCTCTTCGCTGGATTTGCTAACCATGCTAGCAGGGAACTTGCACGGTCCGCTTCTACCTGGGTTCGTGCTAAATAGGTTTTATAGTCATAACGGTGCAATTGATCTACTACGACTGCTGTTGCCTTTCGCGCTGTTAGGAGTGATGTCTGAATCTCTGGGACGTTGGGGAGTTTCTGCTCAGCAAGCTCTATGTCCCGAAGCAACGCCCGATGTTCGCCGGCCGCTGATGAAAGGCAGTTCTCCCTAATAACTATTTTGAATGTGTCCCATTCTAGTAGCTTGGACGCTGTCGAGCCTTCATTAGTTTCAAAGTATGCATCTATTGCCGTACCAATAGTATGTTTAAAGCCTCGTCCTCTAGAAGAGCTGGTTGGACCCACCATGTAGGGAATCGGCCTCTGTATCCGGGACCATCCAACTCGGAGGAGCAATGGATTATGGTCCGAGAGTGTCCACATCAGGTATTCACTCAGGTCTATCAACTCATGTATCTCTGGTGTACAGAGGAAGGTATCCAATTTTACGTGTAAATCATGCATAGGGGAATAAAAGGAGTAGTCTCTATCATTTGTATGGTGGATGCGCCAGGTATCGACTAGCCCCCAATTCTGTTGCCAGGTGCGGTATGCTTGGGCCGTCCTAGAGACCGGGGAAGAAGGTAAGGGAGGGGATGCGACCTATCTAAGGTCGTGTCTGCTATAAAATTGAAGTCTCCCCCTAATAGGATCGGGCCCGTTAAGTATGCTACCAGTCGTTATGATATGGAGGCCAGGAATCCCCCCTGATCCGTGTTGGGGCCGTAAATGCTGCCCAATACTATCTCCCTCCCACCCAGCTTTCCGTTTATTAACGTGTAGCGACCAAGGGGGCCTATGATAGTTGCCGTGTGTTGATATGGTACCCCCGATTTGATCCTTTTCAAGGTTCCTTCGGCGAAGGCTAAGTTATATAATATACTTGACCTCTCCACCGCTTTTGAAGGGCACAGCCCTCAGCAACATCTAGATTTGTCTCTTGTAGCATCGCTATTTGGACCCCCTGCAGAGTGAGGAAGGAAAATACCTTATGACGTTTAGACACAGACCTCCTCCCTCTTAAATTCCAAGTGAGGAATTTGAGATTTAGTGTAGTATCCATTAACAGTGTACTGGAAAATCCAGCTACTGGCGCCTAGGCCTCTTGTCCGTTCTATTGGTGCCCTACTCACTTCCCAATGATTATAGGTCTTATCTAGGTAATACAAAGTGGATTGGTCTATAATCAAACAATTTTCTCCCCAACTCCACTTCCCCAGGGCATGGGACATAGGCCCTCATTACAACCCTGGCGGTCGGTGATAAAGCGGCGGTACTACCGCCAACAGGCCGGCGGTAAAAAAAATGGGATCACGACCACAGCGGAAACCGCCAACACAGACAGACACTTTAACACTCCGACCGCCACGGCGGTAGCAACAAACATGCGGCGGTAACGGCCAACAGAAAGGCGGAAGACAATATACCGCCCACCACATCACAACCCACCAATCCGCCAGCTTTTCCGGGGCGGTACCAACGCCATCAAAAGCACGGCAGAAACAGTACACAGTAGTGAAACCACTCACCTTTCGACACTCAACGAAGAACCAGGACGCCATGGAGCCCGAACTACAGGTCCTGCCGATGCTGGTGTATCTGCTAATACACCAGGAATATCAAAGAAGGCAGCTGTGACGACCACAGCGAGTACTGCACCAAGCACACAGGGGAAGGGGGGCGAAAGAGTGACACACACACGCAACACCCCCACCCCCAACACCATACACACAAAAACATGCATCAACATTACATTTACACCCCGTAACCCCCTGGAAGAACACAAGGACAAAAAGAATTGAGTTCAATCAATGATATTTTGAAATATGCGGATAAAGCTAACGATGGAAACAACAGTATATACAAATAAATATATTATGTACAGAAGGCCGTTCACTGTCCTTTGCAAATGTCCGTGGCCCAGCGGGCAAAAAACCATGGGCAAAGCCCACACTTGATTCCTGCCTCAAAACGGAGAGAACACTGCAGGGGCATCAGGTCGAAAACAAACAGGCACCTCAGGGGGAAGGGAGGGGGCACCTCAGCTGGAAGATGGTACTACGCCACTGCTCCTGGAGGGGGCAACATGCCCACTGCTTGGTTCTGGGGAGTGCAAAGCCACAGTCTCTCAAGTGGGTGACATGTTCCACTGGTTCTGGAGGAGGCTTAGTGCCCAGTGTGCTTCATCCTGCCAAGGAAAGTGATAGTGGATGCATATCTCCACTGGTTCTGGAGGGGGCCTTGTGCCCAGTCTGCTTCATCCTGCCAAGGAAAGTGATAGTGAATGCATATCTCCACTGGTTCTGGAGGGGGCCTTGTGCCCAGTGATGCTGCACCTGGTGTGGCAGTTCCCATTCCCTCACCTGGGTGTCTGAGCCACGAGATGTGCAGGGAACAGGTAGCATGATACTCCATGGAGGCAGAGCCAGACTCCATCCTGCGGCGACTTAGGCTGCAAACTGCTGGTAGTGCAGGTGCTTGTGCTTCAAGTGGTGGGTGGAGGGTCCAGGCCGCCTCATGCATCCCCGGACGGCTGGCCACTGGGGATCCTGCTGATTACAGATGTAGTGGCACCGGCAGGGCATGTGGCGCTGCAGATGGCGTTGCAGGTGGCGTTGCAGGTGGCGGTGTCTGCGGTGGAGATGCTGCAGGTGCTGGCCGTGATGCAGGTGCTGGTAGTAGTGGGGGGTAGACACCAGGCCGTCTCCTGCAGCCTCGGATGGCTGCCCACTGGGGATGATGCTGCTGACTGTTGTGGCAGCAGCGGAGCAGGTGGCGGCGCAGGTGGCGGTGCTTTCGGTGGTTCAGGTTGCTGGGCTGTCAGTACTGATGGTGGGCACCAGTCCCTCACCTGGAGGCTCTGAGGCCTGAAGTGCCTTGCCTTGGGTTTTCCTGCCCTTCCCCACCTTGGCAGACGCTGCTGGGACCTTGGCACTGACAGATGCAGTTTTGGAGGAGGCCTTGCTGGGTGGGTCGTGCTTCTTGGCCGTGCTGCACGTTGGCACCTTCTTCACCTTGGCAGGTGGCGGAATGTGTTGGTGCTTTGCAGGGGTCGGTGGCACACTGGCAGCCCTGACGGGTGTCCCCTTTGATCCCCTGGGACTTGCAGGTACCACAGCGGACACTGACTTGGTGGCTGAGGTGCTGCCTTGGGATCTTGACACCCTGGCCCGAGGGGAAGGATGGGGGGTGGGGGCTGGGGGCGTAGGGAAGAGGTCAAGTTTGCAAGGAAAAGTTTTTTAGACACACTGGGACAGGAAGATGGAGAGGGTCTGGGAGTGGGAGTGGTTGTAGGAGGTGTCTTTCTGCTGAGTTTGGGTGAAGGTGAATGGGCTGGATGCTGTTGTGAGGTGGATGGCTGTTGGGTGGGTGGGTGCTTGCGTTTGTGCACTTTGAGAGGAGGGGTCACAGACACACTGGGAGAGGACACAGGGGACGTGTGCATGGTTGTGGGGTTGGTGACTGCTCGTGAGGGCTGTGTTGTGATGGGCATGCTGGTGATGGACGTAGTGGATGAGGATGTAGTGCAAGAAGGTGTGAGTGGAGACGACACTGGGAAGGGGTTGACGACGAGGAGGGGGACACAGTGGAGGCAGTGGATGTTCGTGTGTCTGTATGGGGATGGTGCTTGTGTGAGTGCCTGTGTGATGAAGTGTGGTGCTTGTGTTTGCCTGAGCCACTTCTGTGTGTTGATTTGGGTGATTGTTGATCTGAAGGTATGCTTGGGATAGGCTGTTGTTGAGGGGATTGGGACTGGGTAGAGGAAGTTGGAGGGGGGGAGGCTAGACACAGGGACAATGGCTGCCATCAGTGCTGAGGCCAGACCCTGAAATGCTCTCTGTTGGGCCGCCACGCCAGAATGAATGCCCTCCAGGTACGCACTTGTTTGTTGCAAATGCCTTTCGACACACTGGATGGCATTCAGAATGGTTGACTGCCCAACAGTGAGGTATCTCAGGAGGTCAATAGCCTCCTCACTGAGGGCAGCAGGGCTGACGGGGACAGGGCCTGAGGTGCCTGGGGCGAAGAAGATGCCCACCCTCCTGGGTGAGCAGGCACGGGAAACACGCTGAGGGGCTGCTGGGAGGGCGAGGCTGGTAGGAGAAGTGGCGGCTGTACCTGTTTGTTGGGGTGGGCACAGAGGTGTCCGCCACCGCCAGGGAGCTTCCATCGGAGGAGGAGTCGCTATCACTGGTCTCCCCTCCTGTCCCCGTCGTGGTGCTCCCCTCGTCCTCCGTCCCACTGGTGCCTTCACCCTCTGTGGTTTCGCCCTCAAGGGCCATGTGGGATGCAGCTCCCCCCTCATGGGCCATGTGGGATGCAGCTCCCTCCGTCGCCGGTGCCTCTGCTCCTCCGCCAGATGATGCGAATGCACGTTGGCATACACAACACACAGGGAGCTGCCCCATGCACTAGGCCATGCCCAACCAGTCACCAAGGTAGTCACAAGCCCATAGGATACAATGACTAACGCCAGCATCTGCACACTTGGCACCCACAGCACCCTGCCCAGTATTATATGCCCACTTACACCATTGGGTTTGGAGTGCTTCAGAGTCTGCACACAAGGGACCTACCCTGCCATGATCGCCCTGGCCTAGAGGCACCCACAGCCCACAGCCCCCACCCAGCTAGCTCCTATAGCGCAAAAAAAGGATTCAGAATCTGTACTCACCCCCTTGTGGCTGCTGTTATGCCCTCAAGCGCCCATCCAACTCTTGTTAGGCCACCGCCAGGATGCGGAACATCAAGGGGGTCATGGTGCGATGGGCACCCCTTCCACTTTGGGAGGCCAGCCCCAGCTGGGCCTCCGCTGTTTTCTTGGTCCAGCGGCGCAGGTCCTCCCATCTCTTGCCGCTGTGGGTGCTCCGCCTGTGATAGACCCCCAGGGTCCGCACCTCCTTGGCGATGGCACCCAAAAAAAACTTTTACTGGTGGGCGCGGACCTAGAGGGAAAAAACAGCAGAAAAGGAAATTACTCACCCGTCCGGACCAGCACACTCATTGCCCCCCAGTTCCCACCCATGCCCTGACGCACATACACTGACCACCTCCCATGCAGCAGGGACGCATCAGCACCCCACAACATGTGGCTTACATCCACACCACTCCAAACATGCATTGCCCACACATCATGCTCACAGTGGACCCCGTCCACCAGTTTCTCCAACTCCTCTGCAGTGAAGGCAGGGGCCCTTTCCCCAGACACTGTAGCCATTGTCGCTTCCAGACTCAGGTCACAGCAGCACTTGCAGTGTAGGTCCTCTCCTGTTGACGGTCAGGTAGCAAGTGTCACACTGAAAGAGCCATCAACATCGGTGCCTGGAGTCTCCCGTTTGTCAGAACTCCATGGGAACAAGCCCCAGGTCCCACTCTGGCTGACTGACTGCAGGGGGAGCAGCCCCTTCACCGCGGGCGTTTGTCTGCTGGTACGGTACGTGATTAGTGGGTATCCACATGTTCACTGACAATAGTGTTTGCAGTGGTTTGTTACAAGGAAGGGTGCCAAACTGTAGCTCTTGGGCTCGAGTTTTTCCCATCTTTATTGTACACCACTACTAGTGGGAGTTATTCGGGGCCAATACTCCCTAGTGTGTATTTATCCGAGACCTATGATATGGGGAAACGGAAGGCTGCTGATGTACCGGCTCCTCCACTAGGGGCTAAGAAATCTAGGAAACGGCCTGATAAGTCCTTGGTTGGGCGTTGCGCCACAAACTCAATCCAATTTAAAACAACTGATTCTTTGTTTGAAGAGGTTGAGGCAATACTGAGGAGTCCCTCCATTGCTGCTCTCTCCAATCTAGATACCTCTCCCCCCAAGAAGATTCCTGACCTCTTCAAGAAAAAAACATCTATGCCTAGAAAGGAGGTTGAGGTGGATTTGCATCCCCCTTCCAAATGTCAGAACATACTCCCCTCTCCTCCAAACAAGTCTCCGTCATTTTCAGCATCTGTGGAAATAGCAGAACGCCTGCATATTGAGGACGTCTTACCCCTTAGTTCTATGTCACCGTCTATTATTGATATTCCTTGCTCCAACAGGTTTTCGGTTCTTTCCCCTAGCAACATAAGTACGGAATGCCCTCAAACTCCAATTGCAGATGGGAACAAAAAGGGGATCCAGGCTTTCGAGGTGGGCAGTACAGAAGATTCCCAATTGGTAATTATCTCCCACAAACTGGATGATATTAAGTCATTATTGACAATACTTTTGAATAAAATCTCCGATCATAAAGACCAGAGGGGAGATCCCAAGGGTATTTCGGCCAATGAGGCTGCTCTCAAATACGATCCGGCAATAAGCACCAATGCTCCAAGTTTATCTAATTGTAATGGCAAAATGGCCTCCATTCCTATTTGTTACTGGGAGGGGGGATCAAATGACCGGCTATCTCGCCAGTCCATTAACATTACTAAGGAGCGATCCTTTAAACCTGGTGCTCATAAATATGTTGGGCGGCGGGATTTAGGTATTGCTTGTCCTACAGTTTCGAACAAAGTCCATGGGAGATTTCTTAGAGCAGGCCTCCAGGCAAGTCCCCCTCGAGCTTCCTCCTCGGATTTCGTGAGACCTATACATTTGCTTGATTTGGAAGGATCATTTGGACGAAGGAGGGATGGTAATTGCTTATATCTAACTGGGGTATCTAGGTTGCCACAGGGTAACTTTGAATCCAAGGATTCTCTCACTAATAAAGTAATTTTTTGGATACGTACACAAAGGAACTGTCTTTCGGTCATCCGGGCTGATATACAAGAAGTTTGTAGACATAACCAACAGGGGTCGGATTTTGATTTTATATCTATTCTCTTCTACGACAGTAGTATTGCCAACAACCTTTAATCCTTTGATGTACGTACCAGTTCTTTAAGTTCTGGTAGGAAGTCGGTCCTCAGACTTTGCAGGCATCCTCCTGGAGACATGTTGCACAGGGGCTGCCACTCAACTGGGAATCAGGCAGATGGAGTCGCTATTCTACCAGTTATTCATTTAGCTTCTAAGGCTGAGAATCATTCTCCTACACTTTCCGATTTGGATTGACTACCTGCTTCTTATGAAAAAACGTCAACTACAACCAATGGAGAATGTCAGGAAGAACATAAAGGGGGTTTAATGACTGTATCCCAAACAAGATCTCAACTGGTGATTTCACTACCAAAACTTAATGTCATGTCTTGGAACATTGCGGGAATAGAATCAAAGCTAGATGATCCAGAATGGTTGGGCTTTGTCAGCAACTACGATGTTTGCCTATTTCAGGAAACTTGGGCCGTGGAACCATACCATCTAGAGGGTTTCACGTCGTATTTTTCTCCCGCTCAACCAGCCACTAGAGGATTTGGTAGATGTATAGGAGGCCTTATGATCTCATTGAATAATAGGCTAGATTGCAAACATTCTGTGATTGAATTTAACTCTCGTGATTGGTTGGGTACACAGCTTACATTTTGTCCTGGCTTTAGGTTAACTGTATTAAATGCATATGTAAGGTCTGTTCCACGTACTACTGAATCTGAGATATTTACACATCTGTTAGAGTTTGTAGAGTCTTTAGATCCTTCAGGTTTTTTGATGATTGCAGGTGATTTTAACTGTTCCTTTGTACCTGATGACTCTATTAGTACCCTAACTAGTGAGGAAGAAGAACTATGGGGCATCCCTGAAACCAAGGAAATGGTTACATCTCCTGCTTCGTGTGTATCTATGCAGTTGGCTTCACTTTGTTTAAGATATGGTTTGAGAGAATGCAACGGTCGCACTAGATCTGATCTAAATCGTGCTCCTACATTTAAGCGAGGGCTTTCCTTTAGCACTATCGATTACATTCTGGTGGATATCAGGCTTTGGTCAAGTACACTAGATATGGAAATCATTTCTCGCCATGACAGTGATCATAATCCCTTGTGCCTTGTGTTAACTAACCAAGCTTTTTTTTAAACAAGACACAAAGAGACTACTAATGTTCCAATCCCTCGATTGAATCTCAGACGAACCCGTGTTAGCTGGCAAAATGTGGCAGCAAATCCATATCAGATTAGGGATATCTATTTATCATTTCTAAATCTCCTTTCGGTTTTTGGGGAACAAGAGGTTGCTACTATACCTATACTGACAATTCATACAGAATTGGTGGACACCATACGAGGTATTTTTTATAAAGAAAACCACCTAAAGCGGTCATCAGATTTCATCCCTTCTAATGAGTGGTAAAACAAGGATTGCGCTCTAGCAAGATCTAACTTAAAAGAAGCAGTAAAAAACCTCATTAAAGAAGACATTGTGGATGCTAGATCTAAATATGCTAAGGTCCTGAAGCATGCAAAAAAAAGCTGGGAAGATGGAATCTGGCAGAGGTTATTGGTTGCAGTGAAAAATAAGGATGATGGTTCTTTTTGGAGATTACTGGCCTGCAGATCGAGAGGGGGAAATGACTCCATTGGCTCTTATATTCAACCCGATAGATGGGTGACCCATTTTTCTGAAATTTATGCCTATCCTGCATTGCACGACCCTAAGGTTATCAGACATGTTGATGATGTAGCTTCTACAAACAGCACTGTTGAGAGCATTGTTTTTTCTATAGCTGAAACTACTGATGCTATTAATTCTCGGAGGCCAGCTAAAGCTCCTGGCCCCGATATGATACCTGGGGATCTGTTTAAATCTGAGCTCACTATATGGGCATGGTATATCAATTTATTGTCCAATGCCATAGCAGCAGGTGGTCCCATTCCTGATTCTTGGCATGGTGCAGAAATAATCCCTGTTTTCAAGAAAGGCGATGTAGTTCTACCTGCGAACTATCGACGTATTAGCCTTATTGATATTCTTCAAAAGATCTTTGCAAAACAAATCTTGGCCAGACTCACGGAATGGGTTTTGAATAATCAGATATTATCTCCTTTACAGGCTGGATTTCGATCAAAAACTAATACTATGGACCAAGTCTTTAGGTTGTCACTATTATTCTGGAAGTACATCACTTTAGCCAGACAGAAATTATATGTGGCCTTTGTAGACCTGAGATCTGCTTTTGATCTTGTGCCTATAGAGAAACTGTGGGGAGTTCTGAGGAAAATTGGTACCCCAGAGAATCTAGTGCACCTAATCCAAAAACTGCACGAGAATACTTACGCTCAAGTAAGATGGGGTAACCAAGGGGAACTTACTGACAGAATAGAGATCAGGAGAGGGGTACGACAGGGTTGCGTTCTTGCTCCGACTCTTTTCATCTTGTTTATCAACGAGGTAGTGCAAGTTATTACCAATTGCCAAAATGATGCGCCCTCTCTGAATAATACAAAAATCCCGATTCTGCTATTCACCGATGATTCTCTCTTGATCTCCCGAACACCGATGGGCCTACAGGTCTTAATGGATCGGTTTAGCTCGTTTTGTGACGACTTTGGGCTGGAGCTTAATCATACCAAAACTAAAATCATGACCATGGGACGTGGTCCCTCTAAAGGATATACCATCCTCTATAAAGGGACTCCGTTGAGCAAGGTTTGCTCCATTGATTACCTGGGGGTCAGAATTAGTAAGGACATGCAGTGGGAGGCCCAGATTAATAAAAGCTTAGCCCTTCTGGCACATAGATCTGGGGCAATTTTGCGCTTCCACAAGTCGACCGTCGAGAGAGTAGTTACCCCAGCACTAAAAATTTATCGGGCAAAGGCCCAGAGTGCTGTGGCCTATGGGGCAGAAATCTGGGGATGCTCAAATGCTGGTAAACTTTCAATAGGTGAAAACAACTTTGTAAGATCACTCTTGGCTTGGCCACGTAATATTCCTTTGTTACCAATGTTTTGGGACCTTGGACTTGCACGTATCTCAGACATTATTGCTCTAAGACCGCTGCTTTTCTGGGTACGTGTTTGATCTACTCCTGAGCTACTCACATATAAGGAATCCATCCAAGATATCTTAGAGAGACCTAACGTGCTTACTATCCCTTGGTTTAAACACATATCTAAATGGTTTTGCACTCTGGGTCTTAGTAATTACTGGAGCCATCCTCATAATTTAAGGAAAGAGCAGAAGAATCATCTAAAAACAGCTTACTGGGCGTATGTCAGGGGAAATTACTTACTTCATTTGTCTCATGGCAGATTGACTTCTCAATTTCTTGACACTAAGTGGCATCCGCGTTTTGAACTGTTTATGGATCTTATTACTGATCCATTAAGCAAGAGTTTGTATATTCAGTTCAGATATGGATGCCTACCCCTTAAATCTTTTGGCAATTGGCGGGATTCTGCTCCGAGTACTGATCTATGCCCGAATTGTAGTATTTCTCCGGAAACCATTGTGCATTTCATGTTCATATGCCCAGCATATAGGATTGCTCGTCAGAGGTGGCTATGTCCAGTTTGTAAGAATATGGGGATCAGATGCTGTATAGATGCTTTAAGGATAATGATGAGGGACACATCCTGCACCCTGTTCTGTGCAGTTAGCAAGTTCCTTGCGGCTGCATGGCATACACGAATCTGCCAGTTAAAAAATTATTCTTGATCATTATGAGGTCTATGATTAGGGTATTAGCTCGTTGAATGATATTTTGGCTATCCTGAGGAATAAGGGATAGGTAGTTATGCACTGTGTGAAGAGGAATATCTCTTTGATTTTAGTATTTATGTTTTACTCTCTTATGTATTTTTGGAATGCCAGATATCTATGATTTAAAATTTTATTCTTGTATTGTGTGATTTATGCTTTGATGGTTTAAATTAACCGAATAAAGCGATGTGTTGATGATGATGAAGGAAATATAAAATCAACAAATTATAAAAATTCACAAATTTCCTTAAAATACAGCAACACTTGAAAGTCAGTTTATAAGGCTACTTTAAAACTCAATATATTATCTTCCTTACACATGTGTACCATCTCTATGTACTTGTGTAACCATAAATGTACTACTACTATAGAAAAACAATCTTGGCTCTATGTCTCACCATATACCTCTCTCAATACATCTTCTGCTGCCACTCTCTGACTCATCCCAAACCTCATTCTACTACTATGATTTCCCCAAAGACCCAGTCTAGACTCTTCCCTCTATCCATACTTTGATCACTCCAAACCTCAATTTACTACTTTGATGTCCCAAACAACCCTTTCTAAATTTGTCCCTCATGTATCCCTCCTTTGACTCATGACAAACCTCATTTTTCTAGTATGATCTCCCTAACGCATTTCTAGAAGCTCTTCCCTCCTTCATCTCTCCTTTTACTCATTCCAAACTTCATCTTACAACTATGATCTCCCAAATGAAACTTTCTAGATATTACCCTCTTCTATCCCTCCATTATCCTATTCAATCCAACTAACAGACGCACTCAAATTAACTCAAATTTCACTATACTAATCCACCACTAATCTTTTTTGGGTTCCAGAGTAGCATTCTACTCGCCGAAAAGCACTTTGACGCCACGTCAGTGGTAGTAAGTGATATATAAATACAATTACATAAAAATGCTATTTGTCACTTGCATTGGTTCAACCAATGAAAGCAGAAGACTAAAAATGAAATTTCTGAAGACGTTTTCACCTCTCCTCTTAATCTATGGAGAAGTACTTTATGCTGACCTGAACCTTACATGAATTGTCATCAACTATTAGATGTCTCACGCACTGGTCGATATGGTATATTTTTGCTACCACGGGCAGCATAGTTTCAAAGAGGACACCTGTACTTTCAGCTGTGTCTCCTGGGTTTTCCATGGGATTTCCTGGGGCCCTGAGTAGGCAGTTTATCTAACCTAAGCTTTTACAGAGGAAACAAAAAGGTAGGACGGCTTATTTACCGGTTTATATAGAAATCTGAAAGAACCTCAGGAAGAAAGGAGGTACAAGATGCATAAACATCTTCTTGCTTTGAAAAGCTGTGCTCATCTCGGAAGAAGAAAACACCTGACATTCACGGGCTCTGCAAGCAAAGGAGATTATAATGCAAGTGAAACATTTAATACCTTCCTAAGCCAATGGAACTGTAAATATCCCAGAAGGGCAGCGTGGAAACCGAGAAAAAGAAACATATCCACGTCAACATTGTCATTTATGTTTATTTCTTGTGGTCACTTTTCATCTGGCAGCAAATATTTTAAATTATTCACATGTTTCAAGATTTAATTTATGTCATATCAATATATATAAATGAAAATGTAATCCAATGTCCCAAATAGATAAGGATTCTCTTTTTGCATACACAAAAGTATGTGGCACCCCTAACAACTTCATTGATTCTAGCTGCCTTAGTTCATTGATATTTTAACATGGAGAATAGTTTGACCATATTACCATTCAGCTCATAATGGTTTCAATGTGTTTTGGCAACCTGATTCAGTAAGCAGTGTTTATCAGGAAAGGGTTCAAACTGGCATGTTCAAGAAAGATCTAGGTCAGTGATGAATGAAGAAGTGACCATCAATCGATGTGATCAATTAATTTAGTATGGAAGATTGTGCACCAAAGGTGTAGCTGATTTTCAGAATAATTGATATCACTTTGGGCACGGTGAAGACGAATGAATGGATGGATAGAACTTGGAACAATAGCACATCTAATCAGAAAATAATGCAGTTGTATAGTGCATTAAACATACATTTCTTTGGAGACAGAGGTAAAAGAAAGAAATTTGGATTGTCACTACATTCCAACGAAGGAGCAAAAGTCAAGTCTCTCTATTTCAATATCCTGAGGGCAAGTGTAAGATACTTATGCTTCTTATGTACCAGTAAAACAATTCACAGGAATGCATGCATACTTACTGAGGGACATTTACTAAACATAATCCTCTTTATTACAAAACGTTTTGTCATTGTCTGTCAAAGAGTTAGTAAATGGAATTGTGAAAATCCCTTAGTGTATTCATATAAAAAAAAAAAAAGAAGCAATGGCAATAGTGACGTACAAGAGGATACCGACATAAGAACAATAAATTGATAGTAAAAATACTGTAGCGTCAGAATGGTATAGTGATTGGCAAATCCATTAGAAACACTGGAACCTTGGAAAGTTCCAGAATAGTTGTTGTTTTGTCATTAACTGTATTAGGCACATGTAACAAAACTGTGTATATGCCTTTTAAAAAGGAAGTATTCCTCAACCGCCAGCATAGTCTGTATCCTGTAGTCCTGGAGAATAAGGTAAGGGAAGGGAAGGGCTGACCTTCATCAGGTTGCATATATTAAATTGTGTGTATCGCATCTAGAGAATGATGTTCATTTAGCTGCGGTAGCCTCATGTTCAAATACTTTACTGCGGTTTGTACAGCTGTACACTGTGCAGTTCCCAAACCTTTATCACGCAATAAGATCATACCCTAAGATCATGGGATTGGGGTTGGGTTTATAACTTTACATAACAGTATCTATTTTGTATCTTGTTAATTCCAAAACAGGAATTGTATAGATTCAATATAATAATTCAAAAAGTGTCAGTTCCTGAAGAAGGGTTTCTTTAATCAATGTTCTCTGATTTGCTTCTATGGCTGCTACATATTATCTACAAGATTGTACCTGGATAACCATCCCACTACATATGATACAAAAGACAACACATTTTCAAGAGGATAGGAATGGAAGTTTAACTCTCCCCTGCAGTAACTCAGTGACAAAATACAGGAAGTTGCTTCAATATGGTTGTGTGGAGGATTTTTCAGCAATGCTCAGAGTACGGAGGTTAATTAGATATAGGTCATTCCGACCATAAAATAGAAAAGAGAGGTGGGCAACAGGCAAGCTCAGGCATTCCAATGGCCTGGCAGCACAATCACTTAGCATACACTTTCTCTGTGAACAAACCTGGGAATAAAAAGGAAAGGAGGGACTGGTCATCTCAGCTGATCAGAGAAGTACTCTCCCGGGTCACAAACCCACTCTTTCAATGCTGGATGCACATAGCCAAAACTTTGTGTTCTTCACTGAGACAAAAAGCTCCACAAGCAAAATGCCTTAAGTGTGGAAAAAGAGACTACCGGTCACTAAAAATCTCAGTCATCTCAGGAACAGGAATTGATCAATCCAGAAATCCACTGAGGGAATGAAATGCCCACCAGCTGTATGGGCAAGAACATGATGAGCTCTCAATACTTTTCAAGATGTGTTTGGCTGAAGGACTGTTCTTCCAGTACTAATGCCACAGCTCCAAAAAAAAATTTCTTAGGGGAGGGAACAAATGCTTGCCTTTTGATGTAGACGAAGGCCATCATGTTAGTAGTATGTAGTGCTTGTATTAGCAGCGTTCTCGCTGCGCGGGCCGGTCAGCTGTTATCAGCTGTTCGTGGTGCCGCACGCATAGCGGAGACGCTGACACCCGGCCGTGGCTTGGTTTCTCGGTGTTCCTAGCGCTAATTACGCAACGAGGGACACCGGAGATTCTAGGGCAACGGTCGGACGCAGGGTTTGGATGCTGCGACATCAGGGGGCCGACTGCTGCGCGCTGGGGTGATGTTATTCGTTTTATGTTTATTTTATTCAAATAAACATTTGAAGTTGGAACTCACCACGCTCTGCTCGCTTTGTTTCCAGCTCACTTCAATTGGCGACGAGCTGTGAAACTGAATCACCCCAGGCAGACTTTGCGCAGCCCACTCGTGCTAATACTATTGCTCTTCTCAATGATGACCTCCTGGACTGGTGATATAACAGTGAGTGTTTTTTCATTTTCCTCCCATGAACCTTCATTCAGGAGGTGATGGTACAGGGAGGCCCATTTTGGATGGAAAGAGTGGCGGCCATCTTTGACCGGCAGTGATTTTCAACCTTCTTAGTGTTTTGAACAAGCAGAAGTTGTACTGGAGCTTCCAATTCTGCTATAAACAATTTTATTTTCGGTTTTATATAGTCCCTGTGTCTGCGTTGTCTCTCTCTCCAGTCATGCAGTCGGTCAACCCTCCACCACCTTTCTTGGAAACACCTGGTGAGCCAGCTATACCATGGAAGCAATGGTATGATGCGTTTGAAACGTATATGGGTGCTATTGGAGCGTCAAGGTTTAGACCGGAAAGGAAAAAATGCTTGTTACTCCATTCTTTAGGTTTCGAGGGGAGGTCAGTGTTTAAACATTTACCAGACGTTCAGCCAGACGAAGGCGAGGAACTCGACGAATTTGATGAAGCTCTTAAGAAATTAGCCAACCGAGTTGATGCTCCACCGAGTTTAGTTATTTCAAGACATAAGTTTTTTTAGGAGAGAGCAAAAAAGTGGAGAAGCTGTTAATACCTACATTTCTGCCTTGAGGAAACTTGCATCAGAGTGTCGTTTTGACACTTTTACGGATCAATTAATACGTGACCAATTCATTTGCCACTGTTCTGATAAAGCTATAAAGCAAAAGTTATTGTCCTTGGGAGATCCTTCTTTGTCGGATTCCATCAGGATTACTAAAAGCATTGAGACTGCTATTAAATCTGCTAAAGAATTGAAATGTGCGCAAGCTGAACAGGTGAATGTAGTTCAGAAATCTGACGACAGACCCAAGACTACTGTGTTTTCTCACAACAAAGTCGAGGCGACCAAATCCAGTAGCTTTTTCAAGCAGACTAATATTTGTTTTAGATGTGGCTACACATTACATGTAAAAGGAGGAAAATCTTGTCCAGCAAAGAGTGTTCAATGCAGATCATGTGGCAAAATAGGTCATTTTGCAAGGGTTTGTCAAAGTAACAAAAATAGTATCACTAAGGTTAATGCGGTCAGTGATGATAATGATGACAGGATGGCTGAATTGATGACTGAAATGCAAGAGATGATTCTGGCTGTGGGAGACCAGGACATAGTTACTGGTAATCCCAAGCACTGTATTGATCCATAAGTTTTTGTTCAAGTTGGAGACAAATATTTAAAGTTACTGGCTGACTCGGGTGCCAGAATCACTATGATTACTCAGGAGCTTTTTGAACAAAACTGGGGCACACGAAAGTTGAACCCACCAGATAGGTCTCCGATTTCTTATGAGGGAAGGAGGATTGATTTAGTAGGTTTCTTTGAAGACATCATGGTTTTCAAGGGTCGACGCATTTTTGGGAAGGTCTATGTAGCAGTGAAAGGACTGAACATTTTAGGATGGTTTCAACAAGGGTTGTTTGGAATGGTTTTGCGCCCAGGTACAGGTGAACAGGTGACAGCTATTAGAGACTCCTCTGATATTGAGAATTTGTTGAATGAGTTTCCAAGGGTTTTCTCAGGTGAGTTAGGGAAGATAAAAGGCTTTACACACAAGATTAAGGTGAAGGACAAGGCCATTCCTATTAAACATAAGCTGAGAGGTATGCCATTCAGTGTCAGAGATGAATTGGAAAAAGAATTAGGAAGTTTACGAAGAAAGGGAATTATTGAACCCGTTGATTCTTCCTTATGGTTATCTCCGTTGGTGGTCGCAAAGAAAAAAATGGGGATTTGAGAGTATGTGTCGATTTGAGGGCACTTAACAAACAGATCTAGGTAGACTCTCATCCTTTGCCTAAGATTGGCGAGATGCTCTCCTGTATTAATGGAGCGAAATTATTTTCTAAACTTGATTTGGCTACCGCTTATCACCAAGTTGAATTGACACAGGATTCTCTGCACTTTACGGCCTTTGTTTCCCTGTGGGGAACATATCAATATTGCCGTATGCCGTTTGGGCTGGCGTCAGCGGCGTCTGTATTTCAGAGGATAATGTCTACACTTCTCAAAGGTATAGACAAGGTGTGTATTTTTCAGGATGACGTGTTGATACATGCGTGTAACCGAGACAAACATGATGCAATTTTGAAACAGGTCTTGAGTAAGTTTGACGGTGCTGGTGTGGTGTTGAAAAGAGAAAAATGTCAGTTTTTACAAACGTCTGTAGAGTATCTTGGTCATGTCATCACAGCTGAAGGTGTGCATCCCAGACCAGGTCTGGTGGATGCGATTGTAAATGCACCAGCTCCTCAGGACAAAGGTGGGGTCAAATCGTTTTTGGGACTTTGCGAGTTCTATTCTAGATTTATTGAAAATTTTGCAACGCTAGTCAGACCCATTTCTAATCTGCTCAAATCTAATGCTGAGTTTGTGTGGGATGTTGAGTGTATGGAAGCTTTTGGCACGATTAAGCGGAGGTTGTGTAGTGCTAAAGTTTTACAATCTTATGATGACAACTTGAAATGTTATTTGACAGTGGATGCCAGTAAATTCGGTCTGGGTGCTGTCTTGACGCAAATGAATGAGAAACAGGAGCATACCATTGGGTTTGCGTCAAGAGTACTCAGACCTAATGAAGTACATTATTCTGTAATTGAAAAAGAATTATTGGCATGTTGGTGGGGTATAGAGAAATTTAAGTCATATTTATGGGGAAGACATTTTTTTCTCCAGACAGACCATAAGCCATTAGTTTCTATTCTAAGTGGTACCAATGTTAGAAGCAGCACACCAAGAATTGCAAGATTTGCAGCCAGGCTGTTACAATTAGATTTTTCTGTGGTACACATTTCTGGGGGAAGGAATGTGAGAGCTGATTATCTCTCCATGTATCCAATTTCTGAAGACTGTGAAGAGGAAACGGACTGTCAAGATGAAAACTGTTTCATTGCTGTTATCGATTTAGAACGTACTGGGTCGTTCACCGAAACGCAGTGGAAAGAAGCGGCTTCAAGTGATCCTGTACTCTCTAGAATTTTGGCATACGTTGAAGAAGGTTGGCCACATGAAAAAAAATTAAATCAGAGTGAGCAACCCTTTTCAAAGGTGTCTGAAGAACTATCTATTGAAGATGGTGTATTGTTGAGAAATTATAAGATTGTTCCTCCTGATGTTATAAGGTCCAAGATTCTGCAAAAAGCACATGGTCATTTGGGTGCTACTTTAACAAAAAAAAGGGTGAGAGAATACTACTGGTGGCCGCAAATGGACAGAGACATTGAAACATTAGTCAAATCATGTCCTATTTGTACATCTAGCGATAAGACTCTCAAAACATCAACTCCTCCGCTAAGGCCAATAGAATGTCCGGCAGGTCCCTGGGAAAAGTTAGGGATCGATTTGCTGGGACCGTTTAATTCTCTTTCTCCTAAATTACGGTATGCTTATGTTGTTATTGATTACTTTTCCCAGTGGCCTCATGTGAAGTTTGTGAGTCATGCAGATTCCACGTCAGTTGTAACGTTTTTAAAAGATGTATTTTTGGAGGAAGGGTTTCCTAAGGAACTTGTGTCAGACAACAGGGTTCAGTTTGTATCCAGTGAATTTGAAAGTTTTTTTGAATGAGTGTGCCATCAAACATTTGAAAAGTTCTCTCTATCAACCGCAAACAAATGGTTTGGTTGAACGATTTAATAGAGTGATTGGTGAATGTATTCAGTGGGCGCTAGCTAATGGGTGTGTAGTTGATGCCGCTGTAAAGAGTATGCTCTGGTTTAACCGAACAACACCTCACACTAGCACAGGGGTATCTCCGTTTGAGGCACTTAAAGGGAGAAAGCCGGCCACTCTATTTAGGCCAGCTTGGTTGTCTAAATTTTTCAAGCATGCTACATGTAAGGAACACATACACTCAAAAATTCGTTCAAATGTGGAAAATGCTCAACAAAGGCAGAAAATGTATTATGATAAGAAAAAGTGTGTGAAGGATGTCCAGTTCACCGTTGGGGATTGGATGCTGGTTAAATTGCCAGTATTTGTTAAGAAAGGTGACTCTAAGTTTTCTGAACCAGTGAAGATTGACAAAGTTTGTGGTAATGCTGTGCGTGTTGATGGACGTAACTGGTGGAACATGGGTAAAGTTGTAAAGGTGGAATCAAAGGGGGTTTTGTTGCCTCCTCAAGATAAAGGTGATCATTCTTCGAAAGAGAAGGAATGCTTAAATGTACAAAAATCCGGAGGAGCAAAGAACTTTTGTTCAAAGAGGGGAGGTCCGTGCACAGATCTTGTGCCTATCAGGAAAAGTGATAGAGTGCACAGGGTACCTATAAGGTATCGTTGAAGGGGATTTGTTTAGGTTGAATTTTAGATAAATGTTTCAGTACATGGCATGTATAGCTATCAAACGTTTGTTTTTTTCTTTTAGGGGTATATTTATTAGTTTTCTTTTGTTTTTGTTGTTTTGTTTTTTTTGTTGTTAAAAGGGAAAACTAATTGTAGTGCTTGTATTAGCAGCGTTCTCGCTGCGCGGGCCGGTCAGCTGTTATCAGCTGTTCGTGGTGCCGCACGCGCAGCGGAGACGCTGACACGCGGCCGTGTCTTGGTTTCTCGGTGTTCCTCGCGCTAATTACGCAACGAGGGACACCGGAGATTCTAGGGCAACGGTCGGACGCAGGGTTTGGATGCTGCGACATCAGGGGGCCGACTGCTGCACGCTGGGGTGATGTTATTCGTTTTATGTTTATTCAAATAAACATTTGAAGTTGGAACTCACCAAGCTCTGCTCGCTTTGTTTCCAGCTCACTTCATAGTAGCTACTAAGGATCCTCACATCCGGAACAGAACCTCCTACTCGACTCCTCACAATCCAGATTCCACAGGAACCACAGCACTGTGACTGCCCTCATCCCAGCTACAACGATATCCAAGCCCTACTCGCCTGATGAGAGTCTGGATATGATCCTCCTGGACCTCTTGGCAGCCTTCAATACGGTGTCCCATCAAGCTGCCCTCAGATGGATCGCCTCTTTCCTCACCAGAAGGAAGCAAAAAAGTCTGCCTCCCCCCCTCACCTCTGAACCCGAAGAAATCATCGTTGAAGTACCCCAAGGATCCTCGGTTAGCTCCAAACTCATCCACACTTATATGACACCTCTGGCCAGCATCGCCAAAACTCATGAACTCAACATTGTATCCTATGCCAACAACACACAATTCATCCTCTCCCTCTCTGAAGATGCCACCAAGACCAATTTCCACAACTGCATGACTTTCTCACCAACTGATGGAGGACAACTGCCTGAAGCTCAAGACGGACAAGACAGAGCTACTGATTTTTTGGAAACAAAATCTCACTATGGACACATACTCATGGCCCTCAGAACTCAGACCTACTCCTACTCCCACTGACCACGCTAGGAACCTAGGCATCATTCTAGACAACAAGCTAATCATGACAACTTAGGTCAACTCATCTCCTCTTCTTGCCTCTTCATCCTCCGCATGCTTTGTACGATATTCAAATGGCTACCCCAAAGCTCCAGACGCTCCTTCACCCAAGCCATTATTTCCAGCCCGATGGACTACGGCAACGCTCTCTAAGCAGGGATCGCAGCTTACCTCCTCCGACAACTAGATACCATACAGTACGCTGCAGTCGTGCAGATCCCCCGAAAGTCCCTGAAGACCTGGCTATTCCACTAATTAACTGGAACCTGCCACCACTTGGATACCCTCACGGGTGACAAGTAGAACTCTACAAATCCAATGATTGATTGAAGGATCCTTTACTCTCCAGTGATGCAAGGCCATAAGCACCTGGAAAACTGCCTACATTTCACAGAGTTATGTTCAGTTCCTGGTTTCTGAGGGGGGCCTCGAGCTGCAGATGTTGAGATGGTACAGAGTGCACCTATGCATAGGAATTTGGCATGATGGGTTCCTGAGGATCCAGAACTAAGAAGAACATTTCCTGTTAAGGACATCCTCTAACCCAGATTGAATAGTACACAATCTGTTGGTGGGATGTGCGTAGGCAGAGAAACTCTCGCCTGTCTCCAATAGGCCAGATGCAGCTGAACAATCCTTATGTGACCACCAAGATGCAGGAAGACTTGAGGCAAAGTATTCCTGGTATACTCTGATCATGGCAGACAGAGCTTGGCTGACAAAAGTCAATGAATTCAAATGGCCATGAGCAGTTCCTTAGACAGGAACACTTTCACAACCTATATCCAATAGAACCTCACTGAAACAAATCCATAGATTAGATGATAAATGCTACTTACATCAACAGAAAGACATACATTATTATAGCACAAGGCTGTCACCCAAAAGAATAGTCACTGGTACTGTGAGCAGAAGAGCCTGCTAGCCATGCAAAAAAAAGTGTATATGTGCATCTTGAAAACTCAGGAAAGTAACAATATCTTTGATCAACAAAATAAAACACCACACCGAACTCAGTGCAAATAGCAGAATCTTGTAGTGGATGTTCTTCCATCAGTGGTAAACTAGAGAAACATCATGTGACAAGGTCAGGTGGGGATGTGAGAATGGCAATGCTGAGAGTTAGGATCCATAGTCGGTCCTCTAACTGGAGAGCTGTGAGAACAGAGACCACCATGAGCAATTCCTTGGCCAAGATGAAGTTGAAGACAAGAGTTCAGAATGGCATGGAGTGTTTGTTAGCTCATTTCCACCACAAAGAAAAAGAACAGCAACTGTGCCCAATCTTGTCCAGAAGCAAGTGTTTGTACTCAGTCTACTCCAGTAGAATGAGGCTGAGACCATTCAGCACTTTCTGCACTTTATATAGCACCAGGTGGCAGCAGGGAAAAATTGGATGATGGCTTCTTTAAGGCAAAGTCAAGCACCTTCCGAACTCATCTAAAGCAGTGCAACTTTAGGCTACCAAGAAACCTTAAGGCCCAATTCACAAAGGTAAAGTTACACTTTTGTGCTAATTACAAACTCCAAGTTAATAATAAGTTTACAATTGTGGAGACTCTGCAGTCGGGTAGAGAACTCCACACAAAAAAAGATAGGACAAGCCTATCTTTTTATGGGCCGAGCTCTCCGTCCTGACTGCAAAGTTTCCACAGTTGTAAATGTACTATTAACTGGTGGTTTGGGAAGAAAAAAAAACAGTAATCTCACATAAAAGTTTTAGTTTATACCTTTGTGAATCAGACCCCTAGACTCTACCATTAGCCAGGGAGGCACGTCCCCTGAATAATTTGGGGGAGGTAGCAGTTTTCTTCATTTGATCAGCAGTGAAGACTTTGGTGTATCTAGAAGTCTCTTCAATGATTGTTGCAAACAATCTTTCAACAAGCCTCACTTGCCGAAAAAGCAATGATGGGAGTTTAAGAAATTAGTAGATAGACTGCAGATAACATTTTTTGCAGTCTCTTCAGTCATGGAGACTGCAAACAGCCCAGTAAGCAATAATTAGGGAGGCCAAACCTGTTTAACAACAGAGGCCCACAAAGCCATATTGTTTGTTGCAGTATGTGCATAATCAGGGGAGAATGAAAGGCATATTGATAGTATGCTGCTTCAGTCCCCTTCTTTGAGAAAGGTATGTCCTTGAACTTTACCATTTTTTCCACATCTGGTGATGGCAGCCAATCAAGAAGGTGTCAGAGTTTTTCTGACAGAGCAGCAAATGGTCATTTATGTAAAATGTGCTGCACACTGTAATGTGGAACTTGTACTTAGAGCTGAAGCCAGGTATTTGCATTTGGTTACCCGACAACAACACAAGATTTCACTGGATGAGGTCCAGGCTGAGCAGAAGCACTCTGACAGCAGCATCATAAATTTGCTACTAAGCACTCTTTGAAACCTGTACAGTAAAACTGGTCTTCTTTTAGATATCCTGTGTACTGGTCAAGAGGTCCTTTGGCAGACACCGCAGATCTCAGATCTGTGACCCCTCCTTTCGAAAGAAGGTATGAGTGTGATGTCCTGGGAAGTACCAACCACACTCTTAAGCCAGATGTCAAGTGGACTAGAGGGTAAAAAGAGTTATGTGGAACCTCTTCCTGAGGCGTGGCATTGGGTAATGTTTCACAAAATAGCTTTTTTCTAAAGTTGGGAAGGCAAATGCTTAAACTTCCTAGGAGCTTAGGACCACATGTACGCAAATCCGCAAAACCGGGTGTACAACAGTGTCAATGACACAGTCTGTGATTCGCAATGGGGTTGCAAATGACCTAACTCATGAATATTCATGAGGTAGGTCGCAATTTGCGACCCCATTGGGAAAGGCAGCACTCACAGGGATGGTGGCCTGCTGGAGACAGCAGACCACCATGTCTGTGACTACTTTTAAATAAAGCAGTTTATTATTATTATTATTTTTTTTTAAATGCAACCCGTTTTCCTTAAAGGAAAATTGAATGAATTTCGAAAACAAAAATGAAAAGTTTTCTTTTCATTTTTTCAGAGCAGGCAGTGGTCCTTGGGACCACTGCCTGCTCTGAAAAAAAAAAAGTTTTTGCATGCATTCACAATGGGGGAAGGGGTCCCCCGAGGACCCCTTCCCTTTTGCAAATGGGTTAGCACCAATTTGAAATTGATGCTAACTGCGATTGTTTTGCGACCACATTTGCGGTCACAAAACAATCATACATACCATTTGGATTCGGTATTATGAAGGGACACCCTTGACACGCCCCTTCCTAATACCGAATCACAAAACCCAAACTGCAATTCGGTAACAAGTTACCGAATCGCAGTTTGGGCTTTGAACATCCCAAGAAGCATTTTTCAAGTCGCAAATGGGACGATTCTGCAAACCGTCCCCTTTGCGACTAGTTAAATGCTTCGTACATCTGGCCCCTAGACGTGATCCATTTGCTTTTAGAGCAGGTGAAGACTAGGGATTTGAGATTGGCTTGGCTTTCTAGCAGGAACACTGTGATTGTCAAACAGACACAGGAAGCAAAGATGGTAATTTGGCCCCTGATTTTCAACAGATTCTTCAACACACTGGGGCAAGCACAGGAGGCACGTGTCTTTGCTTACAGCCAGTTACCTACTCTTACAAGGAGTCTCAATACCTCTTTAGACATGACCGTGTGGTTTCTTCTCCTTGAAAACCATCTCCTAAAACTGGAGTGCATGGCAGGGGAAGTATTTCAATTTCAAATTTTGGCTTTCTGCTTTGACAGCATCAGTGAATCTGCAGTTAATAATACATCACAAGTCCACTATAAGTCTGCCTGCACACTATCACAGATACATCTTTGGTATAAAACGGAGTGTTCTGTGCTTCAGGCACGTCTGCAGAAAATCTATAAAGATATATAGCAAAGGCCATCAGGCATTGACAATGGCACTTGTGCATGTAGCCTACAAAATGAAGAAAAAAAAAGAAGTCTACAGGCTTCACATTTTAAAGTCCCTCCCCTGCAGCATACAGTGAGTCCCAACAGCAAAACCACATAAGGGGCCCACTAGCAGCATTCCTCCAGAAGAGGGAAAAAGCATGAAAACGTCAGTGCAGTGCAAAGGTGAAGAGAGACAGTGCTGGTAGTCAGGGCTTCTTTTAGTAAAGAGATATACCCTTGTATGCTGTGCAAATGTGTGCAGATTGCCTGGGCAGTGGTTAGATATCCCCGGAAGGATGTAGGAAGGGTGACTAGATTATCAGTACAGCCATGTGATGACAAATGCACTGCAAGGGCCATGCAAAAATAGGACAAAACTATAAGGCTTTTATTTTTTTCAGGACTTCTTGCTATCTAAAGGTAATGTCGTTATGGAGGCGGCAATTCATGGTGGAGGAGCAAATCGGATTCTAGCAATCTCACAATCTACTTTCATAACCAATACGCCTACTCTTATTATATTGCTATTGGGTGCTCATCCCTCCCCCAAAATGATGTTGCTTTTCCAAAAGGATTATCTACAGTTCTGATCAGTAACTTCTCTGGAGGTTGTGCTAGAACTTGTCAGCAAGTTGTATATGGTGGCACAACAAGGGCAGTCTTCAAGAAACATTCTAATCTTGAAAGTGCTGGCCTAATCTAGAAATGGCCACTATCTTTCTCAATTCAATTTTTTTTTTTTCATGATTTGGAACTCTAAAGAGGTCCACATGTACAAGAATCATCAAAAACAATACCTGAAATAAAATAGAATCAATAAAGGATATGAAAAAAACAAGTTTATCTTTAAAATACAATACAGTCAGATCTCTACCCATCACTTTTGTCTTAGAATACCATTCAATATTTACATATATAGAAGGACAGTCGCAAAGGAAAACTTCTGTATTATCACTTTAGTGCTCCACCCCTCTAGCCAATTACACAAATATGATCCTATGAAAAGCGTTGTGATATACAAAAGATAGGTTATTGCCCAGCAGCTTTATACAGAAAAACAGTTCCATACCAATCTAATGTGTATATAGTGCCTTCATCCTAAGATAATAGCTTCTGGGAGGTGCCTGCACATAACGTCCCTGCTGGCTTATTTCGCATTTTATATTCCTATGAAGTGGAATATGCTTAAAGATAGTTCATTAGAAAAGTACATTCCGTTGCATCCACCAATGGATAATAAAATCAATAAAGGTTTAAGAAGGACTTAAAAAAGTAAAAGTCCTAAAACAGAATATTTCATTCAGTGGCTTGTACATAAATTTCATAATCTCTCCTGCTGAACGCATATTAAAATTCAAGAAAAGCAGTTTCAGCCATTTTTTCCTTAATTTAACTAAGAAGGGACAAACAAACAGCACATGCTTAAAATTCTGTACCCCCCAACTGACAGAGATCACAAATGTTCGAGGATCAATCCCACTTGGAAGTTAATTCTTTAAGAGGTAATTTATCTAATCTCGACAAGATGAAAAAGCACCGTACTCCATGTGTTAAATTCCAAGATAAATATGGTTGGGGATATTTAAAAATCACTGAATTGCCGAGGCCTAAGCCTCCTCTTTTGGCAACAGGACTCAATATCCAAGAGAAAACCTTTACCGCTTATAGCCTCTTTGAGGCTCTTTTTTAAATAACAAGGGTGGTTGAGATAAGATCAAATCAACATCTAACTCAAGCAATTGTACAGCAAGATTATAATTTCTAAAAAACTGCAATTTTTCTCTTAGCGTACCAAAAATGTCTTTGTATGCTAAATATCTTAGGGTAGATTCTGCACTATGTGCTAAACAAAAGGCCCTCCGAATTCAAGCCTTAAGGCTGCCACGGATGCCGAATTATTGCAAGAAACCAAGCCTCTTAAGATCCGTTCTTCTATCTTATTTAAAAACTCCCATTTAGAAATTTCAATTCCTTCTATGGCGTACAGAAGGACGGATGGAATCTTTGCTTGAAAAACAGTTAATAGATGAGAGAAATGCCACAGGCCAACTGCGTTATAAAAAGGCCAATATACCTTCTGCCTGAGAAAGAGCCTTACTAACATTATTACGTATATGGTCTTGATCACCAAGTGAACAAGATAAGGTTTTTCCCAGGAAGCAATAGGATTTCACCCGCTCCAACCTCTGCTGACCCACGAACCAGGAGGATGTTTTTTTTTTTTTTTACGAGATTTGTTCCCTAAAAAGGATAACACTTGAGACTTTAGCGCATTAATTTTTAAATTATACTGCTTGGTATAATCATTTAGGGCAGCCAGACACCTATTTAGACCTTTCGGGGTAAGACCAAGCACCACTATGTCATCAGCATAAAGGAGGTAAGGAATCGAACAACCTCCAATTTTAGGCGCAAGGCCTTGAGTATTCCCCAATGTGGAAGGCAGATCATAGATATACAAGGAAAAACAAAGGGGCGTCAACAGACAGCCCTGTTTTAAACAATTTTTTGTAACAAATTCAGCAGACAGACCCTGCTCTCCACCTAAGAGAACCTTACACCATGTAGAAGAGTGCAGGGCTATAAGCTTAACAAATTTACTGGAACGCCCAATTTGAATAATTTCTTACATAGAGTCTTACGATCCACCCTATCAAAAGCTGTTGAAAAGTCAATAAAAGCAGCATATACCACCCTGCCCCGAACCAGAACATACTTTTCATTTATGATTTGCAGTAGTAAGTGTTATGCTCCTTCCTAAAGCCTGCCTGTTCCAAAGGAAGGATTGAATTTTCCTCAACCCAAGATGTTAAATGCTCAAGTATGCTTTTAGCAAAGATCTTATCTATGGCATCCAGCAGTGCTATTTGCCGATAATTAATGGGTAAAGACCTATCACCCTTTCTATAAAAGGGGACTATAATACTCCCAGTCCAAGACGCCGGAATTATGCCCTTTGAGTAACAGAGGTAGAATACCGGGTTAAGAATCCTTGCCCAGAGTGAGGGCTCTTGATTAATTACTGCCATGGGAACCTCGTCTGGGCCCATTGCTCCAGAGGCCTGCATCAACCTTATAAACCCCTCAATCTCGTCACTGAGGGAGAACCATAAACATCAGGCTCCACCCAACTACCTGTCTTAAGATCCATTTCACCTGACTCGATTTCCCAGTTTTCCGCATACAGACACTATCTTTCTGCAACGGGTTGTTAACAACTTCAAAGCTTATTAGTAGTGAAAACAAAACGTCACTGGTAAGTTCAAAGACTGCAATGTGTTGTTTGACGGTCTTGCAAAGGATAAAGGAAGTCTGAAACTTGACAGCTTTATCAGTGCCTGGTCTAAGCAAAACACAATGTTTTCTTTATAATTTATAACTTCTCTGTGGCAACTTCCTGTGATAAACATAATGCTGCAGATTACACCTAACATTATACGAAAAGGTCACATCAAATTTGCATTTGTTCCACTGACACCCCATTCACACCTTTCCCCACTGACCTATGCCAGTGCTTTATGGTCACTGCTCCGGAACAGACAATTACTTTTCCACTATCTCCTTTGCTGTGGTGCACTTTCTGAGTTATCTTTTCCTGAGGATGGCCTTCAGAGATGATCCTAAAGAAACCTTACTGGCACACACCATGAATATCAGGAACTAATTTTGCTTATTTAGAATTAGCTGGGGATACATGATTGAGATCTTCACTCGGTCAAGTTTACTGAGATTATCCATTGCTCAGGCCTAACCCTTTCTTCTATAGACTCATAACAATGGAGTCAAGCAAACGAGGGATTACACAAAAAACAAAGTAATGTCATATAAGTGTTAAAAGGCAGTACTCACCATGGGTCTGGTATGCATGTCTAACATTGTAAGCTGGACATAGGTCTGTAAGGTTATGCCCCATCGTGAAGAATCTTGATACATTAACCCCTAGACGACATTAAATGAAAATGAATTAGGCTATGTTCTCTGAGAATATTTAACAAGACTGTAATCTCAAATAATTAACACCACAGAATAATGAAGAATACTGTGTGATGTGCTGCCAAAATAATATTTAAAAAACAGGACTATGCCTTAGGCAAAATCAGGTTGGAGAAGTGGAATGGGGGCTCACTGATTCCATTATTCTTACACTTGTTCATCATTTAACTATGCGTTGCCACAACTGAATTATAAAATAAATGATGCCTAATTCTCTTCATTAGGAGAGTTAAAGGGAGAAGTGATTGTTCTGGTCAAAATCAGACCGACCTTCAAGGAGCTGACATTCTGAAGGTCTTATAAACCTTCAAGGGGTCACTTGACGAGGACAAAGTTGACTTCATCAATCCTGAGTCCATGGAGCTTTTCTGTGATTTTGCCCACCATCTAAAGAAGTGGTGACCTATGCTAAGGATGACCAATATCTCCATCCGTGAAGGCTACAGGGAGTTGGTGTGCTCAAAACTAGCTGCATAGACTACCAAACATTCAAGATCTGTATGAAGGATCCGTCAGAGGAATTAATGAAGATTCAATTTCCAAGGATAAATTAAACTACAAAGAGGCAAACTGTATCCACTGCAGGCAACATTTAAACAGTGACAACAGGGAGTGTAGCTCACTAAAGGTCAAGTCGGGCCTTTGGAACTGTTGGACTGCAATGAAACCATAGAGAACAGAGAAAAAGTGACATGATGAAAACAGTCATTAAAATAAACAACTGCTCTGTGAAGTTCAGCAATATTTTTGAGACCTGAGACTACTCAAAAAGCTCCTGTAAGAATGAAAAGCGGGCCGCAGAGTAGACAGGAGGCTTCTAAAGGTTGATAAACGCTAACCATTCACGGGTCATAAAAACGTACTCTGTCAGAAAATAAATCATACACCTGGTGCTTTTCTTCCAGCTTCAAAAGGCACCCAATATGCTGGATGTAGGTAGAGTAATGTGCTGTCAGTCTGCACCCATCTGAAAATATTCAAACCGCTATTATCAGTATGCATCTTGAAATCCAGCTTGAATGATGGAACCCGTAAGATTGCAGAGAAAGAAGAAAAGATCAGCTATCCCTTGTTGAGTGAAATAATGGGAAATAAACCAGTCCATTTCATCCTGTTATGTGAATGTTCAAGAAACAGCTGGGGATTTCTGGTAGGGAAGTCTGACATTAGGGTAGGACAGCAGTCAAGCACTGTCCATTTCCACCAGAAGAAGACTTGAAGCCCGACGAGGAACTGGGGAGACATCTATTGCCCCAAATGTTGTTATAACATGCTGGCTAAGATGGATAATCAATATGGTTTGGTCTCTTACTCTAAGGGCAAAGATTTGTGAAGATAGGCCTGATGCTGGTTTTGAGGAAGTTAGCAGTGATGTTACAACTTCTAATTGCTTGAATAATATATTGAGCATATGTTAAGAGAGCAAAGTAACAGTCTGCTTTTTTTGTTTAAATGTTTTTATTGAAAGTTTAAACCTTTAATAAAACAATAGGCATTTGGTTGTTGTATAGGAGTTATCAAGATTGTAAGCTTGACGGTCTGTCACAGTCTGCTTTTTTAATACCTTTCACTAAGCTGCTTCGCTCTAACACTGCAAGATGTCACTGGAGTCACTAATACCTGGAGTCATTTGGAGGTATTTGTGAATAACTGGGAGAAGTACTTATTTACCTAAACAATCACTTTGTTCTGCTTTCTTCGCTTAGGCCTCAGGCACGGCAACCTTATGGGGGCATTTTCCATTATCTTTTTTCCAGCTATTTACAAGATTAATACATGCTACTCGATTTTTTTTTTGTTTTGCAAACTACTGATTATGTTGGTTAGTCTCGGATTTTGACCCTTTGGTAACAGTTAAGTTTGATGCTCGGCGCGGTTGGATAGTTGGTGCTACCTTCCTGCACCTGGCGTGATCGTGCTGTGGGGTATACCAGTACAGGACAGCGGTGGCGTCACAAATGAAGGAGGCAACAAGGATTGTCCTTGAATGGGTCCCACAACACAGTATCCTAGGCATAATAAAGAGACCCCCTACTGTAAGAAGATACAGTGGAAATTTACACAACTAGCATTGGCACTTGCAAAAAGAGTGGCCATGGGGTGATTAGGAACTAAGTGCCCTTCGTTCCAATACTGGTGCAGAGACGTGACTGAGTGGGCACTAGAAGAGGAGACACTTTTTTTTTTTTAAACCAGAAAAGGTGACAACGTGACAAAACACTGAGATAACTGAGCAGATACCCTCAAAATGGTTTCAGGTGGGAGGAGAAATGGAGGACCGGAGTCAAAGACCTAGGAAGAGAACAATGAAGACGCAATCCTTCCCATGGGGATCAAAGATGACTACAGAAAAAGGGTGGGGGTGGCAAATACCCGGAGGGGATGAGGGAAGTTGTCATCCACATAGGGACCTGAAAAGACTTGGGAAGAACCTAACTTTGAGGGAGGAGGAGAACCTTGAATGGCTATATTTGTGTGCTATGTCTACTCATGAACTACACAATGTGAATGAACACTGTATTGTGCATGAATGCATTCTTCTGTACACTGGATACTGTACAAGATACACTGCTGAAGCTGTTGGGAAAAAAACAAAGTAAAAAAAAATAAGAAAAATTGTAAAATTGAGGTTTACTTTTACCACCTGAATGGAGAACTCAATAAATATGTCAATAAAGGGAATGTGCTGGTCCGGCACAGCTGAATTCAAAAATAAATTCTTCCTATGCTTAAGGTTTTGTGGTAGAAGGTAGAATGTGATAGGGTAGTGACTTAATCAGGAGACTGGACTGGCTTTCGGAAAATATATCTGAAGCTTTCCAAACAGGGTCATGTAAATAATAGAAATTAGTATGAGAAGCCTAATAGAAAGGAAGGAAGGAAGGCACAAACCTGCACTGCCTGGCTGCAGTAGCAGGGGCATGGCTTCCTTCATTCCTACACTCTTTTCTTTTAACATGAATGTATTTCAATTGCATATTACAGCGTATAAACTAAAACTGAATGCTGGTAGAACCGAGATCATGCTGTTTGGGTAAATCCAGCAGCTTTGGGCGGCAGACTGGTGGCACTGCGCCTACTCCCAAACAGGTCGTGAAAAATCTTGGAGTCTGTCTGGAGTTTAAGCTTACCATGAAAAGACAGACTGTATCAATGATTGGTACATGCTTTCATACATTGCGCCTCTGGAGGAAAGCTCTCCCTTTTCTTCAGCTTTCAGCCAGGAAAAGGTTCAGGGGCTTTTAATTAATAGGTTAGACTACAACAATGCTCTACTGGCCTCCTCAAACAAGACCCCACATGCAAAACTCCAGGTAGTACTAAATACGTAAGCATATTTTATTTGCAATTTCCCAGCTGGCACAGTGTCAGCACCTCTTCTAAATTCAGTGCACTGGCTGCCAATTAGAGAAAGAAATTTTTTTTAAATCTGTTGTGTTAGAAATGGGGTCTTTGGTTGGCAGTCAGGTTACCCCTTGTCCAAGCAAGGACCCTCCCTCTAGTCAGGGTAAGTCACACACAATCCAAATTATCCTGTGTCCACCCTCTGGTATCTTGGCACTGAGCAGTCAGGCTTAACTTAGAAGGCAGTGTGTAAAGTATTTGTGCACTAAATCATGCAATAACACATTAAACACCACAAAAATACACCACACAGGTTTAGAAAAATATAGAATATTTAGCTGGATAAAATAAGGTCAAAACGATCAAGATTTGATAAGTACACGTTGAAATATCACTTCAGAAAATGATGAAAGGAGTCTTAAGTTCTTAAAAAGCAATAAGTGTCTCTTGCAATCACAAAGTACCTGGTTTGTCTCAATTATCCGCAAGGGACCGCAGAGGAGAAGATGCGTGAGAAACGGGGAGGTGCGCGTCGGTTTCTCCGGGCGCACACAGACTACGCGACAAAGCTTTTTCACTTAACAAGGGCTTTGCGTTGATTTCCTGCGCGCAGATTTGGATCCTCTTCGAGTTGCGGGGTATTTGGACGTCCCGGGGACGATGCAGAGAAATCCTGGGAGTGTGGAACAAAGTCACAGGAGCTGCGTCGATCCAGTGGGCAATGCGGGGAAAGTTCTGTCGCACAGCAGGCGCTGCGTCGATTCTTCTCACAGGAGTGGGCTGTGCGTCGAAGTTCCAGTCGCAAAGCTGCCGATGCGTTGATCTCTACTCGGGGAGCCGGGCTGCGTTGTTCCGTTTCAGCGTGGAGTGATTATCTCACTGCGATGCAGGCTGTGCGTTGATTTTTTACCACATGAGGAGTTATTTGCAGAGATGAAGTCTTTTTGGCCCTGAGACTCTTGGCAGGTTGCAGGTTCTGGTTCAGAGTTTCTTCCCCAGTGGTATCTTGTCCAGAAGTGTTGGAGTTGGTAGGATCAGAGGCCCTGTTTAAATACCCCAATGTTCCTTTGAAGTGGGGGAGACATCAAATAGTGGCTTAGAAGTGCACAAGGTACCCTTTCAGTTCCATCCTGTCTGCCAGGGTCCCAGTAGGGGGTTTGGCAGTCCATTGTGTGAGGGCACGCCACTGTCCTTTGACATGTAAGTGTCAGGCCCTCCACCCTCCCAGCCCAGGAAGACCCATTCAGTATGCAGGTGTGACTGAGCATCCTGTGTTGGGGTTGTCTGAGTGAAATGCAAAAGGGAGCTGTCAACTAGCCCAGCCAGATGTGGATTGTAAGGCACAGAAGGATTTAAGTGCAGAGAAATGCTCACTGTCTAAAGGTTGCATTTCTAAAATAGTAATATTAAATCCAACTTCACCAGTCAGCAGGATTTTGTATTGCCATACTAAATATGACCTTGTTACCCTTTCAGGCCCGAATCTACCACTCAAACAGTATATGAGGGTAGCGCTAACATTAGCCTATGAAAGGAGCAGGCTTCGCAGGAGTGTAAATTTACTCTAGCAGGACATATAAACTACACAGGTACATGTCCTGCCTTTTCTCTACATAGCACCCTGCCCTATGGGTTACCTAGGGCATACCTTAGGGGTGACTTATATGTAGAAAAAGGGGAGTTTTAAGGCTTGGCAAGTACTTTTAATCGCAAAGTCGAATTGGCAGTGAAACTGCACACACAGGCCTTGCAAGGGCAGGCCTGAGACATGGTTAGAGGGCTACTTATGTGGGTGGCACAATCAGTGCTGCAGGCCCACTAGTAGCATTTAATCTACAGGCCCTGGGCACATGTAGTGCACTTTTACTAGGGACTTAGAAGTCAATTAAATAAGACAATTGGGTATGAGCCAATGTCACCATGTTTTAAGGGAAAGAACAAATGCACTTTAGTACTGGTTAGCAGTTGTAAAGTGTGCAGAGTCCTAAAACCAGCAAAAACAGTGTCACAAAGTGGAGGGAGGCAGGCAAAACGTTGATGGTGGCCACCATCCCTACGGCTGCCAGGCCTAACATGTTGCCTTACTCATAAATCATTAATGGGAAGAGGTCCCAGATACCTCTCCCAGAAGCTTAAGTCCCACCGCCCCACAAGATGCCTCCAGATCCAGTGACAAAGCCTTATTGACAGTCCCCCGCAAGTGGCAGATCTTTCTCCTACTTAGCTCCTGCATATTGGAATAAACTACCCTATGACATCAGAAAATGTACAGTCTGCCTTCAATTCAGGAAAAAGCTGAAAACAGTTGTTCTAACAATTTCTCACCTTTCGATTACCTAGGAAGTGCCAAGATACCCCTGGTGGGGATTATTTGTGCGCAATATCAAGTGAATTTACCATTTAACTAAAAAAACCTGAGTGTTCTGAACTTACCAAACCGAAACATATTAAATAAACAGTATATATACATATAGATAAATAGATATATAAAAAGGGGTGCCTGGTCCTACAGTTTTGAACCATACACACAAATGAAAAAATTCACATTCATTCAACTGTGTAACGATTGAAACAGAGTCATGACAACCTCAATATTTTGTGAATTGGGAATTATAGATGATTTAAGATAAAAACTAAACACAGATAGTATGACAACATATGATATTGGCTTCCTCTACTTCTATAAAATATGTGTTTACTGTGTAGTTAATATTAAAACTTGAAGCACTTACCAGAAGATTGTGTCCTTGAACATTTCTCCATTGAGTCACTGGTTCTGTAATAACCTACAACATGGAAATAAAATTATCATAATTTAATAGTGCAACTTACGGTCATGTTGAGTTCCTATACATTATTGCTAAATACCAAGGCTGAATTTGACTTCTGGAACCTCTCGCACCATCACCACCTGTGTTTGTTACCTGGGTGGTGAAAGCAGTTGCCAGACAATGGGTAACACATATGACAATCAGTTTCTGACTCTTGAGAAGGATAAAGGAAGATTTGGAATACAAGACGGACAGTCTTTTGTATACAGAATATTAACGAAAACTGCAAAACTACTTAGGAAGGTTTTCCTTTTACACTGAGCACTATGCGACAACTGAGCGTTGTACGACAACCTACCCAGACAAAATGAGAACAGTGCATGGGTATACAACTGACAAACACTGACTAGAATAACATGTTTCCATTTAACAAATCAGTGGCAAGTACTGCCAGACTTTGTCTCACACAATTTAAGACAATGTACTTAGTTTATCTCACCCCACTGGCATTGCCTAAAATTTACACACTCAGATCAATAGTTCGCTTAAGATGTCAGGGATGCAGGGTAAAACTCCTACATATGATAAAGCCACCCTCACCTGTAATCCCTTACTGGCACCATATGTTGAGTAACCTGAAGAGAGCAGTAGGTGCAAAGGTTGATCCCTCTCTACAACACTATACTATACTATGAGCCAACACCTTAAACTGAAAAAAGTAAAAAAACATTTGCCAATGTGCGGCTCTCTCCTTACCCCTAGGTACATATTCTTTTACTAGCCACAACCTCTTATGCCATCTACTAAGTTATAGTTATGAGATGCAAGAGATCGTTTGATTGTGGAATACATTCATATGTCAAAGGTCAGTACGAATAAAAGTTGCAGGAGGATTTGCATGACTGGTAAGGGAGGTTATGTACTATGTTCATTAACAAGGAAAATCTTGACTCCTCAAAAAGAGATCCAAGATTATCCTAGGCCTGAGTGCAAGTGTCTCCAAGAATAACTTAATTATCTGACCTTTACCAACCAACAAAAAAGACGGCTTTTTAATCATTTATATCCCTTTGATCTTAAAATGTCATTTGCTGCTACTGTGCAAGTAGGAGATTATGCTAATTAGTCTGCTCAGCCACTGACTTATATTATTTAAAACAATATGCAGTCATGGCAATGTTTAAAAAACAAAAGTCATAGATACCTGGAAGCCACAAATCCGATCCACCTGCTTTTGACCAAAACCATCACCATTGAGACGTGGGACAGGAGGACCATGTACAAGAAAAAACGAACAAGTTACTTACCTTCGGTAACGCTTTTTCTGGTGGATACATTAGCTACCTGTGGATTCCTCACCTTAAGAATTCTCCCAATGCGCCAGCATTCGACGGAAAATTTTCTTCCCAGCTCTCCACGTCGACGAGGATGTCACAATTGCACGGCTCCGCGCGCGACTCCGTCTGACATCACCGAGGCAATAAGAGGTCCTCGCTGACGTGCTGATATCAGTTTCACCCTTTTTTACGTGCCTTTGAGGCAAACAGGTGAAAACCGACCTCACAATAACACATATATACATAGACATAGCCATATGGATGCAATACAAGTAGAACATTTATTTACATAAGAAATTCATCAAAACATATATACATTTATAATAAAAAAAGTCTTGGTATGACCAGACAGGCAACGGGGAGGCAGGTGGGACTGTGAGGAATCCACAAGTAGCTAGTGTATCCACCAGAAAAAGCGGTACAGAAGGTAAGTAACTTGTTCTTCTGATGGATACAACTACCTGTGGATTCCTCACCTTATGAATAGAGTCCCAAAGCAGTACCGCACTCTGAGGTGGGTGCCTGACCGGTCACACCAAGAAATCATGCAACACAGAGCGTGCAAAATGACCGTCCCTCCTTCCGAATCCAAGCAATAGTGCCTTGCAGAAGTATGGAGGGAAGCCCAAGTTGCTGCTTTACAAATATCCACTACAGGAGCACCTCTAGCCAAAGCTGAAGTGGCAGACTTAGCTCTGGTAGAATGAGCTCTAATACCCTCAGGAGGAATCCTCTTTGCTAATGAACAACAGATCTTAATACAAAGAATGACCCACCTGAAATGGCTCTTTTATGGACAGCTCTGCTTTTCATCTTGCCCACATATCCAACGAAGAGTTGGTCATTCAAACGAAAGTCCGTTGTTCAACATAGAAACTGAGAGTCCTTCTCAGTTCTAAGCGATGGAGTCTTTCTTCCTCTTTTGAAGGGTGAGGAGGAGGATAGAAGGACGAAAGAGTAATAGACTGCCCCATATGGAAAGGAGTGACAACCTTAAGAAGTAAAGCCGCCCTGATTCTCAGCACCACTTTGTCAGCATAGAATGACGTAAAGGGAGGTTTGACACTAGGAGCCTGAAGCTCACTCACACTCCCAGCAGACGTAACAGCAACAAGGAAAACGGTCTTCAAAACCAACAACATTAAAGAACAAGAATTCATAGGTTCAAATGGTGCACCCATTAAAAAAGTCAAAACCAGATTTAAATCCCACTGAGGCCTGAGAAACGGAGTGGGAGGAAATGTATTCATCAGGCCTTTCAAGAACCTAATAACTATAGGTGATTGAACAAGGAAGGTTGATCCGGAAGGCAAAGAAAGGCTAATAGCACTGACAAATAGCCCTTGACAGTCGCAACTGCACAACCCTTCTGTGCTAAAGTAAAAGCAAACAACAAAACATCAGACAAACGGGCTTTCAAGGGATCCGTCTGTTTCTCTCAACGCCAAGCCACAAATTTTGCCCATCTGCCGGCATATAAACAGTCTTAGTGGAGTTTCGCCTGGCCGATAAAATAACATCCACCACTTCTGGCGGGAGAGAAAAAGAACTCAGATTGCCCCATTCAATCTCCAGGCATGTAGGTGCAGGCTCAGGACGTGGGCCTGTAGAACCTGCCCCTGCGACTGCGAGAGGAGATCTGCCCGGAGAGGGAGATGGACCAGAGTGCACAGTGAGAGTTGGAGAAGGTCCGTCTACCACACCCTTCTTGGCCAATCCAGAGCTATTAAAATGATTTGAGCCCGATATTGGCGAATCTTCCTCAGAACCCGAGGAATCAAAGGTATGGGGGGGGGAGCGTAAAGTAACTGGCTGCAACAGGATATCTGAATCACATCCCCCAAAGCTCCTTGCACCGGATAACGGAGGCTGCAAAAAGATTGGCAGTGCGTGTTATCTCGAGTGGCAAATAGGTATATCCGTGGAGAGCGTCACACACTGAAGATGTGAAGAACCAGATCCAGACGGAGACGCCAGTCGTGGTCGGCCTAGAAATGCTAACTGAGACTGTCCGCACGTACGTTGAGAACTCCAGCCAGATGGTTTGCTACTATGCAAAATACAATGGGCCTGTGCCCAGGACCAGAGCCGCAGAGAAGGTATGACCCTACTCCTCCCTGCTTGTTGATGTACCACATTGCGGTAGTGTTGTCCGCCAAGACTTGAACTGACTGACCGCGAAAGGACAGGAGGAAAGCCTTGAGAGCCAGAAGTATCGCCCGCAATTCTAACAGATTGATATGAAAAGTCTGTTCCACTGGAGACCAAAGACCTTTGATCTCCAGGTCCCCCAGATGAGCACCCCACCCTAGAGTGGGCGCATTCGTTATGACCGTGGCCAATGGAGGTGGTAGAGCAAACGGCCTTCCTTGGGAAAGATTGCCATCCACAGCCCACCATCGTAGATCCGATGCAGCGTCTCTGGAGATCGTTATAGACTCTTCAAGATCCCCCTTGTGTTGAAACCACTGCTTGCGGGGGCACCATTTGAGAGCCCTCATGTGCCAACGTGCATGAGTGACCAACAGAATGCAAAAAGCAAACAGACCGAGAAGAAGTAGGACCTTGAGGACTGGAACAACCGCTCCTTTTTGAAACACTGGAATCAACGCCTGAATGTCCTGGATCCACTGAGGCGGAGGATAGGCCTGATTCAATGTTGTGTCCAGTACTGCCCCTATGAACAGGAGGGGTTGAGGGCTCCAGGTGAGACTTGGGCACATTTACCGTAATACCAAGACTGAACAACAACTGCATTGTCATATGGAGATGATGCGGCACAAGCTCTGGAGACTTGGCTTTGATCAGCCAGTCATTCATGCAAGGGACTACCAATATTCCCTTCTTTCTGAGATACTCTGCAACCACCATCACCTTCGTAAAGACTTGAGGTGCGGAAGTAAGACCAAAAGGAAGGACCGCAAACTGGTAGTGTTGCGACCCCACCACAAACCGGAGATACTTCCTATGTGACTTGAGAATGGGAATATGAAAGTAAGCATTCTGCAAGTCTACCGACACCATCCAATTCTCTTGGTTCAACGCCAAAAGCACCTGTGCTAGAGTCAGCATTTTGAATTTTTCCTGTTTGAGGAACCAATTCAAAATCCGCAGATAAAGGATAGGTCTCAATCGACCATCCTTCCTGGGAATCAGGAAATATCTGGAATAGCATCCCTGACCCCTTTCCTGCTCTGGAACCAACCCCACTGCGCCTTTTGATAAAAACACCTGAATCTCCTGCTGACGTAACAGGAGATGATCCTCTGAACAAAACGAAGGACGGGGAGGGATGGGAGGGAGAAACTCCCGAAAGGGAAGGGCATACCCTTTCCTCACAACATTCAGTACCCAGGAGTCCAATGTGACTAGCCCCCACTTGTGGAGAAAATGAAATAACCTTCCCCCTACGGGAGAAGCATGACTTAAATGGATGGAAAACTATGGCTGCTTTCCTTGTTGCGCTCCCCCAGAGGAAGAAGATGAGACAGTGTGCTGCGGGATGGCTCCTCTCCTTCTAACCCTCCCCCGTCCTCTAAAAGACCTATAAGAAAGGTCGGCAGACTGTTGAGTGAAGGATTGAGGCCTCCCACGAAAAGCAGCTCCAAGGCCAAACCCCCTAACCTCTGAAAGGAGTAGATGTGGAAGCCTGCAGTCCCAAAGACTTCGCTGTAGCTCTATTATCTTTAAAGTGCTCTAAAGGCAGAGTCCGCTTTAGCCCCAAACAATTTTTCTCCATCATAAGGAAGGTCTAATAAAGTTTTCTGGACATCCGATGAAACTCCAGAAGACCTCAGACACGCATGTCTCCTAGTGGCAACTGAGTACCCATTGCCCTGCCCACCGAGTCTGTAGTATCCAGACCAGACTGGTTGATCTGCTTGGCCGCAGCTTGGGTGTCTGACAGGAGTTCATGGAACTGTCCCTGCATATCCTGCAGTAAGTTAGGCACTACAGCTCTATCCGTGTCCATCAAATCGTGCACATATCTACCCAACACACAAGTAGCATTAACAGACTTCAGAGCAATACTGCAGGATGGAAAAAGTCTTCTTAGCTGTCTGCTCCATCCTCTTGGACTCCCTGTCCGACGGAGTAACAGGAAAGGAGCCTGGAGCAGAGTGAGCAGAACAAGAAGCCTGGACTACCAAGCTCTCCGGAGTTGGATGTTGTGATAAAAATCCCAGATCACCCGGGGAAACCCTATACCTTCTAGCAACAGTTCTGTACACAGCTGGTGATTTAACAGGCTTTCACCAGATCTCTAAGATAGTCTCCGTAAGAGCATCATTGAGTGGGAGCAAAGGTTCCGCTGAAGTAGAAGAAGGATGTAATACTTAAGTCAAAATGTTAGTTTTAACTTCAGCAGCTAGCAATGGAAGGTCCAAAAATTCTGCAGCCTTCTTGATAACAGAGTGAAAGGAAGCCACCTCTTCAGTAAACTCCCCTGGAGATGAAAGATCCCACTCAGGGGGAAGTGTCCAGCCCACTAGCTGAGTCTAGGCCCACAAATTCTCCGAAGGCCTCAGCAATCTCTCCTTCCTCCATCAATTGTCTCTGGTACTCTTGCTCTTCCAAGAGTCTCAACGCTCTCCTCTGTGACCTCAATCTGGGCATCGACATGGAGTTTGCCGACGTCGACGACACCAGTTTCAAAAGCGTTGGACGTGGACCAGGAGAAGAAGGAGATGAACTGCGTTCCAACCGGGATCCATCCGGCACTGGAGCTGACTCAATGGGCACCGTTGGCATATGAGGCGCTGTCATCGGCGGCGTCTGTCCAAGCGGTGATGTCATCAGCGTCAGAGGCCTATGAGGCGATGCCATCGGCACTGGAGGCCTATGAGGCAATGCCACCGGCACTGGAGGCCTATGAGGCAATGTCATTGACGCCAATCCGGCATCCTCAGCCTGATATAAAGGCACAAACGGCGCCGACTTGTATGGAGCCGGAGACCCCAAGGATGCCAAAGGACCCGTGGGACCAGCCGGTGCACCAGCAGGTGTCATTGCCTTATTAACGATAGTGAACATGGCATTCAGAAATGCTGCTGGATCCGCTCCCGCAGTTGGGAAAGCAGGAAATCTTGTATCTTCATGAGATGACTGGGCCGGATCTGGAACCTGTGGCACCGACTCTTGAGCCCCAGGAGAAAGCCGAGGACCCACTGGAGACTCAACCACCTAAATGAGCAATGGTGCGGCTGAAGCCTGAGGACTTTGAGGCTGGGGATTTACAGTGGGACTAACCTCCCAGGTCGTACAATGCCGTCTGGATGGAGACTGAGACCGAGATCGACCTCTAGAAGAACGACGCCGAGAGTCATGTTGGCGCCTCTTCTTATGAGACTTATGGGATGACAAGTCTTTAGTCTTAGACCTCCGATGTCTTCTGTGTTCCTTCTTTGCCTTAGCTAAAAAGAGTTTAACCTCTCTTTCCTTCAGCGCCTTCGGACTCATCCTTTGGCAGGACGTAGACACCCCTACATTGTGGTCCGAATTGAGACACCATAAGCAGTCATCGTGAGGGTCCGTGACAGACATACGACCCCGCACTCCTGACAAGGTTTAAACCCGGACTTCTTAGGAGGAGACATTGTAACAGAGTACAATAAGACACCTTCGAAGCAGTAACTTCCCAAGAGCTAAGAGAGAACAGTTAGTGTCGAAGGCACAGAAAAAGTGAACTGACGTCAGCACACCGGAGAGGACCTCTTATTGCCACGGTGATGTCAGGCGGAGTCGCATGTGGCGCTGTGCAATTGTGACATCCTCGTCAACGTGGAAAGCTGGGAAGAAAATTTTCCGTTGAATACTGGTGCATTGGGAGAATTGATAAGTTGAGGAATCCACAGGTAGTTGTATCCATCAGAAAGCCCAAGTAGTAGCGGAGATTAAAACAATACAACGTTGTCCTGCTTGGCATCAGTGAGTCCAGACGGACACAGTCCAACCAGAAAAGACAGGCTCCAGGCGGAATGCTGATGTATTCTGTGCACGAAGAAGAGAACACCCCACATACTGATGGGGGAACCTCAATGCTAAGACTGGAAGCAACAACACTGGGTATGAAGAAGTCATGAGCAACTATGGCATTGGTGCCATGAACGAGAATGGTGAAAAGCTTTCAGATCTCTGTGCCCTGAAAAGTCTGGTGATACACAATAGTGTATTCCCACACTAAAGAATAAACAAGGCAACTTGGGTGTCACCAGACCATTGAGCAGATAATCAGATCGACTAGGTGTGCATTGCCAAGAAGTTCTGGAGGCCCCTGCAGTATGAGAGAGTGATAAGAGGAGCGGATGTGGCTTCAGATCTTCACCTTGTCGTAGCCAGGCTAAAGCCAAAGCTGAAGAAAGCATGGATGGAAAGGACAAACCTAAGCCAGCGATATAACACCACCCTCTTCAAAGATGCACAGAAACTGAGTGAATACTCATTCACCATCAGTAACAAGTTTTAAGTCCTGCAAGAACCACAGAACGATAGCAACCCAGAAGATAGTCAGTGGGAGACGATCAAAGAAACAGTGACATCAACCTGCCTGCAGGTACTGGGTCCCAAAAAACACCAGCATAAAGAATGCATCTCCACCAAGACTCTCAGCAAAATCCATGAGCGAAAGGAAAGGAAAACAGCAGTCAACACCACCCGAACAAGAGCAGAAAATGAAAAAGCTCAAGGTGAATACATCGAAACCAACAAGAAAGCACAGAGAAGCTTAAGAGCAGTCACACAAAGATTAAAGATTGCCACAGAAGCCCAGGTAGCAGCAAACCATGGAAACTCGGAAGAACTCTATAACAAAACTAGGAAATTCTCCAGCAGATACAGCAAGCCAGAAAGACCTGTTAAATACAAAGTTGGGAACACAATCATGGATAACACAGGCCAACAAAGATGGGTGGAGCGCTCTGAAGAAATGCTGAACCAGCATGTCCCCACAGTCCACCTGACATACAGCCAGCTGACAAGGACTTGCTAATCGAATGCAGCAGACCAGCAAAGGAAGAAATAAAGCAATCCATCAAACATCTGAAAAATGGGAAAGCAGCAGAACCTAACATTATTCATGCTGAAACACTAAAGGCAAACATTGAAACATCAGTAGACATACTGCAACCCATGTTCGGAAGGATCTGGAAAGAGGACAAAATGCTGTCAGATTGAAAGGAGGGATATTTAATAAAGACTCCCAAGACAGGTGACCTGAGTAACTGCTCCAGAGGGATAACTCTTCTATCAACACCAGGTAAAGTGTTCAATAGTCATCCAGAGCAGAATAAAGGAAAAAGAATGTTCAGTTGCAAGATCAGCAAGCTGACTTCCGCAAAGATAGATCTTGAACAGGCCAGACTGCAACAATGCGCATCATCATTGAGAAGTCAATGGAATGGAACTCACCCCTCTGTGTTAACTTCATAACCTATGTGAAGGCATTAAACAGCATGAACAGAGAGACCCTATGGAAACTCCGCTGCCACTATGGTGTGCCAGATAAACTAGTAAGAATCATCAGGAACTCTTACGAGAGAATGACCTGCAAGATAGTCCAAGAAGGGCAATTCACGGAAGCCTTCTAAGTGAGGACTGGAGTCAGCTAGGGTTGTTTGCTCTTGTCTTTTCTCTTCCTGGTAGCCATAGACTAGATCATGAAGACATCCACAGCAAGGAATAGAATTGGAATCCAGTGGACACCTTGGATGCAGCTCGATGAAGTGGGCTTTGCAGACAACCTATCTCTACTCTACCATACCTAGCCGCAAATGCAAGAGAAGATTGACATGGTGGCAGCCACATCAGCACAACTTGGCCCCAACAACCATAGGGGAATACAAAGATCCTGAAGGCTAACACCGCCAGCACAACTGCAGTCACTCCTGCAGGCGATGCACTGAAAGAAGATGAGGCTTCTACTTACCTGGGCAGTGTCATAGACGAGCAGGGTAGCACAGACACCAACAGCAAGGCAAGAATCAGCAAGGCAAGAATCAGCAAAGCAAGGGCTGCCTTAATTCAGCTAAAAATGATCTGAAGCTCCAAGGACCAAACGTTGCAAACCAAGAGCAGGCTTAACACCATGGTAAAATCGGTCCTTCTGTATGAAGCAGAAACTTGGAGAATGAAAGTGACCACCACCAACAAAATCCAGCCTTTCACTAACACCTGACTGTGGAAAATACTCCAAATCCGCTGGCCAAAAATCTCCAGCAACAACGACCTTTGGCAGCACACTATCCAACTCCCTGCTCATGAAAAGAAGCTGGGTCTGGATAGGCCGCACCTTCTGTAAGAACACATCAAACACCACTTGGCAAGCCCTGACCTGGAACCCTCAAGGGAAAAGGACAAAAGGAAAGTCAAGAAACTCCTGGCATTGAGGCCTTGAAGCGGACTGCAAGGAGATGGGTTACACCTGGAGTCAGAATTAAAGATAAGTCCAGGACAGAGTAGGGTAGAGAGTCCTGGTTGATGGCTTTTAGCCCAGGAGGAGTAGTAGGCACGAGTAATCCTCCCTATATAACTAACCTCCAGGCCTCGAAAAATAAGAAAAATGTTAGTAAATCTGCAGGTCTAGTGTCTTTAATAATCTCAACATAACTATAATGCGCTTGACACATAAACTTGTCTCAAACTGTATGATCCTAAGCAAATATTTTATTTTATAGAGACACCTTTTTCTTAATTTTAACCTGTGAGAGCACCATTACATTTGTGAGTTTAGCATGTCAGCTGTACAAAAACCAACTGCTTGAATTAATAGACTAAACTTTTGCTCTATGTATAAAAAAAAAAAAAAGAATAACCCACATACAAAAAGGTACACATGACACCTGACTTGACTAATTCTTTTTTTTTTTTCCGAAAATCTGTTTATTATTATTTTCAGTCATGTTATAACATTTTGACTTTTACATCAACATTGGTACAGCAAATATTTATAATTGCCAGTCATACTGTGTGATTGTACCAGGGAAAAGCAGACATCAAACATACTGACTGTTGACAATTAGAGCTCCAAGCGGAATTCTCAAATGAGCTCCACCAAAACTTGCATACAGCAGGATACATTGACACCGAATGCAGCCAAATCCATGCAAAGAAGTCTTAGGTCTCTTGTATAACCTGTAGGGCAATAGATGCCACAGTGCCCTTCTAATCTCTACGCAGAGATCGATACATTCTTGCGGATTTGTTTATGTAAATATTGGTCCTAAAGCAAGCAACATATAACAATAGTAACGGTTTCAAACAATGGAGTACTATATCTTCAGATGATTGACATTTATATGAACGTGCCTTCGTGAGTGCGGCAACCCCTCTGTGACGCGTATGCGTGCTAACATATGACGGGAACATATCTAAGCACCAGGCGCTCGCTGCCAGTGTAGAACCCGCCTGCACCTTTAAGACAAAAACTGAACCATCGACTAGTGCTCAGGCATGCTCCACTGAGCGCTCCCATCTTTGGATTGGGTGTATTTCCATCGCGGTTACTAGTCTGAGTCCTCCATACCTAAGCCCGATCCTAGGCCCTGCAAGTGTGCCATCATCATCTCCCAAATATCTGACAATGGATACTTGCGCAACCCCAGTGCATCCTCCCGTCTCAATGCCACCCCCTCCGCACTCGCCCAGATCTCAAACAAACACTTCCAAGCCCGCTCAGTTGGCGCGTCTGCTAACTTCCACCTACGAGTTATCAGCCTTCTAGCTGCTACCAGGCCTAGGTCCCGAAATCTTTCAGCAGCTTTGTGGCGCGTGTCCCTAGGAAAGAGGCCCAGTACACAAACCTCCCATGTGAACGGAACTGAACGTGTCGTGCACTCTGACAAACAGTCTAATACTGCTCTCCAATAACAGTAAGGAGGGACAGGACCATAGCATGTGAATCATGTCTGCATTAATGTGACAGCAGTGGGGGCAAGCTGCATCGCAACAGGAGAAATATCTATTAATGTGAGCTGGAGTGAGGTATGCCCTATAAATGATATAGAATTGTATCAGGCGAAATCTGGAGTTGCGGGGTATATTGATGTGGCTGGAGAGTTCCATTGCGCTTCTGTGAATAGGGTAGCCAAATCAGTGTCCCAAGCCGCACAGTGTGGCATACTCTAGGGTCGTGTGCATGCGCAGCGCATTTGTGAACCACCTAATCAGGTGTCGTCCCTGCCCCATCACCTGTATGTATTGTACCAGCAGATGAGTTGGGGGCACGTTTGACAGGTCAACCCACTTAGATGATAAAGACCGCAACAGCGAGTTATATAGCAGGAATTTCCCCGCAGGAAGGCCCGTCTCCTGGATCAGTTCGGAGAACGAGCGTAGCTTACCATCGTTATACAGATCGCCCAACGTACACAGCTCTGCTGCATGCCACTCACTTAGTTCAGTTCCTGACGTAACTGTGGTGCCTCGAGGAGTACCCAGCAGTGCCAAGGCTGGGGCGAACAGAACAGTCCCCCCGCAATGCGTAGGGACCTTCTGTAACAGCTGTGGGCCACCTTAAGGAAGAGCTGCCCCAACAGTGCTGCGCGTGTGAGCGGGTGAAATAGGTGCGACACCTGCATGAGGGACCAGGGGCTCTCAGTAGTCGCCGTGTCCGTAAGATGAAGGCCTGCTAGCCATTTGGACACCGACTGGAGCTGAAAAGCCAAGTAATAATAATGTTCCAGATTAGGGGCCAATAGGCCACCTCTCTGCAGCGGCATATACAATTTTGTAAGCCCAACTCTGCAGCGCCCCCATTTCAGATAAATTCTCTCAGCTTGGGCTCCAGGCCCCTGAAGAAACTAGCCGGGATATAGTGTGGGAGATTGGAAAAGTAATAAAATAAGCGTGGTAAGACAATCGTTTTTAATAGTGCTATCCTGCCCGTCACAGACAGCGGTAGCGTTTGCCAGAAAGCCATTTGGGATCTAATGGAGGACACCGCTCTCTTAAGGTTACCATCGAATAAGTCTTCTTTATGGTGGTAAATGCGTATGCCTAAATATATCTGAATGTGTGAGGTTGCCAAGGAACAGTATTTCCAGAGAGACAAAGCTCTGGATTTAAAAGTGTGGGATCGAAGGGGAAGAGGCACGACTTAGACCAGTTAACCCTGAGTCTAGAGAGCGAGGCAAACTGCTGCAGTAGGGTCCAGACCTCTGGAGGGACATGCGTGATATCTCTAAAATACAGTAAAAGGTCGTCAGCCACATGCAGGCCATCTCCCAGGACAATTCCCCAACAGGAACCCCTGTTGCGTAGGACCGCCGCCAGCGGCTCCATGGCGAGTGAAAACAGCAGCAGGGAAAGGAGACAACCCTGTCTTGTGCCTCTGCACACGTTCACTGTCTCCGAGATAATCCCCCCCACTCTGACCCGGACCTGAGGGTTAGTGTATAGCAGTTTGATTAAGCAAAGAAAAAGGGGGCCAATGCCAAATCGCTGTAAGACCTCGAAAAGGTAAGGCCACTCTAAAAAATCAAAAGCTTTCTCAAGGTCGAGGGCAAGGCATCTTGCCAGTGGCCAGTCCCGTCTCGAATAATGCATGACACGGAACAACCGCCTAATGTTGTGTGATGTATCTCTTGCAGGTACAAACCCGTTTTGATCAGGGTGTACCAAGCCTGGTGTCATAGGCGCTAAAAGCAATGCTAAGGTTTTGGCCAGTATTTTGTAATCTGTAATGAGCATTGCCAATGGACGGTATGAACCCAACTCCGTCGGGTCCTTGCCGGGTTTGGGAAGGGATACAAGAATCGCCTCATTCTGGGATGTCGACAAGAATCCACTCTGCACTGCCTCCTCACAGACACGGAGTAGCCAGGGCGCAAGGGTTGAAGCGAACGCCTTGTAAAAGTCGTCCGGCAAACCATCCGGGCCCGTGTCCTACCAGCCGACAGCTCACGGATATTGGCCTGAATCTCAGTGTGGTCGAGAGACTCCTCCAACGTATTCCTCTGGGTGGCCGTCAGGCAAGGAAGCGCAACTCCAGAGAGAAACGCAGCGCAGGACCGTCGGTGGGGAGTCACAGCTGAGATACACAAAGTCTTATAGTGCTGCGTAAACACGGAATGTATTTCCAAAGGTGTATGAAGTAAGTTACCAGTTTCTGAGCGAATCTCAACAACTGGGCCGTGATCTCGATCACTTCTGGTCAGCCAGGTTAGAAGCTTGCCCGATTTGTCTGCTGAGGCATGCGTGCGCGCAGAGTGAGCAGCGTAATTTAAATGACGCAGCGGTTCAAGAAGGGATATGCGCTCGGCACGAGCCTTAGACAACAAAGCCATCTCAGTGGGGCTTCGAGTAGCTTCCCTCTCAGGGCGCAGCAGGCTCCACTCTATACGGGCAAGATCATGCTCAACCGAACGGCGTAGATTCCATTGCGTTCCCATGCAGTGGCCTCTGATGAAGACCTTAAAGGCGTCCCATTCCAGCAGGCCCGTGGAGGCAGTGCCGTCATTATGCTTAAAGTATTCAGGGATCGCCGTATCCAGCGATGCTTTAAATGCTGCATCGTCCAGGAGTTCAGGCCTAAGTTTCCAAGCAGGGATAGCTAGAGGAGATGTATCCCAGCCCAAGCGCACATTCTGTGGGTTGTGGTCGGAATGCGTGCGACCCAAATAATCCGCACTCATGACCGCAGAGGACACATTTTGTGTACAGAGTATTCTGTCAAGACGCACATGGATGGAGTGTGGGGCGGAGTAATCCGAGTAAACTCTGTCTGTGCCATTACTGTGCCGCCATATATCGATCAGACAGCAGTTTTGGGTCCAGATGGCCAACGCACGCGCAGCTGACACAGTAGGCGATGTAGGCAGTGGGGGGAAGCAGCGGTCTAAGTCTATATCTAGCACGCTGTTAAAGTCCCTTCCCAGTAACCAAGGGTAATCACTCCACCCTGACAACTGATTAGACAAAGTGTGCCGGAAGGAGGCTTGATCTACATTTGGGCGTATATACAGCCCAGCACTATGGCTCGGCCCGCAAGTCGCCCACGCACCAGGGCAAATCTCCCCTGAGGATCTATGATTTGGTCTTCTGCTACAAAGGGGACACCCGGCTTGATCCAGACCAGGGAGCCTCTAGCATAGGTAGAGTGGCCTGTTGCGTATAATTGTCCTCTCCAATGCCGCTGCAAGCGGGGAAGCACCGGGAGCGCCAAGTGGGTTTCCTGCAGAAAGGCGATGTGCAGAGAGTGTCTTTTAAGATATGAGTATATGGAGTACCTGCGCTTAGGCGTGTGAATGCCACGTACGTTCCACTTAATCATAATATGTGGGTTCATGGCAGCGTCTGGTTGGTGTGGCTATGCGCTATCTTTTCGGCCCATGAGCGCAAGTGTGTGCATACAATGGCGGGTCCCCAGCACTCAGTTAGGCATCCTATGTATAGACTCCAAATCAACAATAACAAATCCAATACCATCAGAGCAGATGAACAACCGGTTTCCGCCCAAACCAGACAACTCATACAGTCAACAAAATAATTATACATGTTAGTTCTCCGCTGGTAGGAGAGTGGGGTAGGCCACGGAGCACTGGAGTGAGCGTGTACTAAGCTATGCACCCCGGCTTGAAGGGATAACGGAGTGGGGGCCAGTGGCGAGTGGTGCTCATAAACAACTGGGGTACCAATGAAGGTTGTGCAACCCGCCCGCTAAGTGCCCCATGATTCAGCTGGCACACTGCTGGTCAACATATACAGAATAACATATCATCTCTATAGACAAGATGTATAACTCATGCCGAGCGAAGAGTTTCAACATTTCCGAACCACTCAGGTAGGCACCAGTAGGTTCTAGAAGAGGTCATCCGCAGTGCCGGGAGTCACACCCAGGCATGCCAGAAAACCCAGCTCGGAGAGCCGGTCCGGCGTAGTAGGGCGATCCCTGGGAGGCTGTGAAATTTCAGTTTCCGCTTCCGATGCCGTCGGAGAGGTATTGATAGCCTCCGCCGACTGCAGTGCCTCGCGCCGCTGCTGTATAATTTCTTCCAGATCAGGAGCATGCTTCGCAGTCTCAGTGGTCGCGCCACCTCCTTTGCAGCCACGTCTCGCTCGGCTGCGCCTGGTCTTCGATGAAGGCGGGTTCCGCTTTGCTCCACGGCCTTTGATACGACCTGTTGAGTCCAGCCATTCCCACGCCGCTTCAGGTGTGGCAAAGAAGTAAGACTTGTTCTCGGCTATGATGAGGAGTTTGGCTGGGAATAAGAGAGAGTACTCAAGGCGCAGCGTCCGGAGTCTGCACTTTAGGGGTAGGTAAGCGGCACGGTCTCTTTGCACTGCCAGTGTGTAGTCCGGGAACAGCATTATCTGCGCATTATCAACTAGAGGCAGTGGGGATGATCTCATAGTCTTGAGAATGATATATCTGTCTGCATAGTGGAGCAAGCGAATTATAAAGGGACGAGGGCCACTTCCCAGAGGCCTTGGTCGTGTAGGAATCCGATGCGTTCCCTCCACCGAGAAGAAAGGGGTCAGTGTTCCCTCCGGTACTAACCCTCGGAGCCAGTTTTCAGTGTAGGCCACCGCATCAGGACCCTCCGCACCCTCCGGTAGTCCAACCACCCGTATGTTATTTCGTCGGGTGCAGCCTTCCGCATCTTCAACACGACGTTCCAATTCTCCTATGCGGGTCAGTGCATCTCCCATTTTGGTTTCTAGGCGAGACGTCGCCGGAGCCATCTCATCCACCCGCGCCTCTGTCGTACTTGTCCTGTCTGTCAGATTACGGTGGTCGGCATGTAGCAGGACAAGGTCGCTGGCCACCTTGTCTATTTTGGTTTCCAGGGATGTGCGAGCCCGCTCCAGCGAGTCACCGATGCGCTCCACCGCAGCCAGTACAGCATCTAGCTTCTGGCAGTCTTGTGTTGTTGCGTCTTGCGACCGCCCAACCCCAGTTCCAGAGCGAAGGCAGCCCGTCTCTGCCATATCCAGTATCTATAGGGACGTCAACTGGCTCCATGCCGCCAACCAGACGGCACACAAACGGTGTTGTTGCGAGGGGGCCCACCGGCACACCCAGCATGGCCAGGAGGACCAAGCCGGGGGGTCAGCTTAATGAATGTGCCAGTCGTGCAGCAAAACGGGCCCACCAGGTCTGCCCTCAGTGACTCTCAGTCGGCCAAGTCAGTGGCTCAGTCTCTCACCACTATAGTCTAGTGGAGGTCAGCTCCTCGCCACCAGTACCGAAACCAGCAACAGGTCCACTCTTAGGCCGCTCTAGGGACCATCTGAGCCAACGCTCCACCAGATCGATAAGGACTGGGCCCGCTTGCATGCGCCCCCAGGACGGTGCCGCGCAGCAGCACGAGCAGCCCAACGGTAATGGCCCTGTGAGTGTTTCCTTTTCACCCTCCTCCGGACTGCAGGCCTCCAATGTCCAGCTCCCAGGGTGTCTCAGGCCAATTCGCGGCCCAAGGTCCCCACACCGCGCCTCCTCCAGGCAGAGGGGGATGTAGGCCCTGTCTCCTTCGCTACCGTGGCAGCGCCGCACCAGGGAGGCAGCCCCCTGCCGCTATGCACCGTAAGGCCTCCCAGGCTCCGCGCCGCTCATCTGGGCCCGGCGCCCCCCCGGCGCTCTCTCTCGTCGGGCCCCAACAGTTGAGCCCTCCCGGCACCTCGGCCGCGCGCCCCACCGAGTCCGCGCCTGCTGCCCACCTCCGCTCCGCAGACCACGGATCCTCGTGGGCACGACTCGCTCCAACTCCGTGCCACTCAGGGGGGGCTGCCACTCGGAGCCGGGGCAGTCCGAAACGCTGCAGCACCGCAGCGCACCCATCGTGTGAGCGCCACCGACCCCACCGTCGCTGGATGCTTCTGGATAAGCTGGGAAGGACGCGGAGCTCTATCGGCTCACGTCCACCATCACTACTGGCTTGGCCACGCCCCCCGACACCTGACTTGACTAACAGCATTGTCATCGGAGCAGGCACAGGAATGTTTCTCAATTCATATTTAAAAACTCTCACATTTCTTAAATTAACTCCTAAAGCATGATGATAGCACTTTCATTTTCAGACACAGGCTCCACTGAAATGGCCACAAACCTTCCCACTGAACTGCAGTTTTACTGATAAAACGATAATGTGGAAATCGTGTTTCAGCAAATATTTATCTTTTGCACATCACCAAGTAAAGTATTCTGAGTGTATTAAAATCATTTTTTCCATTTAGTTTCAGAATTATAAAAAAAAAAAATGGTTTCCTAACGACTCAAATAGATTTTGAAATGTGTGTACCAGTTCATTCACAAGCTATTTAAATATTGTGTGGGCAGGAAGATTGTCATACAGTTCGCTTTACAAAGTTTCAGTCAGAGAAAGAGAAATAAAACCCAATATCCGTAAAAAATAAACAACAATTTGTTAGAAGACATTAACAGACATTTTACCTATGTGTTTGAACAAACAGCAAGTGTGACTAGATAAAAACAAGGCATTTTCATTGATCATTCACTCTCTGAATGAACAGAATACCTTTTTTTTGCCAGCTCTATCTTGCCATAAAAGACCAGTTGACCCCAAATATAGCTTGCCCTGATAAAATCGGATTCCGCAGACCAAATAGGCAAATAGATTTTTTTAAGCCTGTCTCCCCACCATTTTAGGAGTGCTTGTTTCTCCTAGACATCCTGACCCTTGGCTCACGTAAATACCATAATCAGATACTCAAAGGGTCAACAATCTCACTTGGGGGCACCCCCGTTCTGGTTTCAGAGCCCAACTGTAGGAAGTTGGCTCTGTATGTGCTATTTCAAAGTAAGGAATAGCATACACAGAGTCCAAGGGTTCCCCTTAGAGGTAAGATAGTGGCAAAAAGAGATAATACTAATGCTCTATTTTGTGGTAGTGTGGTCGAGCAGTAGGCTTATCAAAGGAGTAGTGTTAAGCATTTGTTGTACATACACACAGGCAATAAATGAGGAACACACACTCAGAGACAAATCCAGCGAATAGGTTTTGTTATAGAAAAATATATTTTCTTAGTTTATTTTAAGAACCACAGGTTCAAATTCTACATGTAATATCTCATTTGAAAGGTATTGCAGGTACGTACTTTAGGAACTTTGAATCATTTCTTTAGCATGTATACTTTTCACATAAAACACAATAAGCTGTTTTAAAAGTGGACACAGTGCAATTTTCACAGTTCCTGGGGGAGGTAAGTTTTTGTTAGGTTTGTCAGGTAAGTAAATCACTTACAAGTCTCAGGTTTGGGTCCAAGGTAGCCCACCGTTGGGGATTCAGAGAAACCCCAAAGTTACCACACCAGCAGCTCAGGGCCGGTCAGGTGCAGAGGTCAAAGAGGTGCCCAACACACATAGGCTTCAATGGAGAGAAGGGGGTGCCCCGGTTCCGGTCTGCCAGCAGGTAAGTACCCGCGTCTTCGGAGGGCAGACCAGGGGGGTTTTGTAGGGCACCGGGGGGGACACAAGTCCACACAAAAAGTACACCCTCAGCGGCACTGCAGCGGCCGGGTGCAGTGTAGAAACAAGCGTCGGGTTTTCAATGGTAATCAATGAGAGATCAAGGGATCTCTTCAGCGTTGCAGGCAGGCAAGGGGGGGCTCCTCGGGGTAGCCACCACCTGGGCAAGGGAGAGGGCTTCCTGGGGGTCACTCCTGCACAGGAGTTCCGTTCCTTTAGGTGCTGGGGGCTGCGGGTGCAGGGTCTTTTCCAGCAGTCGGAAAATGGAGTCAGGCAGTCGCGGTCAGGGGGAGCCTCGGGATTCCCTCTGCAGGCGTCGCTGTGGGGGCTCAGGGGGGACAACTTTGGTTACTCACGGACTCGGAGTCGCCGGAGGGTCCTCCCTGAGGTGTTGGTTCTCCACCAGTTGAGTCGGGGTCGCCGGGTGCAGTGTTGCAAGTCTCACGCTTCTTGCGGGGAGTTGCAGGGGTCTTTAAATCTGCTCCTTGAAACAAAGTTGCAGTTCTTTTGGAGCAGTGCCGCTGTCCTCGGGAGTTTCTTGGTCTCTTGGAAGCAGGGCAGTCCTCTGAGGATTCAGAGGTCGCTGGTCCTGGAGAAAGCGTCGCTGGAGCAGGGTTCTTTAGAAGGCAGGAGACAGGCCGGTAGGACTGGGGCCAAAGCAGTTGGTGTCTTCTTTCTTCTTCTGCAGGGGTTTTCAGCTCAGCAGTCTTCTTCTTCGGTAAGTTGCAGGAATCTAAATTCTTAGGTTCAGGGGAGCCCTTAAATACTAAATTTAAGGGCGTGTTTAGGTCTGGGGGGGGTTAGTAGCCAATGGCTACTAGCCCTGAGGGTGGGTACACCCTCTTTGTGCCTCCTCCCAAGGGGAGGGGGTCACATTCCTATCCCTATTGGGGGAATCCTCCTTCTACAAGATGGAGGATTTCTAAAAGTCAGAGTCACCTCAGCTCAGGACACCTTAGGGGCTGTCCTGACTGGCCAGTGACTCCTCCTTGTTTTTCTCATTATCTCTCCTGGACTTGCCGCCAAAAGTGGGGGCTGTGTCCAGGGGGCGGGCATCTCCACTAGCTGGAGTGCCCTGTGGCATTGTAACACGAAGCTTGAGCCTTTGAAGCTCACTGCTAGGTGTTACAGTTCCTGCAGGGGGGAGGTGTGAAACACCTCCACCCAGAGCAGGCTTTGTTTCTGTCCTCAGAGAGCACAAAGGCTCTCACCGCATGAGGTCAGACACTCGTCTCTCAGCAGCAGGCTGGCACAGACCAGTCAGTCCTGCACTGAACAATTGGGTAAAATACAGGGGGTATCTCTAAGATGCCCTCTGTGTGCATTTTTTAATAAATCCAACACTGGCATCAGTGTGGGTTTATTATTCTGAGAAGTTTGATACCAAACTTCCCAGTATTCAGTGTAGCCATTATGGAGCTGTGGAGTTCGTTTTTGACAGACTCCCAGACCATATACTCTTATGGCTACCCTGCACTTACAATGTCTAAGGTTTTGCTTAGACACTGTAGGGGCATAGTGCTCATGCACTGGTGCCCTCACCTATGGTATAGTGCACCCTGCCTTAGGGCTGTAAGGCCTACTAGAGGGGTGACTTATCTATACTGCATAGGCAGTGTGAGGTTGGCATGGCACCCTGAGGGGAGTGCCATGTCGACTTACTCGTTTTGTTCTCATCAGCACACACAAGCTGGCAAGCAGTGTGTCTGTGCTGAGTGAGGGGTCCCCAGGGTGGCATAAGATATGCTGCAGCCCTTAGAGACCTTCCCTGGCATCAGGGCCCTTGGTACCAGGGGTACCAGTTACAAGGGACTTACCTGGATGCCAGGGTGTGCCAATTGTGGAATCAAAAGTACATTTTAGGTGAAAGAACACTGGTGCTGGGGCCTGGTTAGCAGGGTCCCAGCACACTTCTCAGTCAAGTCAGCATCAGTATCAGGCAAAAAGTGGCGGGTAACTGCAACAGGGAGCCATTTCTTTACACCAACCCTCTCCTCTTACCTTCAACAAAGGATGTAAAGACTTCTTTTTGGATTATACCTTGAAATTATTTGGTTCTCATTCAAACAGCAAAAACTGTATTCTGAATGCTCTTTAATTTACCAGGCTCCACCCTCCCTAATGTAACCTACTTCCTTTTTCTAAGTTTCGGTATTATAAAACTTTACTTTTGCTCTAAGGAAAGAGCACCAATGCCACCTTGAAAGAGCTGGTCTATATCAAACCTTTAACGGAAAAAACGAACTATTAATTTCCAGACGATAAGATGCATTACCTGACAGAAAGCAAACAAAAAGGTTGCATCCCGCATATGAGAAAATTAAATACCACCGAGTGGCAGATCAATAAATTTGAGTCCAGAGATATCACATGGTTTAGTAAGCATTTAAGGCAGTGCTCCAACCTTGTCAGGAGATTAAAAAAACGTGTCTAGCTTCCACCAGCCAGATGTAAAGAATGAACACAAATAGGTTTCCTTTAGTCTTCCTTAATGCTGTGCTACATTTTAAAAAGGACCAACTATAAGAACTACAACGACTAAATAAGCGCTGGACAAGAGATGGCATTTTCTTCTTTCTGCTAGATTACTTCTCCAAAGGTACTGCAGCAAACATCAAGGTGTTCCTTCCTTTCCATAAACAATATATACAAGTATGGGTATTACATTTTAAAGTTTGATTTTACAACAAATAAAGGATTCTCCAATATATGTAGTTAATTAGCACTTTTACATCTTGTTTCTGCAGAGACTTGCTAACTCCATGCATAGCATGGCTCATGCCTACATGTTATGCATATAGGTTGTGTGGGTTTTAGTACAATGTACAGGTGACGTGACTGATATTAGAAGTAGGTTTTTAAAAATGCCAGACCGGTTTACTCTCACACGAGTGTTGCTGTTTTTGGCCTATAGCTTTGAAAGCTACTATCGTGGATGGTGTGATTTCACACTGAAGCCCACATCACAACTGATTTAAATGTTCTGGTGTGGTTTCTACTCCATTGTATTGTGGTGGTAACCAAAGGTCTGATATGCCATTTGGGATTAGTAAATTAAGTACCGTGTTCAGGAGTCAAATCACATTAATAAGAGATGTTTAGCGACATCCCAGAGCTCAAGGTTCCAACATGCCAGCAACTCCAGTCAGGCATGCAAAAAGATGCACATCCTTTCTATAAGTTAAGTGTTATAAACTTCTAAATAATCTTAATGACTGAAAAAGCCAAAAGACATGCTCAGCTGGGTTAGTGGGATCATGGACTTGCTCACTAACCCGAAGGTCAGTTTTTCTTTTAAAGATGAAATACTCTGAACTGTCTCCACTGTTGACTTTACATTAGCAGTAAGTATCAGGGATACAAATGCCACCAGAACACACATGGAGACTATCATAAGCAAATGCAAAGCTAAGAAATACAACACATTTGTAGACATGTATCTGTGGATGCACAAAACAAAGTCAAAACACTTTAAATGTATTACCTCAATATTTGGAGTTTTAGAAAAATATTCCAGGCAGGTTGTCTTTCCACTTGCAATATTTCCCTCAATGCAAATCTGGTGACAGGAAAGGAAATGTTAGTCACCTCTGTAACTCAAAATACACCTCTTTACATTATGTATCTATTAGCATCTAAGACAATGGAGTGCAGATTCCAGAAGGGGCCAAGTAATGGGGGAAGAGTAACGTTACTGGAACCTTTGGCCACTAGAGAATTTAAAAAGTAATCTGGATAAGTAGATCCCTTCTCACTGGACCGAGAAAACAAGGTGACACGGTCTTATGAAGGATCTATGAAACACGCAGAAAACCGTATTTTAACCCTAAACCATAGGAAACCCTTTGGCAAAAAACCCTTCAAAGTCTCTGGACCCTGTACACAGGGCTACCTTTAAGTGTTATGGGACAGATCATCAGTCTAGAATTTTAAGCAAGTTTTGGCAAAGCCTGCAACCCTACCGTTATTATACCAGTGCAGGGCAATTGGATATACCAATGCTTATTCGCTTTAAAATACTCAATGGACAAAAGCATTCCAAGAGGGCAAAGCATGTGTGCACATGCATGCAGATACAGAGGTGGGCGTATTAGAATGTTTTCTACCAAAGGGTATTTAAAATAATTGCAAGGTGGTCGCTGTGCATGCACAGGCAAGCACATATATAGGTTCTAACTAGCAATAAATTATTATAGACTAACAAAAACGATTCCAACATGGCGTCCATAGGCACAGGCATCCATTGCGGATCCTGATGGAAACACAAAACACCAAAACCCACCACAATGAGCAGAGTTAGTAAGTTGCATTATTAAGCAAAATAAGACTTATCTGTTCTGTTCAATCTACACTCAATTTTGCAAAAGCAAAACTCCGGATTATTAAAGTTGATAAATCGGCTTCTTTTTCATGCAACTTTTAATTAGTCTAAAACCCCCTATGCTGATTTTACTTCTAGTCCGAATTAGGTCATTGCTCTTTTTAATCTTCAGGCAACAAACTTACAGGCTGACCTAATTACAGGCATTATACTATCTTAATTGACTCCCTAATGTCCCAGCCACAGTTCTTTCTCCCCTGGGCCAGGCATGCAATGCTTCCTTATAATTTGCCTTTCTTCCTTATGCTACCAGTCTAAGAAGGTAGAACAAAGTAAAAAGTGGAAAAAAATGATCACTTCTTTCAGCTACAATTTCTTCTGCTACAATTGATACAATTTAATCACATGATTTGATGGCCATTCCTGCATCTCATAGGTCAGACATATCTCACTTGACGTAATAAAGTCAACTAAACCAAACACAGAAAAGACAGTTTTTAAGAAGGAGGAAATCAACCTCACCATTGTCTGTTGCCTAGGGGACTTTGTTGATGGGGAAAAGCCCTTGTCTTAGTGGAGAAATTTAAGTAACTAGGGATTAAGTCTGATCATAATCTTTGCTTCAAAAAACAAACCGCTAAACATTTGGGAATATGCTTTCTTTCTCTAAGAACGTTTTACATCTTCCATAGAATTCCAATAAATATATTAATGTGGTTGTAATCTCACCTTCTCTGGATTTTTGTAATTGTAATTCTATTTTATTAGGACTGCCCGGGAACATTTTCCACACCATTCTTGGTACTGAAAACTACTACAGCTAGGACAGTCTAGGCTTTCTCAAGAAGGGAGCACATAACTAATCATCTCAAACATCTTCATTGCCTCCCTATTCACAAACATGTGGTCTTTAAAACCATCACAAGGAAATTCATCCCTCTGGCCTAACCTTTCTGCCATCCAGCTGTAAAGGATACACACAATCCAGAAGTCATTGATGTGCCTCGGCTCACTTGTTCACAGTTCACGGTTTTAATTGTGCCAAGATACAAATCCCTCACATGCGTCAAGTTTATCAATCACAACCTCTTTCAGTAGAACTTAAAGACCTGGCTCTTTACTGCAACACCTTTCTAAATTCAGTGTATTGGACCCAAAGCTTTTAATCTCTCTTTGCACAGGAGACCCTCACTATGAGACTGTGAATTATTAGTTGGGTTGGACGGCAATCCATCACAAGTAATAATAACTATTTGTTAGGTCCGTAAAGGCGTCAGTAATTTAATCCTGAGCTCAAACACTGGTAGCAATGGCACACAGCAGACAAGCTTGAGAAAATGTGCAAAGCCTTTAGAAGTACCAAGACAGTTCAAAAGTCAAAAACACAAAACAATCTAAATCCCATTTCAATTTATAAAAATAGGAAATCATTGTTTTTTTAAACAACATGACACCAACCCGCAAAAATCCAATAAGGGGAACCAGAGAAGTGGATTTTTAAAGTTTAAAATGAAAATACCTACAAAAAGCTTTATGCACCAACCACAGTCATCAGAGATCGAACCCAGTTTCAACCCGGTCGGAAGTTTTACCGTCTGACTCAGTTTCTAAAATGAAGTAAAAAATCCTCAGTGGTGCAAAGCAACAGGCTGTGGTTGAGGTGGGCTCCAAGAGGCCTTATAGCCATTGGGCAAGATCCCATTGACGCCACCTACTTTTGGTGGGAAAGATCCAGGCGAGAGAAATTCAAAATTTGTGCCCAAGGAAGGTCCTGCACTGGCTGAATACTTTTGACGCCTTCAAACGATGAATATTTATATGTTCCGACTTGGTCATTTTTTTGGAGCTCAAATTCCTTCAGTGAAGCAAGACTGCAAGACGTAGCTCCCGCAAGCCAGATACCTTCTCCAAAGCGTTCCACTGAAACAGATTTGCCATTGAGGAAAAGCTCCAAGTTGGAGCAACCTTGATCATTAGCTCAGTGGCTACGCATCTTCATCGGACTGACTTAGCACGTTTGTCCAGGTCCTCAGAGGGTCTTTGGAGCCAAAATGCTTCCAGGTCCCAGGTTTCTCAAGATGTCAGGAAGAGTACATTTTGACACAGCCAAGGGTCCCAGGACCTCAGGAACAGCACTTGGGGAATCAAAAATCACTCCAGCAGAAGCCACCAGCAGGATTCATTGCAGGTCCTGTCAGACGGGCTCTTAAAAAAAAGGCTTCTAACAGCTTGTTGTGTCTTGCAGTTTAACAGGTCAGCCAACTGACCCTTGGATGACACTTCCTTGTCCTGGGTACAAGTGGGAGCAGGTCTAGGTCTCCTCAAACGTTTTAACAGCAGGTGCAGTCCTTCTGTCTTCCACATGTCCAGTAGTGCTGTACTTGTATGCCCGGCACTAGCTTCTGGGAGGAGGTGCGACTCCTGGCTCCTCCCTAGCCAACAGGGGGAAAAAAAATCCCAGGATTAACCCTACCTACTATTGCAACAGTTCCCATGTACTCTACTGCAAACAATCACACAGTGGCCCACACAAGTAGTATATACGTTTATTCAACCTCACCTGAGTAAATTGCTCAGTTAAAAAAGGGTTTTTTGTATACTTATGCCTAAGAGAAGTATAAAAGGGCATAACAGTACTACATGCACAGTGTCTTTAATAGAGACCATATCACAAGAGCAAGCTGGGAGATCAAAAGCTTTACACCATGTCCCTCCGGGGGCAATCAGCTGATGAAATAGGTTCAGCCTAAAATAAGTGAGTAATCTGCGTAGGCCACTGAGCATATCAATGGAAAGATACGGCTCAAGGCCAGGAACAGTTTTTGTCATAACAAATTTCCGAAATGATACATTTTGTAGGGCAGAAGCTTCCCTCTCTGCAGCCACATTCTTGAGAAAAGCTTCCCTCAGCCAAGCAACATCCAGCTTAGTAATGCCCCTCGCATTTAAAAAACGCTCAGACCTCCCCAAGGCTTTAAAAGTGTCCTTGACATAAATCAACCATGGTATAATTGCCATGCCATCTAGGTGCATGCAATCCTCAATAATTGCCCTAGCAAGACTTAGTTCAACCTTCCCCGAGATGCAAAACCACAACAGAAGTGGACACAGGTGAATATAATCAGCAATGTATCCCACTCCCAACTCCTCGTGAAAGGATCTCTGTCGCAGTGCCTACCCAACACCTAAAAGACCCCTTAAAGATTTATTTTCTGTAACCCCAACGGTCTGCTTATCCCCATATGTCACAACTAAAAGTGGAGATGGGTAGACATTTGGCATTATAAATCTCCTACATAGGTGTCAACGGTTTGAGGCCTAATCTTAAAGAGAATTCACAAACAGCTGCACAGTCCTTACCATTTTACCTAGGTTTTTCTTGATCAGGGGCTGCCAATTAAGTTTTGAGTCCAGTAAGAACCTCAACTAGGTACAAATTTCAACCTTAACATTTTTCCCTGAACACAAAAAGTCGCACTTTGTTTTTGTTTTTTTTAAACCCCAAAACAATCACGTGTGACTTTGTAAAATTAGTTATAAGATCCAGACCATACGCAATCCAAGGCACTCGTGTCAAATAAATATAACCATTGTCCATATCTCTGTGTCAGCAGATCCACTTATTTTTATTGGAGGTGTTCTTCAGTTCCAACCAGTCTAGTCAACACGTATTTCGTCATGCAAACAATACTCGCTTTGACTTCATCAAGGCTTCATTCAAAATCTCAAAGAAACAATCTTCCCAAAATTTGCCAAAACGTCCTCATAATCTTCTAGTGACAAATTGTGTCCTTATGTGATGTAATGCTCCGAGCACTACTCGGATGATTAGATGCATACACGCTTCGTGGAACGCTGACTCATGCGCTAATATAGCGAGATACCGATAACTGAACAAGACGAAGGATGGAAACTCAGAGGAGTGCTCAGAGCATTACATTACAAGAGAACAACAGACAAGGTTTTTAGTGCCTGTGACAGAATCTTCACAAATCACGATAGGGAAAAGTGGAACTACAGGTGGAGCTATCTGTTTATCCTGTTGTACATCCCCTTCACAGACCTCAAACCCTTCTAAATCCCATATCAAATCTGAGGCTTGGGCTAAATGACAAGGCGGAATTGAGGAATTCTCTCAGCCAGTTCAGACTCTTTAGCTAAGAGACCCTCTGCTCTTTGTAAAAATCCATCTAACAAGGAGTTTGTGGGAATTGCAGCTGATTTTGTCTTTCGTTTGCCCATGTTTCAAATTTAGAAGCAAAGAGTCAACAAACAACCATCCAATACCCCCGAAATAAATCCAAAAATCATAGTCTCTTAACAAACACCGCTGTTTGAACTTCAACAGAATGAAATCCACATCAATAAGCAAAGGTGGGGGGCCTGGCTTCAGTTGGCAGTGGAGAGGCGCAGACGGGCCCGGTCTACACCCGGGTGCATCCCACGCAGCGGGAGCAGTGATGGCATTAAATAGCACCTCCTGGCGCATGCAGCTGTGTGGTCTCCCTGCCGGGGGCCTGGTTAACAGAGTCCACACAAAGAGTCAAAATATAGCATCAGTGTGAAGACAAGCATTGACAAAGCTAATAGGTTTCCCCTATGCTTTGTCAATGTGTTTTTTTTTTTTAGTCATGTCGCACAACAGTATGGGCTGCTGTGCAACATGGCTTAAAGTAAAGATCAAAAAAAGGAGCTGCCATGCAACCAGTGTTGGCCGCCTCATAGCATTCTTATTTTCTTTACTTTCAACCATACTTGTTTTATTTTGCTGATAATCTTTAGCAAGTAAAGAAATGTGAAAATATTATGTGCTTGGGTTTTGTTTTTTAAATGCAGGATCTTATGTTCACAGAAACAAGGAAGATTATTATTGTGCCCTTATTAACTCTCCAAAGAAATACAAGAAAAATGCTACATTACCTCTGGTTAGCTGTAAGGCGCAGGAACCTAGGGCCAGATGTAGCAAGCCGTTTGCATGTCGCAAACTGCGAAAAACGCAGTTTGCACAATGCAAACGGCCTCCTGCGATGCTCATTCCCAAATTGCGAGTCGGTACCAACTCGCAATTTGGGAATGCGACTCGCAAATAGGAAGGGGTGTTCCCTTCCTATTTGCGACTCGCATCGCAATTCAGACTTGCTTTGTGACCGCGAATGCGGTCGCAAAGCAACTCGCAGTTACCACCAGTGCCATACTGGTGGTAACTCATTCGCAAAATTCGCAAAATTGTGAATGTCGACAAAAATATTTTTTCAGAGCAGGCAGTGGTCCTATGGACCACTGCCTACTCTGAAAAAACGAAACCAAATGGTTTCGGTATTTTTTTCTTTTTGCTACTCGTTTTCCTTTAAGGAAAACGGGCTGCAAAATGAAAAAAAAAAAAAAAAAACGCTTTATTTAAAAAGCAGTCACAGACATGGAGGTCTGCTGACTTCAGCAGGCCACCATCCCTGTGAGTATAGGGACTCGCTATGGGGGTCGCAAAAAGCGACCCACCTCATTAATTTTAATGAGGTGGGTTTTTGCGACCCCATAGCGAGTCGCAGAAGGTGTCTGAGACACCATTCTGCATATGCTTTTGCGAGTCTGAAATTGCGAGTCGCACCGACTCGCAATTTCAGACTCACAAAAGCATAGCTTGCTACATCTGGCCCCTAATTTCTAACATTAAAACCCTGATTCCCAACCTTCCCAATCTATTAAAACACAGAGCAAAGACAATTGTGGCCTGGTTTTCAGCATATAAATTATTTATTCGGGCCACGATGAAGTGAGGAGTAGGTTTTCGGCGGGAGTGTCGCTTTGAGAACGTGTGAATATAAGCACATCCCCCTCCCGGAGGACCTATGATGCAATTAGCATAAAACACTGAAAATTGGCCAGGCAGACCATTGACACTGATGGGCAGTATTTAATTTAATTTAATTTAATTGGCATATATCACCTTACCACAGTAAATAGTAAGAGTACTTCCACTAGTGGCAGGCGCACGAGGAGTGATACTAGGGAGATCACTTTGGTCCAGAAGAGGAGTTTAGGGGTAAACTCCGAAACATGTAGACCACTAAGGAGGACAGGTACATAATATACCCATCCGCCTGACACCCCTTTTTAGGGTCGAGCCTGCGTTGCATGCGCTCGCGCATGCGTAAAGCAGGGAGACTCTTTAGTGTTCAGAAAAGGGCTCGGAGCCCTGTCAACATGACGTCAGTGTTTTTTATTGGTTCGTGGGCTTGCCTAATAAAATCTGCTTGCTGTCATTAGTCGGAGGCACGCATAGGTCATGCCTTTTCCAGTGGCTAGCCCTCCTCCAGCGCAGCGACCAAGTACAGAAAACATGCAAGACTCGGTGTTTTCCATCGGGCGCTCGTGGACTTCTTTTTCTCTAATTTACGAGCGCGATCTCGCTTGGCAGAAGTCGAGCGCTTTACTTAGTTAATTTCACTTTTTTGGGTTATGTACATAAATGCACTTTTGCCCGAAAGGTGAAAAGTCGGGTTAGGAGTTTACAACGCGATCAGCACTAACATGAGCAAACGCGAGACCCGTTGCATTGTAAATGCTTGTTAATCATACCACCCCTGTGAGACATATTAAACTGGTAATCATCCAGAGGGGGGTATTTTTAACTTACAAAGACACCACCACTCCTATCCTTTTCTAGCATCCACTTTGCGGATACCAACAGTGCTCCCACGTATTCCGTCGGTTGCAGCATGCCTCGTTCTGCAGCAGAACTGGAAGAAACCCAATGATGAAGCATGCCACCAAGGGGTAACCCTGGTGAGTGAGGGGTTTTCTAACAACAACAAAATACATTTCTGTGGAAGTTTTCCCCTTCTGGGTTGGATCTCTAAATACATTTACTGAAGCTTCAAGGAGGATATATCCTCCCCTTTAACACTCCTTCTCCCACTTTGTTTAGTATTAATTATTTAAACCTGTAGTACCAACACTGCACAACAGCAACATTTTGTTTAACAGCACTAGAATTACAGGGGATTCTAGAATGTACTGCTAGTTATTGTATTGTCTTCTGAAGGATAAAGGGCAGAGACAGCTGCTGGATTTTGAACACGTGAACCATAGGAAAACAGGTGTCAGCAGCAAGTGCTGAGTTAATTTAGCTATATTGCTTGTATAGCAACAGTACACAATCTAAGCAAATTTAGAAAAGAGGGCCCATCAAATAACTTTCTCGCTGGGGCCAGTTAAGAAATTTTTTTATCAATGCAGGTATGGTCATACTTCTGACCTCAAGGCAATCTATCTTCAGATTAGCAAGGGAAGTGAATTTTCAGAACTGCCTCTTTTGTAAAAATCTGACGATTTCTCCAGACTGATTGCGTCCTTGTCTTCCACAATTGGACATGTCCTTTTTATAGAATTATCTGCACCATTTAAAGCCAGAGAGGTCGAAGTAGCCCCAGGCCCTTTGTCACAAGCCACACTAAGTTGCTGGAGTGTACATGGATAATAGCCTTGGTAAGCACTTCAAAGCATAACAGTGAGTTTGTTTTGTGTTTCTTTGCTGTTCTGGCATGATTGTTTAAGTCTGACACACTTATTTACCAAGCTTTTGCTATAACGCCTGCTGCCTCAGAAGCCTTTATACTATTGTACGATGGTGTAACTATCAATAATGCAGCAGGTGCAGTAGCATAGGGACCCCAGGGGTCCAAAGTTCTCTCTGCACTACTTTTATGGCTGCAAAGAAGTACCTATACAGGCACTAGGGTGCATTCTACGTACTTACACCAGGACAAATTTCAACGGGATACCACGGGAGCGGACGACAGGAGGAGGGAGCAATTAACAGTAACTGAGGCAAGCAAACAAAAAAATAATACAATCTTCAGCAAGACCCTTAATGTATGTATGCAAAGAGCCTTACAACTGAAAGAAGGCTAACCAGCGGTTTTCAGATAGTGACTGTGGCAAGCAACAAAGGAACGTCGGCACTCTCATTGGAAGTCAACACTTATCTAGGAAGGTAGCGCTAAAAACATTCAGCACACCATGTTGTCAAATAATTAATGGTGCTGCTATATTAATGGGCAATAAATATTCTTTTAAGAAACGTCATTTCATCCGTGAACTAGCCAGCGGCACGGGTCATACTTGCTGTAGATCACGGGTTTATGTGAAGTAACTGACAGGACCGCGTGATTTTGATCCACTGATTTTTTTTTTTTTATTTGCCTCAATGACGAGGGTAAATCAGGGGTCCGCATACACTTTTTGTCAACAACCAGGTCAACGTGTTGTTCCCCATTCTAGGCAGACCATTTAATAATACCCGCATGTAGTGTTGAAATACCTGCCGGAAACATTAATTCTGGCGCCTAGCATCTCCACACCTACATTCAGTCGACTTAAACAGGGGCCCTTAGCATGAAAGCAACTCATAATGTATATGTCAAAAGAAAGAAATATAAATATTTACCACAGTTTTTTTCCTGCTTCCATTTTGCATGATTTTACCTAACAAAGGAAAAAACAGTGTAAGGAAAGGTGAAGAAAAGTTAACACTGATGTATTTTCATGGCATGAATACTGTGGTCTACATTCTACATTACAAGAAATCTTTTAATATCCAAAAGCAAAGGGGGAAGCTGTTTGTACTACAAAATACTTACAAACAAGGCAAGAACACAACACCATATGGCTCAACATTTTTCCCCGAATAGATATTTGTAAGTGTTCATTTAAAAAAAAAAAAATATATATATATATATATATATATAATTTTTTTTTTTTGTTTGTTTACTTTCCCTATCACTCGGGTCATTAAGGCAGCTATTAATCACATTTTAAGGTGTTTTCTTGATCTGATTCTTTTCTCTTTCATCCCGATCAAAACTCCACATAATCATGAAAATTATACTTCCTGACATCGCGTCACCATCGAACCACTTTTCTAAATCAGGTGTTAATGCTTTCAAGATTACATACCGTCCTAACCTCTCTAAATACTTGAAGGAAAATTTGAAACAAAATCCTGAGATACTTCCCTGAGTCTCCTTGGGTGGACCAATACCAGTGCATGCAAAATGAAGCCTTCAACACAGGCCTCCTCCTCTGCACACACAACACATATGTGTGGTACATCTAATAAAATAAGGAAAATACGTTTCAAGCCCCCTAACTGTCTAATATCCCCTTTCAATTAAAAATTATCTCCCCTTTGGCCTACCCAGTAACCTCGTAGAATCAATCTTCAATAACACGAAAAATTATGTTCCAAGCGAATTATTAGATCCTGGCCTTTGTTGACAATATCTCACCCACTCTCAAACCCCTCTCAGTTAACTCACATCCTAACCCATCTGGTCTCTCACCCTTACCCCTCCTCCTCATCTCCTCTCAACATTCAATGCTTTGCGCCTCTGACTTCTTCACTTAACAGAACTTCAAACAACTCCAAAACTTCCCATAACACCTCTTGCCCTCAAACTCTCCCACTCCCTGGCCTCACTCATCCACCCACCAAACACCTCAACAGAACCCAGACCTACCACTACTCCCAAGACCTTCAACAGGATTACGCACACCCTCCAACCACTAATGCAAAAAACACCCACTTTCCCGCAACTACCTCTTCACAACTATAAGTTCGGTTCTGAGTGAGAGCTGACCATGTCTGGACACTGCAAAGGAGGAGAGGGGCTCGGCAAACAGGGTGTGAAAAGGAACGTGGAGTGCTTCAGTACAACATCTAGGTCATCAACAAGCCTGTCATTTGCCACCTGGCGCACAGTGAAGGAGTCAGGCACATTTCCAGCCACATCTATGAAGAGAACTGCGGTGTGCTTAAGGTTTTTCTGGAGAACGCGATATGGGACGCTGTCAACTGTACTGACTGAGCAGAAATGCTAATTAAGAAATCATTAATGACTTTGTGTTTATTAATGAGAAATTAATTGTAGAAAATAATGTGTGTGTTCGAAAATGTGCCCTCGGGGAGTGATCACCATATGTACTGACTTAACTAAAAGATGAAAAATAATGAAAAAGAAGAGAAAAAAAAATGTACTAATATGTCATAACGAAATGTATAACCTATGTTTTATATTAATTCATATTCTTAAATTAGCCGGACAAAAAGGCCTGGTTTCACTGGGCCTCGCTTGCTCTGAACATGGAGAATTCAAATGCTTCGCAAAGGACTGGTAACTGGAAAGAGAGACCTTGAACCGCCCAGAGTTCAGACGGCTTAGCTGGAACATTCTGCAATGTATCAACAGAGAGGAGATGATGAAGACAATTTGATACATTTATATGTAGTGTAGGCTAAAGGTACTTTCCCAGGACTTGAACAATAGAGGCACAGACTGAAGATATAGATGCAAAAATTTAGTTACCTGAAGAGCCGGATGATGTCCTCATCGCAAAAAGAACCAATCAGTTTTATGGGACACAAAAAATATGCAAAATCAAAGATTTGGTAAACAAAAACTATAGGTTAGAGTCATAACTTCCGATAGACTGACCAATTAGCAATTAGTTGGATGGACCGGGAGACCCTAATAAAAAAAAGTCATGACAAGGGGTAAGAAACCAGATCTGCGAGGAGAAAGTTGATGATGTCAGGAGACACTGTCCGAGGTGCTGGTATTGGGCTTATACTCTGTGAGCCTGATCTGTAGCAGACTACTGATGACCTGAAGATGAAGACTGACTTTTTGCTGATCCATCCTGGATAGGTAGCTATGAAAATGTGACTGATGATTTTGTGCATTTTCTTCTAGGTACCAACTGCGCTGTTTTGTAGAATTCCTCTCTTTAGGTATATTTTTCCAAATTAATGTTTTCACTAAATTGTTTTTGCATGAAGACCCACATGCTGATGCTAATCTTGGTTAGGTAGGCTGACAGGGGTGACGTTGACAGTGACAAATGACTGACAAATTAATTTGCTGAATTGCATCATTAATGCTGATATTCGTTGATTTAGGATTTGTATAGTTGCTCATGTTTTCATTGGAGAAAATATTTGTCTTTTGATGAACTAATAAAGATTGATTACTAAAGATATCATTAACAATTGATTAGAATTGTAATCAAAAGGGAATAAACGTTGTTAACCTTTTCCCCTGGGTGATGGTTATTTCTGATTAGTGTGGTTTTCTTTGTGGTTTCTTAAGGTGCTTTATCTTGTTCTATTAATGTTGATTATTGGCTCAGTAATCACTACATGACTAGGATACTCCATGCGATTCAAAAGGTTCATCGACCTATACGCGTCCCCTTGTAAGTTTACTTACTAAGGACCAGGCGTGCTAGCAGTACTGAGCATGCCAAGAGGAAGACTGTCACTGCTCTGGAAGTGGTGTACACCCTTAAGCGCAAAGGGATCACCTTATACTGATATGACAGCTAAATACTCTAATTACTCCCAAAAAAACACCTCCCACAATTTGCTTACTGACAACTCCACAGGCCATTAACTCGTCACCCCCTCACCATTACATCCATCAGATGAAACCACCTTCCGAAAACGCCCTTTACTCTCCACTTTGCCCACAAACCCATCCCAACACCTACCACAAAAGAACAACATAAGCCTCAGCCCTCCCCTGTACACCACTGGCCCCCTTTCTCTGCACAACTGTCCTCTATATCTTACCTAACGAAGACAATAGACATCCTAATCCAGGCACTCTCTGATTTCAGCAATTCACTTACCTCTCATAAATATTACTCACCTCAAAACACAATAATATTTCCTGCAAGACATAAATGGGCGTACTTCCCACACAAAGAGTACAAAATACTCCACCTTGTAAAAAAAGCTATGAAGAAACCATTGCCTCCGACACTCGGGCCCTAAACCGAACACATAATGGTTTTCCTATCCCCGTCATTATATCGAACCACATGCGAAATCCATTACTCATGACCACCAAACATCACAACGTATCACCTAACCTGATTCATATTACCACCCTTCCTCTCAGCCAAACTGACACAAACTCCCCAGTTTTTCAGTTACTTGCATGCTGCAAAACTGTCGATCTGCAGACAAACACTGCCTCGAGATCTCAGACACTATCACTGACCTCAGTGACACGTGGCTGAACGATATTACAAACAGTGTTGTTCTGCTCCTGCTGCCCCCCCACTTCATTTTGAGAAGTGACCAGGAAGGCAAACAAGGTGGAGGCCGATCAATCATACAAAGAAAGTCTCCATGCTGCAGGCTACTCCCCAATGGCCGCTTTCAATCCTTCAAGTGTTTAATCACCGGAAATCATCTTGCAAGCTACCTCTAATCTCAGGATGAACATAATCTACTATTTCCCCCCCCCCACCCCAAACCGGCCCCTCTGCAAACCAACACCTACACCGAAGAGTGCATTGAATTCTACACAGCACAATTAATTAGCTCTAGCAACATTATAGTCTCGTTGACTTCAACCTTTACTGGGGTTCCAAAGGAAATAAACCACATGACAACTTAGCATTTTTTTTTTTTTTTTTAAGAAGACAGTGACCTCCACCAACACAGCCAGAAACTCACAGACTGGAAAGGCGCCACTCTCAACCCGATTATCTCCATAACACCTCACCCATCATCCAGTGACCCCTTCCAAGTTGATTGGTATTATCACCTACAGTTTCCCTTCATAGTGTCTTTCTCAAAGGAGAAAACCATTGGACAACCGAAGAAAAGGATAAAATCTGGTTCAGAGACACCAGTAACAGTGATACTGAAACCATAGCTAACCCAGCCCTATCAAACCTCTCCTGGATAGTCCCTTAACTCAGCATTAATCAGACCAAGGACAATTTCAACCCCTGCATGCACTCCTTGACTGGGAAATTCGCTCCCATCACGAGCAAACACAGTAGGCCCAAACCTTCTTGGTACTCCACAGCCCTCTATGAAGAAAGAAAAAATAGAACGTTAAAGAAAGATTGGCAATGAGTAGCCACACTATTAAGTCTAACCGAGCTTTGTGCTGCAAGACAAAAGTAAAAAAGCCACATCTTTAAAGTCAAGGCATCACATATCAGATCCCTCCTGAATACAGCCAAAAACAGACAGAAATAAGTATCTGAGGTAATAAGGTCAGCAACCCTTCCTCCAAACCCATATAAGTCATCTAAGATCCTATGCAATAAGTTTGCAGAATTCTTCAACAAAAAAGGTCAAAGAAATTAACATCTTTCTTCCGGTCAAATTCTAAAACACTGTCAAGAAGAAACTGCCTTGCAAGCCACTGCAGCCATCGTTCTCTTCCACCCAATCTCAGAGATAGATCTACTACTAATTCTATTCAAGGGGCAACGGTATAACCATCTTTGCCGCGTCATTTCAGGCTCCATCAGTAAATCCTTCACTGAACTGGTTCTCCACACTTAGATAACCCTGGTTAACCCATTCTGGATCAGGACTTTTTTCCCCAGACTGTCTAAAAAAAAAAAAAAAGGGTCAAATTTCTCCTCTCCTTTAAATAAATTTAAAAAAATCAGCACTGGACGCTTAAGTCTTTAACAATATATGCAAGTATCTACCCCGTCTCTCAGAAGGAAGATGACAAAGGTGCATAGCCCCCCAACTGTCTTTCCACATCAGGACAACAACCTTGACTCCCTTCAATATGGATTCCGTCAGGGCCACAACACTGAAACTGAATAGTGTGGACAACGCCTTCTGCCTCTGGAAACTCCTGTCTACTGATGCTCCTCGACCTTTCCACTCTGATGACACAGTCAACACCCAGCTTAGTTAGACACTCTGAAGCAATGAATGGGTATTGATGCAGGCTCGAAAAATCTACTCGCCCACTCGCTATGGTGAGGCATCTTTATTCAGGTCGGTCGAGCTATTTTTAGGACCTACTCGCTCCTTCTGATGAGTTTACAAGAACAGATGTTCTGCTCGGCCAGAAAGTTAAGGAGCGATAAAGACGCCTTTAAATCTTGTTCTTATCTTGGAACATTCACTCTGTGTTCGCAGACAGAGGCCAAAGTCAGTTTGTCTTCTTACAATTAATTTTCCTTTTGGATCCAGAGTTCCAGAATTTTATGAGATGTACTGTCTCACCTGCTGTACAAAGAGTATGAAATTAAATGCTGTAGGGTGTCAGGTTTTCCTAACACAGAACATTTATATCACTAAGTCAACTGTACAATTATTTCAAAATATATTTTAGTAGTTGTGAAAGCCCATTTTTGTGATGAAAAAACGTTAATAGGACGAAAACAAATAAGATCACTTTACTTAGTGATGTGCAAACAATAAATATGTTTTCTGAAACAAATTTTTCACAGATTATTGTTAATACACTATATTGTTTTATCAGTAAAGCTGCAAGTTACTGGGAAGGTTTCTGGACATTTCTTGGAAATGTACTGTCTGTACATGACAGTCTGCTCCCATTTCATGCTTTAGTAATATATTTATTAAAAGTGAGTGTTTAAACATAAACTGAGAAACAATTCCTGCCCTGATGGCAATGCTATCAGTAAACTAAGAGGCAAGTCATGGATCATGTGTCCCCTATATGTGGGTTAGAGTTTTTTTTTTTTTTTTTAATACATGGACAGGGCTGGACTGGAAACCCAAAGGAGCCCTGGGACATTTTGTCAGCCCAGCCCCCATAGGTGCATAGCGATCAAGCCTGACCACTACAATGGGGCTTTGAGGGTTCTGCCTAGCCCCCCTTCCCCCACAAGAAAATGTGGGGGAAATGGCAAAAACTGTGCATTCTACAACACAGTTTCACTATAGAGTCAGTTGTATTCGTTTTTAAAGCATTGTAAATTATGACCCTACAGTACACCAGGATACATCCATTCCAATTTTATTGGTGCTCTTCAACAATTCCCTCACCAACACCCTCTAACAGTGCCTCAACTCTCCATAGCCCCCGTCCCACATGTATTTCATATGTTTTATAGCGCTTCTCTTGCCAGCATAGGGTGTTGGAACACTTCACATCACACACACATAAGAAGACAATGAATCATACATGTGTAATCAGTGTATAGAAAAAGTTAAAGGGGACAGGGTGTAGTAGTCACGTCATCCATATTGGTAGTCATTTTTTTTTTTTTTTAAAGAGTGATTGATCTGGGGAAGCATAAACTCAGAATTCAGAACGCAACACAGTGGTTAGGGTTGACTTTACTAATAACAGTTTATTTCTACCCAAACAAACCTTTCTTTTGCAAAATTAGGATAATCAGAGACTGGGATAAAAACAAACTTTCCAACCTGTACCAACCTGTACCATACAGATTTCACACACCTCTTTGATGGCGGTTCACAGCTTACTCTACTAGATTATGATTCTATGTCAGGACTGGTGTCTTCGATTATGCTTTTTCTTTACTAACAAACACAGCAGCCAATAAAAAAAAGTTACTACATTTCCCATGAGACCAACACAGCCTACATATGATCCACCAACCAGGGCCCACCCTACACTATATAGTCCTTCACCGACATAGTCCGTCCTCTTACTTTGCTGCTTACACAGAGCTAAGTATAATTCACGATTATTATTCTTAAGACTGTCAGATCGCGGCGTACCTTATTGCCTTCAACCACCTGCTACATTATTTATTGTTCTGTGATGCTCTTGCGCCATTCTTCCCCTACATCTCAGATGGTGTTCCATCTATTTCTATTACTGCCAGGCTGTGAGGAGCAGATTGGGGGGAGGCCACGCGACCCCATCGGGTAGTCCTCTTTCTGCTGCGGGACTCACACATGTGCACAGCGGCACTTGGGGCTCTCTGTGCGCACGTGCGATTCCTCAGCAGCAAGACATATCGGTTTTTTCATGTGCCTCCCTCGTTACACCCGAAGGGGCTAAAATAATATCACCAAGCTTTGCCCCAGGGGATTTGGTGCTCCCTTCTCAGGTTTTTCTTCCTGTTTCTTCTTCTAATCACCGGCAGGGGCCTTTTTTAAGTGCCCCCTTAGCACCTGGGTTTCCCCCCTCCCATATAACTTAAAGTGCAATTACATTTGACCTCTACTTGCTTTAATAAGAAATAATTGCACTAAAATGGCATAACACTTCACAGATGATGATCAATATGGGGAATATGCTACAGATCAGCATATGGAAGAGCGCCTTGTGGAAGCTTCAGACTTCCATGTTCAGGATTCAGTTAGCAAGGCACTAGTTAAATCCCTCACCCTTTTGCACAACCTATTTTCAATTATGTCTTTAGGCACTTTGGTGTAGGCTAGGGGTCCCCCGCCCCTGTAGAAGTTAATATAAATGAGTCTGGTCAGTCTAATCTAGACCCTTTTGAGCAGACATTTGGGTGAGTCCTAAAGGGCCATGGTTATGGCTCTGCTCAGAGTCGGGAGGCCTCCTCCTCCTTTCAGACCTCCCAGCAGACGTCAGATGACTCCACCTCTTCGGAGTCAGATGAAAAGATGGCTTCCGAAAAACCAAAGGGCAAACGTAAGTGCAAACTGCACCGTAGTGAAAGGTCGCCTTCACCTCTGCCTAGCAAAAATTTGCAATTTAACCTGGATAATATTGTAAATCCTAGGTCCACGGAGTGGACCCCATGCCAAGAAGTAGCACTGTATGTGCAATCACGTCTTCGAAAGGGATTTGAGAAAGACATTAGAAATAGGTTGAGGTTGTAATGCCCTCGCCCTTCGCTATCAGGAAAGGTGGGGGGCACCCCAGAATTCAATCCGCACATGGTTACATTCCTTAGGAAATATGCAAAGGATTCTTTAAAAAAGGCATAGACAGGGCCTGGCGTGGATGTCAGGATAAGATACTGGACTTATCAGGCCCTCTCACGAAAATCCTGGATTTAGCGGTCCAAGCTAAAGACACACAAGAACCCATCAATCATGACATCCTCTTGGAGAGGTCTCAAAGAGCTGTGTGCTTGTTAGAGAATGCCAATTGTTCCATTTCTACTGAAAGATGGAAATCTTTATTGATGCGCACTGACCCCAAATTGGCAGAATTGGCTCCCTCTTATGTGGGTCAATCGGCTAATTGACTCTTATTTGGTGACAAATTTGTCAAAGACCTTGCCAAATATGCTGTCACCTTTTCAGCTTGAGCTAAGGCCCAACCTTCAATCAAGAAAGTCTTTCAAAGTGGCCTTTTTCACAGGGCTGGATGCTTTAGAGGTCGGGCGTCGGCTCATGGCAACCCCGAGACCTCCCGACCATATTACAGAGGCAGAGTGGGCTCTGGTTACCAAGGAAATTCCAATTTCTATCCAACTTGAGGCAGAGGACACAGTGGCCTTAACTCCAGAGGGTCTCACAGAGGAGGACAATACAACCAGAGCTCCTCTCAAACCGGTAACTCTTATTCCTTCCGGAAAGATGTGTTGGTGAGTGAGTTTGTTTGCACAAAATTGGTTACTGGTTAAGCAAGAGGCATGGGTCTTAGAGACGATATCAGGTTACCATCTCGACTTTTATTCAAATCCCTATCAAATTTTGCCTCCCCCTCCTCTCAGTTTTTTCCATCAAGACAGGGTTTTTATAGATCAAGACGGAGCAGCACTTTTTCAAAAAGGAGCCGTTGTCCTAGCTTATGGTTCTGCAAAGTTGGTACTAGAGAGCCGGGGCCATGCCAGATTTTTAGCATATCCACATTTAGAAAAATGTAGATTTCTGAAACATCTTTTTTCTAAATGTGTACATTTAAAGTAGGGGCTTCCAGTATTTTCCCTCGAATTGAAAATGCTTGATGTGAATGCTAGAAACATTTTGATTGTAACTTATGAACTGCAAAGTAGCGAAAGGATCTCTGTGACTGAACACAGCACATATAATACTGTTCTGTGATCTGCATATTACACGTTTTTGCAGCAGGCATATTGACCCTCTGCGCTTCCTTAGGATGAGTCAAAACTGTCACTAATATCTGCAGCAAGTACATTAATCACCAGTTACCTTAGCACGTTTACTGTTGACTGAAATCTGTTGGAAATACAAGAAACCTCTGAAGTGCTTTTAAAACCACTGCACTGCTAGAAAACGAGCCACCAGTAACAAAATCAGCCTCCACCACCCAGTCTCCGAGGGACATGCTGAATGGCCGGTACCGCCAGTCCGGCCTTGTACATGGAGCAAACTTTTAGTCTATTTAATCAAATAGAAGAGGGATTTTTGTACAGCAGATATACTGAGCTCGCATATTTGAAGGTGCACTTCTATGTGAGAATGAAGAAAAAGGTAACTGTAAACTAACATATTTGCCTAGGATCACACAATGTGACCCAGTTTATGGATCAACTACATTACAGTTAGGTCGAGTAGATTATTCAAGTTACTCGACCTGGAAGTATAATAACATTTTTATGATTTTGATACCTGTGAGGGTGTCGTCCTTAAGTAGTTCACCTCATAACTACCAAACCACTCCCACATAGCAAAACTGGGAATGCTGTCTCAGATCTAGTCAGCCTGCAACAAAGTGTCCCATAAGGTTTGTTTATTTCCCTGACAGTTTTCAATCTCAACTTCAAACCCCTCTGCACGATCCTAAAGAACTCAGCTGTCCTCTTCCACCTGTATGCCAACAACACCTAATCTACTGGAAGGTCTTACAATGGGAAGATTTCATCCACCCGTCCACCTCCCTAAATAGAATTCAAGATTGGATGGCAAACAACCACTTAAAACTAAATCCAGCAAAACCAGAATTTCTTCTTGTCTTTTCAAAGAAATCTAACTCTTCGATTCAAGACTGGATGGATCTCCGCCTGGACATCGAGGGATGCCCCTCCATTATTCAGAATGCCAAATGTCTTCGATTCAACCTCAAAAGATGTTTTAACCTCCAGAGCCATATCTCCCCCATGGCTAAGAGTGCTTGGTTCCAGCTAGGGCTGCTTGTCCTACAGGCAGCTGCCAGCTTTGCGAAAGAACACAAGAAATTCGATCACATCTCTCTCATTCTATGCTTACTTCAGTTACTTCCCATACAGGCAAAAGCAAAATTTAAAACTGCATGCAACATTCATAAAGTTCTTCACTCCTCTTTACCCATGTACCTAAAGGGGAAACTGAAAATCTCAGGCACCAATCAAGATTCTAAAAATGCTCAATAGCTCCTCCTCGAATCCCCCACCTGCAGCAGGAGCAATCCATGAATCAATGCTTCCCTAGAAGCGCCACAAGAATCTAGAACTCCCTCCCACCGAGTTGTTACCTTATCATGTCATATGCCCTTTGAAAAAGGCCTCAAGCTTTTCTCTTTGAACGACATCTGGCCTAAACCGCTCCTTCCTCCTCATGCTGTCTCCAATCGCATCCCAACCTCAACCTGAATGATGATCGTCATGTGGTACTGTACCCCCTGCTTTCATTGATATGAATATGCATGAAGTGCACTACCCCGTCTGGAGAGGGTAACCCGGAAATCACTCTACCTATAATATATATGTATATTTTCTGTTATTGATAAGTTCTGGCTTTATTGTGAAGCCCGCTGAGGCCTCCGGGCCATGTCCACGCTATATAAAAATCATAAAAATAAATAAAAACATATAAATTGTCACCTACTATTATGGTACATTATATAAATGCATCACATCAAGTGGCAAAATTCTAGTGAGCAAGTGTGATCTTCTGCCACGTTATTCCAGCAAAAGATCTAGGAATATACATTAAAACTAGATTTGTCTCCGAATGACGATTTACACAACACTCATAAGGAGGGCGTAAGTATTTGGGGAGTTTTCCCTTAAAATCACAAGTATTTTAGTACTCAGAGACATTCAGGTGATAGAGCTCATTTTGATCTAAGAGATGTTTAAAGATCCTAATCTATGCATTTGAGCCACTTGACAGATATATAGAAAAATCTAAAACTGCAAGGCGGTGTGTTAACTGTTGCAAAGGATCACCAACTGCCCAGAACTACATAGTTGGCCATTTTTGTTAAGTAACTTTTGATCTGTTTGAGGTAGAAACATTATTTTTTACAGAAATAGATAAATTATGTAGCAGATAAGAGATTATATAACACATTTTGGAAATTCATAACTTTGTGAAAAACGAGGCTGCAGCATGATATAATACCCGTGGCTACGGCTAAAATGTATTATTATATTCCCCAAACTAGAACATGAACATTTCCATTGTCTTTCTTTTGTCACAGCCTCAGCCACACCCCCACTGTCCCCAGAGCAGAGGAGCTGGGCAAGCAAGGGCTAAAGGTATATCAAGGAAAAGAAGTTGTTGCAAGCCTGGTGTAAGGACAATGTCAATGAAGTGGATGACAATTGGTCCCAAGGAAAAAGAGAATGAAATAGAAAAAATAGATCTGCAGGCCTGACCTAATGAGAAAAAGGGAATACATGTTACGCCTTAAGATGTACGTATGCATCTACTGCCTATGACTACTTTAACCACCATATGTACGTTATTATTAATTTAGGGAGTCTACACTGCCTCTGACTACAGTTAAAAGGACAGATGACGATCTTCTTTACTCACTGAATAACGTCATTCACACACCTCATCTGTTCCCAACTGGTGGTGGTCAGGGACAAAAGTGAAAAGTTCTTTATTAGGTACCTTGTGGCCTGGTTAGCACTCTTCGCTCCCCTCTTTGCTATCTATTTTCATCTGATCCTCCTATTAGTTCATCTACTTTACCTAGGTTTCTTGTATCCTACTTGCACAATAAACTAACACTTATACCTTAATCTCTTGTGTGGGATGGAGGGATCCCTCCCTTTTCTAGTCCTTACAGAATCCCTGTTGTGGGGTTGTGCACTCCACAACTATGAAGCTTGTCGATCTCTGGCGTTCAATCCCTAAAACGTTTTCCTGTGTACCACGTAACATGGTGAGCGCCACAGTTTCCAATAACTTTCCTCTACTCCTGGCACATGTATCTCCCTTCTGCAATTATTCTTACACTCTGCACATTCCGTCAGTTTCACACATTTGCAGTTTCAGTAAGGTTGCGGGCCTATCCTTCCTTTCCACTAGTAAGGAAGGTGTTTACTTTGGGGGCTTCCCCGGAGTATCACTATCACTCGGTCAGTGTCCATTATCCTTTCAGTGGCACAGAGAGTAAAGAAAAAAAAGGACAGAAATGCAGTGCAGACTAATACAAGCATGCTTTCTACCACATCTTATTTTTCACTCTCCTCGTCCTCTCCTTAGTTCAAGCCCTTGTTGGCATGTGGCAGAGACCATTTAACACTACCATACACACAGCTGTGCCAGATTCCAGCACAGCCCATCGCGATACAAAATATTCAATTCAACATCCTACTAACGCCCCATACAAACACACACGTGTACAAGGAAGCAGATCATCGTCACTCGCTCCACTTGAAAATTACACCCGCTCAACCTGCCATTAAACCCTTTCAGGTACTACTAATTCGACTCGTCTTCAACCTGCACTGGACAGCAGTCTAACATGCCCTGCTTCTGTGCCAGAAGACAAATCGTGTTTCTCTAAGACAAAGGCAGGCTCAATTCCATCCTGCCCAGGGAAAAGAACAACCACCTCTTACCATCGTTTTGAGGGACTGACTACCAACATGCATGTCCTGACGTGCCCCTCAACACACGTATCCAATCGAGTTTATTAAATGTACGTAGTGCATTCAGATGTGTCGAGTCATCATCGTACGGAACATCCGACCACGACAAAATATTTGGTGTAAATAAATACAGTGTTGCAATCGTACCTTTCTAAATACACACCGCCGAAAGTGTAACTTATGACAGAAAAGCCTGCAAACGTCAGCGGATTCTAAAAATCTCGAAAGATCAAGATCTAAATTAGTGCGGCATCTTTTCCTGGTGTGGGGACAAACAGATGCAAGGAATATTGAAGAAACGTACGACAAATGCTGCCGGTCCTGGTTTTGCAGCCAATACTACTTTGAATGCTGGGGTTTTACAATGTTACACGTAAAAACTACCAGTCCCAGTGTGCTACATGCTGTCGGCAAAAAACAGCTGAAGGTGTCATATATTAGGCATGACAACATTCTCAGCTATGCCGACCTCTGGTATATGAACTATGCAGCACGTGACGCCGTCTTCGGAGCATGGTATCACCTTCTCGCCCGGGAGTCTCTATTCGGACACATAAACTGTCAACAAGCCCATCTAATGCTCTGTTATTTCTATGCTGTTTGCTGCAAGCAATACGCTAGGGATTGTTGCCCTACCGGATCTTCGCTGACCACATTGGAGGTGAAAGTAACGCGGTTCTGCTCTTCCGTAGCCAAGCGCTACTAGCAGGGGTCGGCCAAGGTTCCGGAGGGCAGCAAGCGGTCGCATCTCATCACAGAACGGTCCCACCGGACAGCCTTGCCAACCGGAACTTTGAACTCTGAGCATCACGTTCGCACCCGTGCTTTAGTCAACGTCTGAACCTGCCGCTCTTCCTAAGGACTTTGTCAGCTCGGGTGGCCATCTTTAAAAGAGTAATCCAAACCGATCAATTCGTGCTCGCTTTGGACAGGGCTGACTTAAAACGCCTAAGCTCGTTGAAGGATTCTCTTTTAATGATAAACAAAAGTCACAGTGTTTATTTCTAGTAAAAGCTTTCCTATGTTGTGTAACTTTATAGCCACGGCGAACTTTAGATTTAGACGGCAAAATAACAACCAATCCAGAACTGCCAGAGGTATAAAAAAAAACGCCCATTCGATCTCCGTTCACCGTTTCTGGATCGTGTCATCTCAGCCCTGTTTCTTTCTCCGCTACGTTGTTTTTCGTTCCCTTCGCTACATGTTTGATTAGGCGACGAATCATTCTTTAAAGTGTGCTAGCCGGAAATAAATACACTCGATTATGTCTGGTTGTAAGCACCTTACCTAGCGTTTGCGTTTGTCCTAACAACAGATATGTAAAGAATTATGGGTAGGTAACAGTGAATTATGGGGATGTTTTTCACACAAGGAGTTATGCTCACATCAAGAGCGAAGCTATAGTCTATTGACATCTCGGGCTCCGTGAGCAATTTGTTTTTTTAAATAGAACATTCTGCCCTGAGTGGCAGAATGTTCTAATAGCCTTAGAACCAGCCTTAGCGGGCTCTACCAGCTATTAAAGGCCCTTTCCCTTGTTAAATGCCCTCGCCTTCGGCTCTGGCATTTAATGCGGGGAGCGGGCCTTTAATAGCTGGTAGAGCCCGCTACGGCGGGTTCTAAGGCTATATTAAGAACCCCAAGGCGAAAAATATCCCTGTAATTCACTTTTTACCAATCTATAATTTTATGTTATGTAGGGGCTTCCAGTATTTTCTGTCCCTGTTTTAAGCTGCTACAGAGTGGTATAGAAGTAGTGGGGACATGGTCTCTGTTATGTATCCCTGTCCCAAAGAATAATAAAAAAAAAAAATGTGCCATCCTTGACGAAACCCCCACCACATTCCCTGCCTTCTTTCTCCTTCTTGCAGCTGTGCTATTTGTGTTCAGTCAAACCAGACAAGCAGCTTCGCACTGACAGGCTCTTGGGAGGCCTGTCAGCCTAGAGTGGATTGCCTTTGCTAACGCGTCTCTTTATGACTAATTTACTCACTTTGGGACTCGTTTTAGGCCAATGAATCTTTTGACCCTGATTGAAGATATGTCAATAACGTCATCAAAGTTCACAGTAATACAGCAATTCAAATTAATCAAAGACATTTAATAGAACCCGCAAACCACCATGACCTTTCAGTCATAAATAACCACACCAGTTTAGTACGATTTTTTGAAGTTTATTCCCTATTGATTACAATTCTACGAGCAAGTTTATTAGTCTCAAAACCAAGAAGCACATTAGCATAGTCACAATATGGCAACTCTGATAAGATTTCATCAACGTAATTATAATGAATATTAGAACATAGCACGGCGTCAACTTAGGTTATCCTTAGCGGAATATTATCATCACGTTACTCAACAAAGCATAGATTCAGTCATTTGTCTATGTGCGTCAGTTTAGTGAACCCCTCTCCTAACCTTGAATTAGCATAGGCATGTTGTGCTTCATGCAAAACAATTTAGTAACATCAATTTAGAAAACATCTAACTATGGTCTCTGTCAAAAGAAGCAGTTGGTACCTAGAAAGGAAAAGCAAACAGACAATTACAATTTCATTGTCATATAGTTACCCTCCGTATTGGGTCAGCATTCAGGTTCGGTCTTCGTCCTCAGGTCATCAGTTGATTCGCCATCAGGAATTCAGCAAGTCGGGTAAAGGGGCACTTCCCTCATAAGTAGGTAAAGTGTAAACGGGCAATATAAGGCAAGAATGTTTTTTTAAGAACCAAACAGCAAAGTCTCTATGCAGAGTGACAAAGTGTCTTGGTCATAGCAAATCGCATCAGCATCTCCCTAACTAACTCATTTCCGTGTGTCAAGGGGTTTTATCCCTTTTTTGATGTCCAGTCCCCTAAAATCTAATTGGCTAAGGGGTTGCACCCCACTATCTCCATCCAATAAAGTTCCAATTATCTCATCAAATTGGTCACCCCATAACAGTTCTCACGTATTTTATTGGTCCTTATGATTGACGTCTTTAGCGGGTGGAATGCCCGGTATGATTTCATACTCTTGTGGTCCTTTGCACATCTTCAGTCAGTGGCTCCATTGTTTGTACCGGTTCAGGTGACCTTGTACCTGCCAAAGGTCTACACTGTTGCACTCAGCAAGAATTTTTTTTATTAAGCCAGTTGAATTTCATGAGAACGGATCTACTACAGTTAAATTCATCTTCTAGTTTGGAAAAACAAGAGTTCATGTCCTTCAGCAAGTCAGCACACTGCACGTTAGAAAAACACATTTAATATGAAACCGGGCAGCTAGGCCTCGACTCATGCTAACTAAGGCCTAATGATTTATTAGCAAAACCTTAACGTATAACTTTTTAATAATAGTACAAATCATATATTAATATAACATTTTATAATTATTAGTCAGTTTCATTAGTCCCCGTATATATTAGCGGCCACTCCCCGTGGGCACATTTTAAGCACGCATTTTGCAAAGTACATTAATACATTTTCTAAGCAACGTTATTATACATTAGTTCATAAACATTTCATGTTAATATTGATTATATAAGCTACGCTCTCTCAGTCCCTCCTCTGATGACACTTGTCTTCACACGAAACCTTTCCCTTCTCAACCTTTCATTTTTCTCAATATACGCATTTCAACATCCTCCCCCGTGTGATTTTTCCCAAATTTCTTTGAACATTTTCTCCTTTTCTTTTTCTTCATTACTTTTATTTTGTTTTGCCAAATTTCTTTTAATTCTTTCATTAATTTTACATGATAACCATAATCCCAATAAACATATCAGGACAATCAATAGACCCTCTAATATTTTTACAAGAACCCTGTTCCAAATACTACTAAACCAATTTCCTACCTTGGTAATCCCTTTCCCAACTCTTTCCCAAACTCCAGGTTCCTTCAGCTCCTTCAAATCTGCACTATCTCTTTTTAGGTTAGTAAGCATACCTCTAATCTTTTTACTATTGTCAGGAATGAACGCACAACAATGGCGCTCATTAAGCATTTTACAGACTCCGCCACTCTTTGCTAAAAGAATGTCTAAAGCAAGCCGGTTTTGAAGAGTCATAGCTCTTTCCGCAGCAAGTTCAGTATCCATCAGGAGTATAGCCCCTGTGAAGTTCGTCAGCATGTTATCCACCATAGTAGACATTTTCAAATCTTTATGGAGTTTAAGATAACCCCTAATGAAGGAATTATGGCTCCAAATATGTCACCAACGACAGCAGCCGCTGTCTCTCTCTTTTGTCTAGTATGATGTAATTCAGACATTTTAGGAATTTGCTTTAAGTCATCAATCTGGTAAATCTTTGGGAAAACTATTCCCAAATAACATGTCCCATACCATCCCTTAGGGAGACGGTAATAAGCATTAAGCCCACATATATAATAGATCCAGGGATCGCTGGATCCTATCCATTTAACATGAATGTCCATTTACTCTGAAACAAAAACATATGCCTACATTCACTCGTTCCCACAAATAAAGTGTCATGCTCAGATTTCGGCCTATATATACAAAGCCTTCCTACGTGTAATGCATCTATAGCTAATTTGCCCTGTGTCTTTATTGCAGTGTAAGTATAATCATTTGCAAGCGCGCGTTTTTCTAATCCCTTTTCTAGCCTTTCCTTTAATGTCTTTCGTCTATCATCAGTGTGATCTAAGAAGCTCTTCTCTACAGGTGTTAGTAAGCAGGTTAGATTATTGCGGTGCGCATAAGCTGTCCCAAATGTCAGTGTTGGCTCAAAGAAACCCCTAACTAATTTTATGCTGTGTTCTTTAGCTAATTTATTTAGAAACTCAATCACAGGCACAAAGGAGAACACTATGGGCCTGATTCTAACTTTGGAGGATGGTGTTAAACCGTCCCAAAAGTGGCGGATATACCACCTACCGTATTACGAGTTCCATAGGATATAATGGACTCGTAATACGGTAGGTGGTATATCCGCCACTTTTGGGACGGTTTAACACCGTCCTCCAAAGTTAGAATCAGGCCCTATATCTAAGTTAGAGTAGAAGTATTGCACATGCTCTTGATCATAAAATCTGGTTATTAGTAAACTACAGCTTATCCCGTATGTTAATGGCAGACTATGGTAAGTAACCCCTTCTTGTACTGATGAAGGAATCTTTGCGCACTCATAACAATTCTTTGCATCCATTGTGTCAACATACTCATTCAGCAAGCGATAGAAGACATTAGTAGATAGTTCCCCTTTTGGATTAGTTCCCTCATGCAAGTATTTTGCATCCTGCTCAAACTTCTCCCATGGTGTTAATGTAGCAGTCTCAGGATTTGAAGCATTGTTAGTCACTTTCTTATCCACCAATGGCATTCCCACAATCACACCTATAATTATTGCACATACAATAGCCAGAATAGCACTCAACCAACCACACATCCTACCCTTATTACTATTGTCTCTAGTGTAACTCATGATCTGTAAAGAATCAGATAGCAGGATAATATAAAGCAAACAATCAATTTGAGGACGATATAAAAGCCCTCTTTTTTTTTTTCGGTGCAAAAGTCTCTTTCTCTCTGCGAGTATTTACAGCGTTTCACTCACTCCAGGACCACTTTTTTCAAATCAGGTTAGCAGCTTGTCATAATCGGTTTTTCAGAGTCAATTCAGGTTAACAGTGTCACATTTAGCAGTCTCTTTTCTCAGCTTTTCAATTTCAATTTCAATTTAACACAGTCTCTTTCTAATATTGAATTCAGGTGCCGTAGTATTGACCTGGTACCTCCTGATCAAAACAGAACGCCAAGAATTCTTGTTGCCATTCAGCTGATGTTGCATACGCCCATTCAGGACCTGCGTACCTTCTGTTTGTAACTCTCTTTCTTTTCAGTTTACGTTCACTTTGCAACTCTCCTTCACTGAGATCCTCTTTTCTAGTTGTGTCAACTTCTTCCTCTATTGTTTCACTAGGGACCACTTTCTCTCTTGTGGCTAGTGGCTTTGGCCAGTTATCTCCTTTATGTTTTTTTCTTCCTGCTTGGCCTTTCAGAACGTTGAACAGCACCCTCCTCTTGTGCTATGGTGTTTTCTCTTGATGGCTCTGCAAACAGCTCAGGAGGAGTCAGAACACTTTGACCTCCCTCTGCCTCTTCTCCCTCGCCTTAAGGGTCTGTTACGGGCTCGACTTCAAACCCATATCTGTCTGCTTCTGGGAGAACCTCTCTTTGCGTTGGTTCCCCTGTTACCTCAGCTGAGATAGGCTCACTGTCACTCCTCTGGAACTCACTTTGAGTGACTAAGCCGTCCTCAGCGGGCTTTCCTTCAGTCTCAGTTCCGCTTTGAATACTCTCCGGCCCTGAGACTTCCTTCTCTGCAGCTGTTGTTTTGGACACTTCAAGTTCCTCATCAGTTGGACACATCACCTTCTTTGTGTGTCTGGCATGTATCCAATTTGGAAGGCCTGCACATTTCACAGCAGTAGTTGTTGTTAGTATTACTTGATATAGCCCCTTCCAACGTTGCTCCAAACACAACTTCCTCAGGTGTTTCTTGACAACCACCCAGTCACCGGCTTTCAGGGTGTGACCTGGATCACTTATCGGTGGCAATGTGGTGGCCTCCACCTGGTGAGAGAAAGAGCGGACCACATCAGCCAGACCCTTGCAGTAGTCCAACACCATTTCATCCTTGATATTCACAAGAGCATTTGCAGGCACTGCGGGCAATCGCATAGCTCGACCCATTAGAATTTCGTGTGGAGATAGTCCTGTCTTCTTATCAGGTGTGTTTCTCATTGACATCAGTACTAGGGGAAATACTTCTGGCCACTTCAAATTGGTAGCTGCGCACATTTTTGCCATTCTCGACTTCAAGGTACCATTCATCTGTTCCACTAGTCCTGATGCTTCAGGGCGATAACTACAATGCAGCTTCTGCTCAATGTTTAATGCAGCACACAACAGCTTAATCACCTCATTGTCGAAGTGTATGCCCCTACCTGATTCTAAAGCGATCGGGAATCCGAAATGTGGTATTAGCTCCCTAAGCAGCAGCTTTGCTACTGTGAGGCTGTCATTTCTACGGGTAGGGTAAGCTTCATCCAGTGACTGAAAACACATACAATCACCAACACATACCTCAGTCCTCCACACACAGGCATTTCAATGAAGTCCATCTGCATCCTGCTAAATGGATCACCAGCTCTTCCAACGTGGCTCATATTCACCACAGTCCCTTTCCCTGCATTCATCTGTTGACAGATGATGCACCTGTGACAGATAACCTCTGCAGCTTGTCTGAATTTTGGATTGAACCAATCGATTTTGAACAACCTGATCATTGCGTCTCTTCCAACATGTGCTTGACCATGACAGAACCTTGCAAACTGTGACAAAAGACTGTTTGACAAAACCATTTCCCCCTCTTCTAAGACCCATAAGTCATCAGATCTCTGTACACATTGCATTCTCTGCCAGGAGTGTTTCTCCTCTTTGCTGGCACGTCCCTGCAGTGATTTTAGCTCATCTAATGTGTCAACCACCCTCAATGCAAAGTTTAAGCATGTCTCATTTTCAGTTTCAGGTAACAATTCCCACTGATCTCGAAACGATATACAGTTCAATGCACAAAACCTTGCGACTTGATCTGCATATCCATTTCCCATTGACACAAAGTCTTGTGACTTAACATGAGTATTGCATTTCACCACGGCAATTTCAAGAGGTAACTGAATCGCATGCAACAAATCCTTAATCTTTTTGCCATTTTTCACTGGGGAACCAGAAGAGGTCATGAAACCCCTTTGCGACCATAACTGGCCAAAGTCATGTACAATTCCAAATCTGTATCTGCTGTGAGTATAGATAGTGACTTTCAAATTTTCAGCTGCGTGGCATGCCTTAGTAGGGGCAATTAATTCAGCCACTTGAGCAGAGTACACTCTTTCGAGCCATGAAGCTTCTAAAATACCGGTGATTGTACACACGGCATATCCAGCTCTCAGTACTCCTACTGAGTCTCTCAAGCATGAACCATCAACAAACATAATGTAGTCATTTTGTTCCAATTGGGTATCTTTAATGTCAGGTCTTGGTTTGGTGCATAGTTCTGTTACCTCAAGACAATCATGCTCTACTTCCTCGGCATCATCAATGTCTGCATTATCAATAGGAAGTAAAGTTGCCGGGTTCAATACAGTACATCTCTTGAGGGAGACATTCGGAGACCCCAGAATAAGGGTCTCGTACTTTGTAAGACGGGCATTTGTCATGGGCTGCATCTTAGTTCGGGTTAACAGAATTTCAACTGAATGGGGAACCATTACTGTTAAAGGATGTCCCATCACTATTTCTTCACACTGGGTGAGGCTTTGACCAACTGCTGCAACTGCACGCAAACAACCCGGTAAGGCTGCTGCGACTGGGCCCAAAGTAGCTGAAAAATATGCTTCTGGGCGGTTTGCACCTCCATGGACCTGTGTCAGGACAGACAAAGAACAAGCATCACGTTCATGGCAAAACAGTATGAAAGGCTTCGTGTAATCAGGCATACCTAAAGCTGGTGCCCTGCACATGCTTTCCCTCAATTCCATGAATGCCTCCATCTCTTTCTCGGACATGGTAATGGTACCCGGGTCATCCTGGACTTCCTTAACTGTCAATTTCACCAATGGTTTAGAGATAATCGAGAAGTTGGGAATCCACTGACGACAGTATCCTACCATTCCCCAAAACATCCTGCCATCTCTCTTAGTTGTCGGGGGATTCATCTGCAGTATGGCTGTCACTCGTTCTTTGGATATTTTTCTTGACCCTTTCTCAATCAGGTGACCTAAGTACTTCACCTCTCTCTGACAGTATTGCAGCTTCTTTGGGGACACTTTATGTCCATTCTTTCCCAAATGGTTCAATAAGGCAATTGTGTCGTACCTGCAGTCATCTTTTGTTCTGGACGCAATCAGCAAGTCATCAATGTACTGTACTAGAGTCAAACTGAAAGGCAGTTCTAATGACTCCAAGTCCTTTTTCAATATCTGATTGAAGATGGAAGGTGACTCAGAAAACCCTTGAGGAATTCTGCACCAACTGTACACCTTAGCCAGGAATTTGAAACTGAAGAGAAATTGGCTGTCCTCATGAAGAGGCACCGAAAAGAATGCTTGAGACAGGTCCACAACTGTGAACCACTCTGCATCACACGGAACCTGAAACATGATCACAGCTGGATTTGGCACTATGGGGCAGCATTTTACCACAATCTCGTTTATTTTCCTCAAGTCCTGCACAATTCGGACCTTCCCACAAGGCTTTTTCAAACCCATTATTGGTGAATTACACGGGCTACTCAACACCTCCTTCAGAACCCCTTGCTTCACAAAATCCGCAATTATTTGTGGTACTTGAATGAGGACATCTTGTGCCATGTGGTACTGCGGTACCTGAGAAAACACTGCATTCGGCTCTACCTGTACTTTGACCAGTTCTACTCCTTTTATTAGTCCCACTTCCTTTCCTGTCAGGTCCCACACTTTCTCTGTCACTGTTCCCTGCAACTCGGATGGTAAGTCATTCACTGTAAGCATTGGGAATAATGTTATTAAAGGGTATTCCTCATTTGCAATCTCCGTCTCTAACTGTGGAAATTGTCCATCGTCATCATCACTGTTTGTCTGCACTTCAATTCCCTCATTGGAAAAGGTAATCGAACATCTTGTTTTGCATAATAAGTCTCTTCCCAGGAGGGATACGGGACTCAAATCACAGACTACACATTTATGTAATCCCTGGAAGTTGCCAATTTCAAATTGGACCGGGTCTGTAATCGGATTTGTCAGGTACTGATTTGCTACTCCTACCACTCTTATGGTACGCCCTGAAAGTGGCAATTTCGGAACCTCTGCACTTCTGACTGTAGAGCGTGTAGCTCTTGTATCAACTAGGAATGAAACCTTATGACCCATTACCTTCCCTTCTACATAGGGTCCCCTCTGATCTACTTCTGGGGACGCTGCAAGCCTGCACTCCTCACTGTCTGACAATCATCCGACCATTCATCATTTATTTCATCCTCACCACGTAATGGGAACTGTTGTACTGTGTTATTTTGACTCATTGTTTGACCTGTGACCTGTTGAGGAAGCATCACCTGTTGCTGTCCCATTGGAGCTAATGGTATTTGCATTTGCTGTCTAGGTACCATGGGAACCTGCTGTTGTACCTGCTGCATTTGTGCTGGTTGAACACGCGGCATTTGCATTTGCTGTACGGGCTGTAACCCCTGCATCTGTACCACGTTATTCTGGAAGTTCTGATTTTGCCCTCTCATTTTTGGACCTCTCACATTTTGAAATGTACCAACATCATTGCTTTGTTGAACAACACCATCCTGCACCACCATTGGGCATTCCCGCTTCCAATGCCCCACGCCCCCGCACGCGTGACATGGTGACACCTTTTTTCATCCCCTGCACATCATTTTGAACCACAACAGTATTCAAGTCTGGACCACGGTTCACAAAACCTCCTCATCCTCGACCTCTTGGCTGTGCCTGAAACACTCCATTCCCCTGAGGTTGTTGCTGTATCACCTGCTGTATTCCATTTCCCTGTATCCCTGCTTGGGCTGCCTTAATCTGCATCACCATCACTTTCTCTTTCAACTTTCTCTGCTTCAACTCAATCTCGTCACTACAGTATTTCGCATACTGCAACACCTCATCAATCGGCTTTGTTTGCCAACAGATCAAATGATTCTTAATCATCTGGCTATTGTCTGGCCTCAACCCTTCAACAAACCTGAACACAAGGTGATTCATGTCTTTCGGCTCAATGACCTCAGTGCCACTGTAGTGTTTGAATGCTTTCAACAATCTCTCATAGTAAGCATGAATCGACTCCTTGGCTTCCTGTGATGTTTGATCGATTTTCTGCCAATCAGTCACTTTTGGCGACACTTTCTGCTTAAAAACTCAATCACTTTATGATAATACTTCATCACCTCCTCAGACGGTGCTCCAGTCACCTTATCCCTTGCGGGCTCCTCTGTCGGCCAGTCCACACCTCTCTTGCACTCAAGCCATAAGTCAGGTGGAACTATAATTTCAAACAGGGTATTCAAGTCCTCCCAGAGACACTTCGCAAGCTTCACAAATCTGTCTGTCTGCTGGTACCATTCTATCGGCTTCTCCCTCAACCTGGGATATTCATTTGTGAATGACAAAATGTCACCCCTAGACCACGGTACATGGACTAGCACCCCTCCGGCTGTTTCTCTCATTGGTAAAATTTTTATTGTCCCCGTGTCCGTTGCAGCTTTAGCCTGCTATGGTTCCGGACCCTCACCTTTCTCTTTGTCTCTTTTCTTCGCCCACCTGCCTTCCCACTTCTCTAAGGCTCCCCAAATTTGAGCACTCTGCAATATTTCTTTAAGGTGTGTCTTCATTCCGGTAGACCTCATGTGCTCAAAATCTTTAGGCTCAAAGTCTAACCTGTAGCTTCTTTTCAAATATTTAGTACCCTCAATGTCTATGTTGTATTTATCCGCCAGGTTTGCCAACCTCTGATGCAGCTTGCTTACTTCTCTAGTTATTTTGGGGCACAGATACCTCAATTCTGCTTCCGTATATGACTCTAGTCTGTTCACCCCCATTGTCCCTTCCACTAGTTCCATGGCTTCCACACCCAGTCTCACAAAATTCAGGTATTCTTCCCTTTCTGACCTCTCTGCGGCCACTGCAGTAGTCTGCAGTAGTCTGCAGAGCGTTGAGTCTATCTAACCACTCATTCAACTGTTGCGCTGTTAAGCCTTGCAACGATATATTTCCAGACTGCATCATTGGTGTCTGTGTCTTATTTGCACTCATTACCTGTGGGGTTAGTGTACCTAACCCTGCTTGTCTCATTGTCTCCAAAGGAACCCCAATCAGACTAAAGTCTAACAAAGACCTAGGTCCTTCCGCTGCCTGTGTCATTCCTTGAGAAGTTCCTGCGAATCCTCCTCTTTTCGCCTCTTGGGTCATTACTCCCTGATCGCATACGCCAGGCTTACCTTGCGCATACAGCGGTACTGGTGGACCAACAGTAATTGGCAATGATATGGCAGCTGGTGACTGTCCAAGTCCTGAACCCTGTGAAGCATTAACTCCAGTAGCTTGATTCATCATTGGTGCTGTAGCTACTGACTGCGGTCCTGCGACTAAGGTGTAACTTGGAACCAGCTGTTGCTGCGGCTGGGGCAGCAATTGCGGAGTTGTCTCAATCTGCACTAACTTTGATCTCGTATATATCGGATCAGGCGGCACCATCAGACTCGTATTTGTCTCTAGTACTGGGACCTCTGGATAAATCCTTTGAATCTGTGGTGGCTGCAACTGTATATGTGTGTATGGAACAGTATCACTTGTCTGCACTGTACTTGAGACGCCCTTATTTTGTGCAGGGTCTTCAGAACACACACTAGTGCTCTGTGCATTATCATTTATGGCATATGGTGGCGGGCGATCATGTAACAACTTATTAAGAAACTCTTCATCGTCTGAGTCATCTTCATCTACCCAAGACCTCTGAGCCTCCTTTGACTTACTAGAGCCGTTGTCTGTTTTACAGGTGGCTTTCTTTCCCTGTGTCTCATCTTCTTGTGCTATTGCAGGGAATAATTTAAGTCTGTCAACTATTCCCCTTCTCCACATCTTGGTCTCATTATCCCATCTAGCCTCAGTTAAAGTCTTTTCTGCTCTTTTCATTCTCCTTTCAAATGTCTGCTGTCTCTGTCGTATGGCCATCAAATCCCAGATTGCTAATGCCTCATACTGAGCTGGTCTCGGAGGCGGTTTTTGTACACTTAACATAATTCGCAAGTTCTCTAAAATTCTGGTATTAAACGTTCCGTATTCCAGGAATGCTAAACATCCCTCCTTCTCTGTTAATTTTCGCCACTGCTTCATCCAAAGACATGGCGCGACTCCCTTTTCCTCCATTACGATATAAGCTGCAGTACCCTCAGGCGGTGTAGGCTCCCCTTCACTCGCCATAATATATGTATCTCCCTTCAAAGCACTCTTTAGAGCCTTGAAAAACTTCATTTTTGCGACTTTTATTCTGCTTTAGAATCTAATCAGGAAGTGACTTTAATTCTCAGAACACTCTTCACCCACCTTTCTCAACCAATTGCCACTCACGGACGGCTGCCAATCCGTGCGCGACCCCTCTCAGCAACTGACCTATCCCAGGGTGGCACCACTGACGTCACACTCACACACACACTGCAGCTGGCAAAGTCTTGCGGCTTGTCCTCCTCACACAAAACTAATGCAATTTATTGCGAGCACCTTTAAAAACAAAAACCCAAATTTGCCGGTTTACTACAGGAAGGGTAACACAATCGCTTCAGAACTTTACAGAGATTTCACTTAAAGCCTCTGCCGCTACTCTCTCCTTCTCAGCTCCCGCACTCGCAAGCAGAATTCAACCCGCAAATCCTACTCTCGACTTGTCAATGGTTCGTTCTAGTGCACTTTAGAACTTGCCAAATCTCCATTGAAGGTTTCACTCACACAATTTTACTCAAACTCGACTTGCCAACCACGCCGGATTGACCTATTAAACCGCACAAATTACAATATAAACCCAAGTGTCTCCTACACTTGTCAATATACTCCGGAGTCTTAGACCACGACCGGTCTGTACATCACCAACAACTACGTGGATAATTTTTGAGCACAAAGCGCCACACTCACATGAAGTTCGCCGACTTCCCTACTCTCATACTGCGGAGTACGCCCACTACTACTAAAACAACATTACCTGGCCTAAATCCACACAAATTTCACAAATCACCTGCAATATGCATAAGCTGAGCAAGCGCAAATTCTATTTCACACATACTAGAATGCCGAGAACATACCCAACTCACTTAGGCGAGCTCCGAGATTCCGGGAAAGTCATGGGGAATTTAGAAACACATCATACCTCCAATTTGCATTATCTCGAAAAACACTTTTAAACAATGGTCCCTCGTCCTAGGGCCCCAAAGGGCCTAAACCGTCGCTCTGCTACCAGAACTGCTAACGCGTCCCTTTATGACTAATTTACTCACTTTGGGACTCGTTTTCGGCCAATGAATCTTTTGACCCTGATTGAAGACACCTTAGGACGAGATAGCTAATCACCATGTCAATCAACATGTCAATAACGTCATCAAAGTTCACAGTAATACAGCAATTCAAATTAATCAAAGACATGTAATAGAACCCGCAAGCCACCATGACCTTTCAGTCATGAATAACCACACCAGTTTAGTACGATTTTGTGAAGTTTATTCCCTATTGATTACAATTCTACGAGCAAGTTTATTAGTCTCAAAACCAAGAAACACATTAGCATAGTCACAATATGGCAACTCTGATAAGATTTCATCAACGCAATTATCATGAATATTAGAACATAGCACAGCGTCAACATAGGTTATCCTTAGCGGAATATTATCATCAAGTTATTCAACAAAGCATAGATTCAGTCATTTGTCTATTTGCGTCAGTTTACTGAACCCCTCTCCTAACCTCGAATTAGCATTGGCATGTTGGGCTTCATGCAAAACAATTTAGTAACATCAATTTAGAAAACATCTAACTATGGTCTCTGTCAAAAGAAGCAGTTGGTACCTAGAAAGGAAAAGCAAACAGACAATTACAATTTCATTGTCATATAGTTATCCTCCGTATTGGGTCAGCATTCAGGTTCGGTCTTCGTCCTCAGGACATCAGTTGATTCGCCATCAGGAATTCAGCAAGTCGGGTAAAGGGGCACTTCCCTCATAAGGAGGTAAAGTGTAAATGGGCAATATAAGGCAAGAATGGTTTTTTAAGAACCAAACAGCAAAGTCTCTATGCAGAGTGACAAAGTGTCTGGGTCATAGCAAATCGCATCAGCATCTCCCTAACTAACTAATTTCCGTGTGTCAAGGTGTTTTATCCCTTTTTCGATGTCCAGTCCCCTAAAATCTAATTGGCTAAGGGGTTGCACCCCACTATCTCCATCCAATAAAGTTCCAATTATCTCATCAAATTTGTCACCCCATAACAGTTCTCACGTATTTTATTGGTCCTTATGATTGACGTCTTTAGCGGGTGGAATGTCCGGTATGATTTCATACTCTCGTGGTCCTTTGCACATCTTCAGTCAGTGGCTCCATTGTTTGTACCGGTTCAGGCAACCTTGTACCTGCCAGTGGTCTACACTGTTGCACTCAGCAAGAATGTTTCATTAAGCCAGTTGAATTTCATGAGAATGGATCTACTACAGTTACATTCGTCTTCTAGTTTGGAAAAACAAGAGTTCGTGTCCTTCAGCAAGTCAGCACAATGCATATTAAAAAAACACATTTAATATGAAACCGGGCAGCTAGCCCTCAACTCATGCTAAGTAAGGCCTAATGATTTATTAGCAAAACCATAACGTATAACTTTTAAATATTAGTACAAATCATATATTAAAACAAACATTTTATAATTATTAGTCAGTTTCATTAGTCCCCGTATATATTGGCAGCCCCTCCCCGTGGGCACATTTTAAGCACGCATTTTGCAAAGTACATTAATACATTTTCTAAGCAACGTTATTATACATTAGTTCATAAACATTTCATGTTAATATTGATTATATAAGCTACGCTCTCTCACCTTCATGAGATCACAACAGTGGGTACCCTGTTTGATTATCAACTGTCTTAATGTGTTATGAGACTGATAGAGCATAACTTGACTGCACCATTATGCTTTGTTGGAAGAAGAGTAATGAAGCATTTAATCTCATATATGTTATAAAGCTAAATCCATGTAAATGTGGCACATTAAAAGACCACAACATCATACTGCCTTTATGAGTAAAGATACAAGACGTTATATGTAAACTGCCTTTATGATATATTAATCAAGTGCATTTATATTTTAGCATTTTAACAAACAATATATTTTATAATCACTCTTCATTTATTGTGTGTAAGAGACCTGTACCTGTAAGTGTACAACTAAGTTGTACCTTTCTTCTTTACTGTTCAGGCTGGAGTTAAGGCCTACACGTTTCAGGTGTTTAATTTAGACATGAATCTTGTTTGCTTTGTGTATTATTTTTTTCCTCTGCAGGTGATAGATAAGGAAGCTTGAGCTGGGACAAGATTTGGTAGCAAGTAGCTGTAAGAACTGACTCCCCTTCAAAATTATTGAACGTGGATGTAATCCAAGGTCGAGCAGATGTATTCCGAAGAGGATGAAGTTAATTGGACATAATTCACAATGGTGTCTTGTTTGTGGAAATTTCCTTGGACGGGATGTCAGCTACTGGAAGGTTCTGGGGTCGATTAACGTGTTGTTTAGTTAGTGCTTCGGATTTCCTTTGCCCCTTGACTGCTGCGGACCATTAGGGAAAGATAGATCTTCTTTCTTTATTGGGATAAGTGGGCTTATGCTTCTCACATTTCTCAACATGACTTCTACCGAAGGTTCCTGTGATGCTGATGCATTCCTATGTATTCATCTTTAGATGTTTAGAATAGGTAGGAACTTAGGTTCAATGGTTAGGCAGGAGAATCTGAGTCTGAATTCGAAGTACCGTATGCTTTTTATTATCTTCTGCATGGTCGCTATTGAATTATCTGACTTTTATGTTAGTGAAATTTAACAATGTGCAACGTTTTGATTCTCCTTCGGTGACCTTACACATACATACTATGTTTCTGAGACTCATTTTTGTAAGTTTGGTTTAGAGTCTATAATAAATCCCTTTTTAAACCTCACGTTCGTCTTTGAGATTTAATGTGTAACCAAATGGGTTGTACTGTGATTAATGTGTTATGAGTGAAGGTGTTTCTCCTTGCACCTGGGGACTTATAGAAAGATTCATCAACCTAGAAGGAGAAGAAAAGGATGACAATGGATCAGATGTTAACAGAGTGATAATGGTTAGGTTCCTGAAGTTAGAAGAACTAGAACCCTGTGTGGGTATTAATAGATTTACAGATTATAGTGACTTGTACTTAGGATGCAGTGTTTGTAAGTCTGGATGATGTCATGCGGAGATCTTTGTTTGTTGTATGTGTGTGATTTGTAAAAGAGGTTGAAGAGGTTAACTGGTGCATGTGCGTGATATTGCAGAGAGAGCAGTGGCGGCTCCTCCGTTTGGGCAGAGGAGGGTCACCCCCCTGCCAGCAGCAACCATTGCAATTCCTTTAACAAGGAAATGATAATAAACTATGTTTATTATCCTTTCCTTGTTAAAGGGCTGGGCATATGTGGTGACGAGTAGTGAGGGAGTGCACTGTGCACTCCCCTCACTGTGCATGTATGTTTGGCCGGTCGTCTCAGGCCAGCCAAACACACATGTGCACAGGGTTCTCAACAGCCCAGCAGCACGGTTACTTCGCTGTAAAGAGCCTGCAAAGGCTCCCAGTGTGCCTGGGAGCGCCCTGGATGGGCGTTCCAAGCCAATCCTGACACTGCTTTGAGCAGCGTCAGGGTTGGCCGCAGGGCAGACTGGGAGCCTGTGCCTGCAGCTTGCTAAGGAGACGGAGGAGAGGAGCGGCACGTAGAGCGAAGTTACGTTTTTTAAAATGTATTATTTTTTAATGTCTCCTCCATGCATCACCCCGCCCCCTGTGACCGCCTCGAGCTGCGACGGGGAGAGAGTGTGTGTACAGATTGTGAAGGAGGGGAGCTGCTGTGAAGAGCGAGATCTACATTACGGTGTGCTGTGCTGGTATAGGTTGGTTGGTGTGGTGCTGCACTGTTATTGGTTGACAAGATCATAAGGAACAGTGCTGTGATTGATTGTTATTGCAGAGCAAAGGATCATAGATAAAACACTGTTCTGAGTTGAAGTTTTATTGTAGTTATTGACATTTAATTGTGGAAAATGTAATGTTTTAAGATTATGAGCAAATTATTTAATGATGCTCATATTCCTAGTTGAAAGGGCGAAGAAGCGCCTCCTGAAAATAACCCAGTTTATTATATAGAAAATAATGTTGGGCTCCATATATGTGTATGGCGTGGTCAATGGCACAATACCACAGAAAATGAGGGTGCATTGAGGTTTCAACAGTATGGCACATTCAATTAGAGAATTATTGAAAGTTTGAGGAGGGTATTGTATGAGATTAAAGCACCTTCTAGGCCTGTATAATGTGAAACACTAAATGCTTGGGAATGTACCGCTCATGCCAGAGAAAAAGAGAAATACCAAGGTATGGCAAAGGAAGCCATACTTAATTTTGCGGATGCTAGGTGGGATGCTGAACAGGAAAGATGGAGCACAGACATAATAGAAGGAGTCCGACTGTGTTCGGCTTGTACTACTGATGTGCTCGAGGGAGAAGGGGAAAGAAAAATGAACAGGAAACAGAAAGAGAAGAAACAAAAAGAGCCCAATGACATAATTGTAGACAGTGATGATGGCTCTGGAGAAAGCCTTTTGGATGTGTTATTGTCTGAACGTCCACTTCCTTACAATGGGATTAGAACCAAAGGTAGAAATCAGAGTACTAATGACAGCGGCCCAACCAATCTTGCAACTGCCTAAGCCAAACTGACTCCTAGTCCTGTTGCAGGCATTTCAGCTAACATGCCTTATGAACAAATAAGTGACGGTTTGAGAGAGTGTGTCCCAGTTGATCCTATCGTGAGTACTGTTGATACCCTTTCAGTCCCAGTTACCATTGGCCCAGTAGTTCCTATGTATAAATCAGAAGGCTCTGGGAAAAATACTCACAATCTGACTGTGCCCAATACTGTTAAGGACAGGGTGAAGTTCCAAATTGTCCAGATATTAGGGAGTTTGTCCCTTTGGTTCAAACACATGCTAGTGCCCCATGTGGAGTAAGTGCAGATACAACTTTGAATCTGTCAGGGTATATATCAATAGGTACTTATCAGAAAATGCATACCCATGCAAGTTCCGTATGGGAACCGCCTTCACATTTGGGAAATAGTGATGAAGGAAATTATCCCATACCTAAGGTTCCTGTGGTGACTCGATCGATTAGTGCGAAGGAGATAGATCACTGGGTGCAAATTTGTAGTGGAGGTACTCCATTTAGAGAGAGTATGAGTACAGAGGCGAGTCAGGGAACAATTTCATCAGATCCAAAAGATAGAAATCTAGATGTAGCAAAGCTTACAATAGAATTGGATGCGATGCATGCTAGGAGACTTGGGCTAAAACAGTTAGAAGCTTATCATGAAGATGAGCTTGCATTTATGTTGTCGCGTAGGCTCTCATTATTCTAATGAGACTACTGGATTTGGGAGGCAGAATCACTTGCACTGTGGGGGACTGAGTCTGAACCCACCACAGGTGACACCTGTCGGCCTAATCCGGGTTTTGCTCCTGCTAAATAGCAGTGCCTCATGTCTACTCGAGAGCAGGGATGATTGAGCAGCCGAGCGCATGACACAATTGAATCCTCAGGGAAATCGTGGTCACTCAGTTCACATCCGTTTCTCTCAGTTACATTTGTCTCACATATACAAGGACAATCAGAGGCAGTATATGTTTCAATAAAGTTTTAATGAAGCAACTGCATCTTAGATAATAAAGTTTGTACTGCAATAACTAGGATGATGAAGCATGGCAGGATTAAAATTGTGACAAGGAGAGTAAAACATAAAAATAACGCTACCATATTGTGACTAGGATCATTAAAGCAATTCCTACCTAGGCTATGTTAGAGCACAGCATGTTAAGCTCTAGTTCTGCTCTTGAGGTTCCCCTGGGAAGACATCATCCCTCATACCTGAGCAAGAGGCCTGTAGTCTACATAAGCAGCTGTAGCGAAGCACTCAGCAATCAGCATACATTCGTGGTCATCTGGCTGGAATCTCTCTCTCTAACGTGTATGGGACAGAGAAGTGTTTTTATAATAAAACAGCTGATGTTCCAAGAAAGGATCCCTACGTAAGAGTGTGTATGTTTCTATGAACACTAGAGACAAAGCGTTACCACGTTTGCCGGCAACCTATCTTACTGCAGCCTTGAGAAAAGCACAGAGTGAAAGAAAGTCTTGTTTAAGAACGCAGTACTGGCCTAGGCAAAGAAAAACTAGATTGAGAAAATAAAACAAGACCGCAAATGTGGCTATTGCTAAAATAATAAAACAAAGCTGAATAAAATATGTCTAGGTTAAAGTGCACAGCAGCAGGTCTAGTTTGCTAAAATAATGTGTATGAAGCTATAACTAAAATGGCTACACAACAATGTGTGGGGATGTCTCTGAGCAAGCAGGCCAAGTTCACAATAAATTGTCTGAATTGACTCAAAAATATGAAGAAGAGCTGAATAAAACTAAAGCTTTAGAAGAGCTACCAAGTGTGTTTCAGTGAAAAGGACATTGCTGACATGAAAACTCCAAAATCGAAAACTCAGATTAAGGAACTAATTAACAATATTAGGAAATGGAATGAATTAGATAAGTGGGAGACCAAGTGGGTGAAAAAAGAAGGAGGTAAAGAAACCTCCAGGTGAACCACCTCAGGGTGGATCAGAGGGGGTGTGTTACAACCTTTCCATTGGGAGAAGTGCCTGGTGGGTGTTATGTACAAAATTTTGATTGTAACGTATGAACTTCAAAATAGCAAAAGGATCTCTGTGACAAATTCAGTATTCCACTGAACACTGCACATGTAATACTTTTCTGTGATCTGCATAGGACACGTTCTTTGCAGCAGACATATTAACCCTCTGCACTACCTTAGATGAGTCAAAACTGTCACTAAAATCTCTGCAGTAAGTACATTATTCACCAGTTACCTTAGCACTTTTATTGTTGACTGAAAACTGATGGACATACAAGAAACCTCTGACGTGCTTTTAAAACCACTACACTGCTACAAAACTAGCCACCAGTAACAAAAGCGGCCCCCACCAACGAGGCTCCTGGGGACATGCTGGATGGCCAGTACCGCTAGTCCGGCCTTGTACATGGAGCAAATGTTTAGTCTATTTAATCAAACAGAAGAGGGTTTTTTGTACAGAAGAAATACTGAGCTCACGTATTTGAAGGCGCACTTGTATGTGAGAATGAAGAAAAAGGTAACTGTAATGTAAAATATTTGCCTAGGATCACACAATTTGTGACCCCATTTATGGGTCAAGTACATTACAGTTAGGTCGGGTAGATTATTCAAGTTACTTGACCTGGAGGTCTAGTAACATTTTAATGATTTCTTGAAACCTGTGATGGTGTTGTCTTTAAGTAGTTCACCTCATACCTACCAAACCACTCCCAAATAGCAAAATTGGGAATGCTGTCTCAGATCCAGTCATCCTGCAACAAAGTGTCCCATAAGGTTTGTTTCTCTCTTTGACAGTTTTCAATCTCAACTTCAAACCCCTCTGCACGATCCTCAGGAACTCAGGTGTCCTCTTCCACCCATATGCCAATGACACCTAATCTACTGGAAGGACTTATGCTGGGAAGATTTCACCCACCTATCCAGCTCCAGTGAGATATATCACTGGGTGCAAATCTGTAGTGCAGGTACTCCATATAGAGAGAGTATGAGTACAGAGGTGAGTCAGGAAACAATTCCATCAAAACCAAAGGAGAGAAATCTAGATTTAGCAAAGCTTACAATAGAATTGAATGCATGGGAGTCGTGGGCTAGAACAATTAGAAGCTTATCATGAAGATGAGCTCACATGTTTGTGTAGGAATGTCTCTAAGCAAGCAGGCCAAGTTCACAATAAATTGACCGAATTTACTCAAAAATATGAAGAAGAGCTGAATAAAACTAAAGCTTTACAGAAGAGCTACTGAGTGTGTTTCAGTGAAAAGGACATTGCTGATATGAGAACTCCAGAATCGAAAACTCAGATTAAGGAACTAATTAACAATATTAGGAAATTGAATGAATTAGACAAGTGGGAGACCAAGTGGGTGACAAACAGAAGGAGGCAAAGAAATCTCCAGGTGGACGTCCTCAAGGTGGATCAGAGGGGGTGGGGGTTACAACCTTTCTATTGAGAAAAGTGCCTGTTGGGTGGTATGTACATGTGCCATGGAGCAGAAGTGATATTGTATCATTTAGCGACCCTTGACCCTAGGGTAGGTCGCTTCCCCTGACGCTGCAGCTCCACCTGCCCAGGCTCCTGACACCTCCCAGCAAGACCAGCTAAAACCGTAAGTACTCCCCCTGCCCAGCCCCTCGCCCAGCCCCACGCTACTCACCTCTCTTTCCCTGAACCTCTGTCTTCTGCCTTCCGCTCTCTCCTCCAACCTTTCTCCACACCTCTGCTGTCCATTTCCCTTTGCTCTCTGCTCCTCCTTCTGGTAGCCATCTTCCTCCGCTCTCTGCTCCTCTTCTGCAGCCCACTTGCTGCGTGTTCTGCTCTTCCTCTGTGCCCCGCTCCTCTTCCTCACCGCGTTCTCTTCCTGCTTTGCTCTTCATCTGTGTTCTTCATTTCTCCTCTTCCTCACCGCGTTCTCTTCCTGCTTTGCTCTTCATCTGTGTTCTTCATTTCTCCTCTTCCTCACCGCGTTCTCTTCCTGCTTTGCTCTTCATCTGTGTTCTTCATTTCTCCTCTTCCTCACCGCGTTCTCTTCCTGCTTTGCTCTTCATCTGTGTTCTTCATTTCTCCTCTGCACCCCGTCCTGCGTGTTCTTTCTTCTTCTGTACTCTTCTCTGCATGTTCCTTTTCTTCTTCTGTGGCCTTCTCCTCATCTTCTGGACTCTTCCCTCCTCTGCTTCTCTGGTCTCTCCTCCTCTTCTTGACTCTCCTCTCCTCTTCTGTGGACTCTCCTCTTCTTCTTGACTCTTCTCTGGTCCCTCCTCTTCTTCTTGACTCTTCTCTCCTCCTCTCCTCTGGTCTCTCCTCCTCTTCTTGACTCTCCTCTCCTCCTCTTCTGTGGACTCTCCTCTTCTTCTTGACTCTTCTCTCCTCCTCTCCTCTGGTCTCTCCTCCTCTTCTTGACTATCATCTCCTCCTCTTCTGTGGACTCTCCTCTTCTTCTTGACTCTTCTCTCCTTCCTCTTCTACTCCTCTCTTCTTCTTCTTGACTCTTCTCTCCTTCCTCTTCTACTCCTCTCTTCTTCTTCCTGACTCCTCTCCTCCTCTGTAATCCCCCCTCCCTATCTTTTTCCCTTCCCCTCTACCTGACCCCCCGCCCTCTGCTTTCCCGCTGCCACCTCCCGCTCGGCCCCGCCCCCCCCTGCTCCCATTCGTCGCCCCCCCTCCCGCCTCCCGCCCCCAGCTGACCCATCCTCCCCCCCTCTTCCCTCTTATGGCGGGCGCGCCACTGGCACGCCGAAGGCGCGCTAAAGGCAAGCCCGTCTGCGCCCGTCCGCGCCTGGACCGCGCCCAGCGCCACGACCCATGGCCCCCAGCACTCCCAAACCCTGCAGCACCGCTACAACCCCACCTCCCTCCATGCTCTCAACCCGGGACGCTCCAGAACCTGCTTCCAAGCCAACCCTAAACGGACCCTTCGCATGCCGCACCTGCAAACTCACCTTCCACCGCGACTGCACCCCGCCCGCCAGCCCACGCGCCAATAACCACCTCAAATGCATCCTCATCAATACACGCTCCGTCCACAAGCACGCCATTGAACTATGGGACCTCCTGGACTCCACCGTGCCAGACGTCGCCTTCATCACCGAGACCTGGATGAACGCCTCCTCGGCCCCCGACATCGCCATAGCCATCCCCGACAGCTACAAGATCACCAGGAGAGACCGCACCAACCAAGTCGGTGGAGGAATCGCCATCGTTTTCAAGGACTCCATCAACGTCACCACCTCCACCGAAGACACCCCCCTCGCCGCCGAACACATGCACTTCCAGATTCACACCGACCCCAGGACCACCCTCAGAGGAACTCTCATCTACAGACCCCCTGGACCATGCGCCCTCTTCAGCGAATCCATCGCTGACTTCATCTCCCCGCACGCCCTTGCCTCGCCGGACTACATCCTCCTCGGTGACCTCAACTTCCACTTGGAGCAGAACAACAACCCCAACACCACCACCCTGCTCGCCAACCTCGGTCTCAAGCAACTGGTGATCACCCCCACCCACATCGCCGGACACACGCTCGACCCCATCTTCTCCGCCAGCAACCACGTATCCTTCAGCCACTCCTCCGTAATACACTGGACAGACCACAGATGTGTCCACTTCACCTTGAGACGCAAGACACTCCACCTCCGCACACAACCCATCCCACGCAGACATTGGAACAAAATCCCCACCGAACAGCTTCTCTCCACTCTCAGCGACAACCAGCCCACCTTCTCCACCGACACCAACGACGCAGCCCTCAGCCTCACTCATTGGATCACCAACTGCGCGGACAACCTCGCACCCCTCAGACGCCTCCCAAGACAGACCAGCACCAGGAAATGGTTCACAGACACCCTCAAGGAATCCCAAAAAAACTGCCGTACCCTCGAGAAAGCCTGGCGCAAGGACCACACCGCAGAAAACATGTCTGCCCTCAAAAACGCCACCCGCGAACACCATCAGCTGATCCGCGCCACCAAAAGAACTTCCTTCACAGACAGACTGGACAAGAACACTCACAACAGCAAAGAACTCTTCAACATCGGAAAAGAGCTCTCCAATCCTAACGCCAACTCCAACTCCATCACGCCCTCACAAGACCTCTGGAACTCCCTCGCTACCTTCTTCCATTGTAAGATCACCGACCTATACGACAGCTTCGGACACCAGACCCAGCCACCCACCACAGAACCTACAACCTCAGCCACCACCCTCAACGCCTGGACTCCCATCAGCGCGGAGGAGACCAAAACTACCATGAACTCCATCCACTCCGGTGCCCCCTCAGACCCCTGCCCACACTTGATCTTCAACAAAGCCGACGACATCATCGCCCCACATCTCCAGACCATCATCAACAGCTTGTTTGCTTCTGCCACCTTCCCCGAGAGCTGGAAACACGCGGAAGTCAACGCCCTACTGAAGAAACCTACGGCGGACCCCAGCGACCTGAAGAACTTCCGCCCCATCTCGCTCCTCCCCTTCCCTGCCAAAGTCATCGAGAAGACCGTCAACAAGCAACTGACCAACTTCCTTGAAGACAACAACCTACTCGACCCCTCTCAGTCCGGATTCCGAGCCAATCACAGCACAGAAACCGCCCTCATCTCAGTCACAGACGACATCAGAACTCTGATGGACAAGGGAGAAACAGTCGCCCTCATCCTCCTCGACCTCTCGGCTGCCTTCGACACCGTCTGCCACCGAACCCTAACATCCCGCCTGCGCTCCACCTGTATCCAAGGACTGGCCCTGGACTGGATCACCTCTTTCCTCTCCAACCGCTCCCAAAGAGTCTACCTCCCTCCATTCCGCTCAGACCCCACCGAGATCATCTGCGGCGTCCCACAAGGCTCCTCGCTCAGCCCGACTCTCTTCAATGTCTACATGAGCCCCCTCGCCGACATCGTACGCAAACACAACATCATCATCACCTCCTACGCCGACGACACTCAGCTGATACTTTCCCTCACCAAGGACCCCACTGGCGCCAAGACCAACCTGCAAGATGGAATGAAAGACGTTGCAGAATGGATGAAACTCAGCCTTCTGAAACTGAACTCAGAAAAAACGGAAGTCCTCATCCTTGGAAACACCCCATCCGCCTGGGATGACTCTTGGTGGCCCACGGCCATAGGCACCGCACCAACCCCCTCAGACCACGCACGCTACCTCGGTTTCATCCTGGACCCGCTTCTCACCATGACCAAACAAGTCAACGCCGTATCATCTTCCTGCTTCCTCACTCTCCGCATGCTCCGAAAGATCTTCCGCTGGATCCCCGCCGACACCAGAAAAACTGTGACCCACACCCTCGTCACAAGCCGCCTGGACTACGGAAACACCCTCTATGCAGGAACCAACGCTAAACTCCAGAAACGTCTGCAGCGAATACAAAATGCCTCCGCCCGCCTCGTCCTCGACATACCCCGCAACAGCCACATCTCCGCCCACCTGAGACACCTGCACTGGCTTCCCGTCAACAAAAGGATCACCTTCCGGCTCCTCACCCACGCACACAAAGCTCTCCACAACAAGGGACCCGAATACCTCAACCGTCGCCTCAGTTTCTACGCGCCCACCCGTCAAATTCGCTCCGCCAGCCTCGCACTCGCCGCCGTCCCTCGCATCCGCCTCACCACGGCAGGTGGGACATCCTTCTCCTACCTGGCGGCCAAGACATGGAACTCCCTCCCCGCCAACCTCAGGCCCACCCAGGACCACCCTGCATTCCGGAGGCTGCTCAAGACCTGGCTCTTCGAGCAGCAGTAACCCCCTCCCCCTAGCGCCTTGAGACCCTCACGGGTGAGGAGCGTGCTTTATAAATGTTTTTGATTTGATTTGATTTGATTTACCAATGATTTCCCAAAATTGCGAGAGAAGCAAGTGGAATAGTACAGACAAGTTGAAAGATTTGTGAAAATATCACAGGTGTTATGGGTTGATTTCAGTACTTTGTTTGACACTGTTGTTCTGACTGATTTGTGGATGCAGTGTAAGGTAGCTAGATGTCCAGTGGTCTGAGATGGAACCAAATAGAAATCCAATAACCAAGGGTCCTTGACTAATAGTAATGAAAAAGTATCAACAGGTAATTACATTTTTGAAGGAGAAAGTGCCTCCCCAAGATGTTGATTGGGTTAAAATTGACAGAGCGACTCAAGAGTCAAAGGAATCGATCCATGCTTATTATGATAGGTTTTGCAGGCATTTAATCAGTTCAGTGGTATGGAGACGTTAGAAGCTACGGATATGGGACATTTTGTACCTAAATTTGTGACTGGATTGAGGCCAGAAATCAGTCAGATGATCAAGCAACATTTAATTTGTTGGCAGAATAAGTTGATTGTCGAAATGTTGTGGCGCGCCAAGTACTGCTATCATGAGATTGAGATGAAGCAGACGAAATTAAAAGAAAACATCATGGTTGCACAGAAGTAAGCAGCTCAAAGAACTAGTCAGATTCAGCCGAAAGCAAACAATGTTGGTACCCTGCAAGGCGTATACCAGCAAGGTCCAAGTCCCATGCAGGGTAGAGTTTGAAGAATACCTATTGATCCAAATACTGGAATGGATGTCAATAGCTTGAAAAGGGCTACACTTTGTCACATCTGCAACAGGATGGGGCATTGGAAGCGAGAATATCATTTTAATCCAGCTAATCAACTCAAAGGTCAGGATTTGTACCATCACCAAACGCTAAGTCAGTGATGATACAAAAATGCATTGAGGCAGAGAAATCAGAATTTTCATATGCTCCAAGCCCGATGATGCAGGTTCCCCGACCGCCAATGCCACAACTAAATGTGATGAGTCCCAGACCCAATGCTAATCAGATTCCGAACATGAATATGAATGTGATTCAGGGAGGGAATGCTTTCCAACAATTTCCTCTATTTGAACCAAAGAGAGCTATGGCTCCAGTCAGTCAGCCTGACGGCGCCTGAAAGGAGAGGAAGACTGCATGCTTGGAACAGCCTTAGATGTGGACCAGAGTGGATCATTTATAAACAGCAAGGTGGAGAGCCGGCCCGTGCTGTTTTTGATTGATTGTGGTGCTACCCGCTGTACTTAGAGAACAGTAGAGGTTCCAACAAACAGATGACACCTCAGGAAAGCAGACCCAGTTTTGGTGAGAATTGGGTCTTTCGAAGATAGACACAGATTTGTGGTGTGTGATTCCAGTCCAGTCAATCTCTTAGGAAGGGATTTAGTCTGCAAACTCAACTGTAACATCTATTGTACCCTAGAGGGTATAGAGATGCAAATGCATGATGAAGACATTGCCTTCAAACTGGCAAATGACAGGTATATTGTACCATATTCACCTTAACTGTTGATGATTTACCAACAGATTTGAGAGAGAGTCAAAATAGAAGTGTGTTATTTTTCAGGGAAAGCTATCGGACTGATTAAAGGAGTTGAGCCTGTCCGAATAACAGTCAAACCCAATGTTGAATTTCCAAGAACACCACAAGACAATCTGACACCTGAGATGACTGCAGGGATTTGTCCCGCAATCGAGTCTATAATTCAGCAGGGTATCTTGAAGGGCATTATGGGCACTCCTTGTATTTCCCCTATCATGGGCTTGCAGAAGCCAAGTGGGAAGTACAGGATTGTACAAGATTTGCATAAGGTGAACAATATAGTCATTTTTTGTTGTCCTGTGGTACCAAATCCAGCTCTGATATTGTTTCAGATTCCGTGTATGGCTGAGTGGTTCACTGTCATTGTTTGTGTCCAGCCTTCTTCTCAATACCATTGCATGAGGACAGTCAGTTCCTTTTTTGCATTTCGGTTCGAGAATAGAGTTTTCGCATGGTGCTGGATTCTTAAAGAGTATACTGGGAGTCCATCCATTTTTAACCATATTCTCAAGAATAATCTAGAATCTTTGGTTATGCCTTGTTACTCAGTCTTAATACAATACATTGATGACCTTTCGGTGGTGTAGAATACCCAGGAAGGAAGTAAACAGGATATCATTGCTTTGTTGAACCACCTAGCTGAGAATGGACATAAAGGCCCTCATAATTCCAATGTCATACCGCCATCAGGCCACAGGGGCAGCCTGAACCCCGCCGGCCCTACTTTGAGTTCCCTGCTGGGCCGGTGTGTGGAAACAGTGTTTTCACCCACCGGCCCAGCGGGGAACAGGGCCTTAACATTCCAGCTGGCTCCTAATGGAGCCGGCGGCAATGTGGCGTGCAGCAGGTGCAGCAGCACCCATCGCGCATTCCACAGCCCTATCATGCAGTGGAATGCATGACGGGGCTGTGCATGGGGGCCACTGCTCTGCATTGCCCATGCCAAGTGCATTGGCAGTGCAGGGCCCCCCCATTCCGCCAGCCTTTCACGCCATGGACAGATTGGCGGACGGGGACTTGTAATCCCCAGGGCAGCGCTGCTTGCAGGTTACAACAGCTGGGACCACCAGGCTGCAACCTGGTGGTGTCGGTGGTTGGACCATGGCGGCTCCGCCACGGTCATGATGTGCCAGTCGGACCGCTAGGGTCATAATGACCTCCAAAGTGTCCCCAGGAAAGTTGCAATACGGTCAGAAAGAGATGCAATATCTTGGACAGAAAGATATTGCTGAGAAAGCAGCGAGGAAAGTGTCACAAGAGCATTCTTGAAAATGGTTTCACCAACAACTCAAAAAGAAGTCAGGATGTTTTTGTGACTGGTGGGCTACTGTTGACAGTGGACACCCAACTTTTCACTGGTGGCTAAGCATTTACAGAGGTTGACACACAAGAATGTGTCCAATCTGGTACCATGGGATAACAAATTGCTTGATTTCCTTTCTATAACAGAGATAAAGTTATGTTGCGACCCAGCTCGAGTAATGGCTGATTACAACAAATCTTTTCAACATTTCTGCATTTAGAGGGAGGGCTGCACTCTCTCAGTGCTCACGCAAACACATGAAAGTGTCGGGAGGCCCGTGGCATATTTTTCAGCCACGCTAGACCCAGTACCCGGCTTTGCTCAGCTGTCATAAGGCCTGGCCTCAGTCAGCACGAGCATTGAGAGATGTGAAAATATTTCATGAGACATCCTTTAACTGTGCATGTGCCTCACCCTGTCGAATTATTGTTGACCAAAACAAAAACCCAGCACATGACTAGCAGCCATCTGATCAAATATGAACAAGTCATATTGGCAGCAGAGAATGTAACTGTCAAATGCTGTGGTGTATGGAACCCCTGCACTTTGTGGCCTGTACCTGATGTTGAAAGTGATGTGAAATGTGAAGTGGACCATGATTGTCTCGATGTCACTGAACTGTGCCGAACTGAAGCAAAGCAAGACCAGATATACAAGATGAATCATTGCCTGAATCTGATTATGTGCTTTATGTGGATGGTTTATGTTTACAAGACAATGGGGTGAGTCTGAGGGCAGCTTATTCACTCTTTCGGGATTTGTTGAAGCTTCCTGGGTTCAAGGAATATTTTCCACCAAAGTAGCTGAACTGATTTTTCTTACTAGGGCATGCTGTGTCTCAGACCAGTTGAAAGTGACAATCTTTACCAATAGTCAGTATGGCTTTGGTGTTGTTCATGACTTCGGGCAACTATAGTTCCAGAGGGGATTTATGACGTCTTCTGGATCCCCGATCCAGAATGGTGAACAAGTGAGAAACGCCCTTGACGTATCACAGTTGCCTGAGCAAGTCGCAGTGGTAAAGTGTCCTATACATCTTTCTGGAGATGATCATGTGATTTTGGAAAAAAATATTAAGCTGACGAGATTGTGAAATATTGTGAACATAATGTTTTTACCTTCAATGAGGAATACATAAATGAGGGAAAGGATGAGACTAACTAAAACCTTTTGTTGACTACTGCTGATACCTAGGAGGAAGTCAAGAGGCCGCAAGAGGAAGTGTCAGAGGAGGAACAGCAAGGCTGGGTCAGAGCAGGTTATGTTAAAAGAGATGATGATATTTGGATTTCAATGGATGGAAGACCAGTGTTGCCACTTTGTTGCCTCCAAAGAGTTGACATTCCCATGGTCCTGCTCATGTTGTTAGGGATGCTATGGTGAGGTTCTTCACACAGGCTTGGATTAATCCGAAATTCAGATTGATGACAGAAGCTTTGCATCACAGGTGTATTGTGTGGCAACAGAACAATGCTGAGAGGAGAACTGCAGTTACACTGAGTCACATAGAGAGGGCAGGGGGCCCTTTCAATAGGATGCAGTTGGACTTTATCGAGATGTCTGTGTGTAACAGGCTGAGATATGTCCTGGTGATTGTGTGTATCTTCTTGCATTGGGTCGAAACATACCCAACCAGAAAAACTGATAGCTTCACAGTAGCCAAACTATGCTAAGAGAGCTTATTCCTAGATTTGGCTTCCTGACTTCTTCGTAATCAGATCGAGGTACTCATTTCAATAATGAGGTTTTGAGGTTATTATGCACAGCACGACAGGTTGAACATAAGCTATACTCTAGCTATAGACCTGAGGCTTCAGATCTTGTGGAGCAGGTGAATGGCACGCTGAAATCCAGATTGACAAAAGTGTGTGTTTCAACATCTTTGAAAAGCCTGATGCATTGCCCCTTGTTTAACGCGTCTTCGGAATGCACCTTATCAAAACACTGGACTGTCCCCCCATAGGATCATAGGGGGGGCGATGAGATGGCTTGCGATTCATGCAAATATGTTAGTGAATATTACAGATGATATGATACTTGATTATTGCAAAGGCCTAGCTGATGTGGTGCGTTCTGTGTCTCATCAGGTTGGCATATCTACAACTTCCCCGCATAAGGAGCAGTGCTATGACTTAAATCCCGGCCATTGTTTCGTGGTGAAAAAACATCAGGAAAACATGGCTTGAACCCCAATGGCATGGGCCATACCAGGTGATCTTAGTCACAACGACTTCTGTAAAGTACAGAGGTCTCCCCAACTAGATTCATGCTTCCTATACTCGCAGAGATGAATGTCCCCTTGATATGACAGTACCTGTTCCAAAAGTGCTGGTGGATTCAGATAGACGAGAGAAGCAGGTTAGCCAAACTGTCGGGGGTCAAACAGAACCTGAAGCAGCAGCACTTGATTGGTCTTAGAGGGGTCAGGAACAAGCCATTGGTGAAACAGCACACAAAGTTGAGCAGTCTGGTTCTTTTCCCCTGGTGGTGACTGACGCAAGCTCCAAATCAGACCCTGACGATGGACCCATGGCTGTGAGAAGACGAGTGGAAGCTGGAGACCGATGACCCAGAAGACAAGAGAGAGAAAGAGTGAGCTTGCCTAGAGAACGGGTGCCATATACAGTACTTGAGGATACTGAGAAGTCTGATCTAAGTGTAAGTGAGGGCAAAAGTTGGGCTGTGAGTAGATCAAAGAGGACAAGAGTGCCCAGTCAGAGATATTCCTCACTTGAGTGGACTTACTTTACAAATTTCACAGACAAAGAGTTCTGGAGTTATTGGGGTAACGGTTCAAGTTCAACTGAATTTCCATGGTCTGAACATTTTGCTTGAACTGTACCTTGAATTTTTATTTACATTGATTAGATTGAACTGTGTAATCCTTAAAGACATTTATATTGATAGGGATACGGATATTAGAAGAATACCTAGGCCTGAGTAGAAGAAGAAATGGGCTGCCATTTAGCCGAACACAGAGTACAGTTATGTAAGTCTCACAAAGATTTGTGTATATATTCTGAAATCTTTGATCTTTGTTTTCTGTTTGCACAGGTGAAATTAACTGAGAGATATTCTGTTGCTGCTGCATTCCACCCAATTTTAGATCTGAATTTGAAGAATTAATGGAGCCAAATCAGAGAAGTAGGCATAGTTTCATAGTAGGTATAATATTGCTTATTCTACTTACTGAACTAGTAGCATTATTTGTAGGAGTATTTTCCTCTATCCAACCTGTAGACAATACATCTATCCTTAGTGCTCCCTATTCCACGTCAAACCCTAGGATTGGCAGATTTAATAATTTAGATAAGAAAGCTTTATGTATAGATGCCTCTAGAGGAGATTATTCGGGAAATGTATATTTTCACTTATTATATGTCGACACAATGAAGGCAAGGAACTGCTATGTAGGTACACAGTTGCCTGCATCTGTGTCAGAAGGTATCACTTGTCATCACATTCCTGTTACTTATGGGATTTCATGTGGTCTTTTGTTCAGTCTGTTTCATGGGACAGGATATTATCAATAACATTTCTCAACTTACGATTTGATTCTTTCAGAGATCCCCATAATTGATCATTGAAACAGACTTCTAGCTCCACTAGAGATAAAAAAATAATTGCAAGATTATTTAAACCTGTCACAACTTTAGACACTGTTTATGCAGAGACACAATTTAACATGTATGTTGTCAGAAGTTGAGAAGAAGTTTCTAAATTTAGTTGAGGACCGAAGAAGGGAATTAGAAGCTAGCTCAAAACTGGGTGAGAGCTTTCAAAGTCAGAGTAAATGGACTAAGTAAGAGATAGAACATCCGTTGGCTGAAAATATCTTGACCCCATGCGACACATTGACGGGTCCCTTAGGGACCCCTCATGGGCGAAAAATTGCTCCTTTTTCTTTTGGCTGGTCTGCGGATTTGAGGATCCTCCTCAGATCCTGGGGAAAAGCAAGGCCCTGATTGGCCTGCCACAAACTGCCACAAATATTAACATGTGTGTTAAAAAAACATAGAAATTCAATGAAAAAAAACCCAGAGATTACAGGGACGTTATAGATAGGTTGATGTTTTACCCATGCAAAACCATAGAAATTCATCAGTGATAGCTATAGTTATAGTTATACTTATCTGAAGAGACTATAACTCATGCTGGAAAGTAACTTTGGGCAATGACTTATAGTTTAACTTAAGAATAACTATAAGTATAACTATGGCTGCTGAATTTCTATGGTTTTGAATGGGGAAACGTCAACCTAACTATAACGTCCCTGTAACCTTTCAGTGAAAAAAAAAATATATATATATATATATATATATATATATATATATATATATATATCCTCCAACACTCCCTTAGATATCAGGAGAACCAGGACACCTCCAATGTGAAAATTTACATTTATTTCAGCACAAACATCCAACGAGTTTCGGCAACAGCCTTACTCATGGAAGTCATTGCTGGAGTGCTCCACATAAAAAACCAAGTTAATCATAAACATAAAAAACAGACAAATTCTAAATTCATCCACCATGAAACACATATTGCAGCGGCCATCTTAAAGTGCATCTGTACACAAATCATACAGTAGTTAATAACATAATCTTGCAAGTTGTTAATCCAATTTAACTCCAATACTTGTTCAAAATCTGTCATAAAACTTCTTATGATATCATTAATCAACAAATAAAATTTCATAGTAAAAGTACAAAATTATAAAATCATTATAGTCTCAAAATACATTAGGTATAAATATTTTCAGAATTTAAAATATATATATATATATATCCTACGCACTGGCTGTTTCCACATTGGGTAGTTATAGTTAGGCTTGTGTCTCCATTGGAAATGCATTTTTTATGTTGGTAATAACTTTGGCCCCATTTGACGAATCTCCACAAAATGTTCCAAAAAAGTACTACTTTTTGACTTATTTGTGCATGGAAAGTTTCGGGGTGATCTATCAAGCGGGAGTCAAGAAAAAAGGGTGGTCTCAAACCATGTTTTCCCCTTTCATTTTTTTCATAAATCTTTTTATTCGTTTTTTTACATCTTTATCCGTTTTACAATATATCCACTAGTATAGCCACTATAGCCACTAACAGTGAGAAAAAGCATCTCCAGCAAATATGTATTCCAGTAGTCCACATATTAACGGATAATACATTTCTATCTACAATGGCTACAACTTGTATTGTATGTAACTTAGGGGGAGACTTGACCATGATAGCTGGGCCTCCCATAGTATCCATTTTCAGGACCTGAGCTGGTGGACAGCGGCAAGTAGGTTCTGATAGCCCTATAATGATCAACCATTCGTGTCAGGGCAATTGTGGCATATCAAGAAGATTTATCTGTTCCATTATTTACTATTTTGGAGTAGCTCAGAATAACAATTGGTAAAAACAGTAGGTTCAACAAATATAACCAGAGCCTATGACTATGATCTCACTCATGTTTCGTTTTCCTGCTTCCCATCCTATCTCATCCACTCAGATACCCCTGCTCCCTGGGGACAAGTCCATGCAGTAGTTCAGACTTCTGGTACTCTGCAATTCCCTTCAACAGGATTACATACCACTTCTGTCACCCCGTTTATCTGTTCAACACGCACCTCTAGGCTCTTGGTTCGCCCTCAGATTTACCCTGCAGTGTCCTAATTTCATTGAGCATGTTCTCCCAGCCAGAAGACAGTGGGCATTTGCCCAGCCCGAAGCTATCCTCCCTGTGCAGCACAGTCCAATCTGCCTGCGCCCACACCGAAAAAGAACGTGGCCACACCACTAGAGAGGGAGTTTCGGAGGCCTTCTGCTTTTTCTTAATAAGGCGCTTTGCTGTCAAAAGGCCCAAGTCCAAAAATCGCGAGGTTGCCTTGTATTTCTTAGATCAGGGGAATAATCCCAGCATGCCTCCCATGTAGTTAATGCTGGGCGTGTCGTGCAGACAGAAAGGTGGGAGGTCACTCCCTGCCAGTAAGCTTGCAAGGAGGGACACGACCACATCATATGCAAAAAGTCAGCAGCGACCAGCGCACATCTGGGACAGGACACATCAGTGCGGTGGAAATATCTGTTAATCTTCTCAGGAGTGAGATATGCCCTATGTAGTATGTAAAATTGTATTGGGCGAAATCGTGCATTCTGTGGGACACGGGTGGGGCTCTCCTGAGCCATTTCCATTTCCCTGTCCGTAAAGGGTCGGGTGAGGTTGTTCTCCCAATTGGCGCGCAAACCAGTATGCAAAGATGTGGTATGTATTTGCAGCAAACTAGCTAGCCAATGCACTAAATGCGTGCCCGACCCATGACCTGTATGTATTGTATCGTCAAATGAGTTGTCAGTTGCATCGATATGTCCATCCAATGATGTGACAGAGATGCCTTCAAAGAGTTATAAAGAAGGAATTGTCCCGGTGGTAAGCCAGTCTCTGCTGCCAGAGTATCAAAGTGAGTCAGTGTGCCATCCTTGTACAGGCCACCGAGAGAATGTAGCCCCACTGCATGCCAGGGCTCCACCTCTGCTGCTGATGTAAATGTGGTGCTCCTAGGAGTACCTAGTAAGGCTAGGGCTGGCGCATAGGGAGTCAGCGAACGTGTGAGGTTGATGCTCCTGCGATAGCACTGATGCGCCACACCTAGAAAAAGGGAGTCTGGTGTCCTAGTTCGCATGTTTGGATATGTTTTCCCCATTTATTTTTCAATAGAAACTTTAGACACAGCTACAACCCAAATCAGTGAACGGATTTACACCAAATTTGGCAGAAAGCTAGATCTTGGTCCAGCAAGAAAGCTTTTTTGTGTTTTGATGTAAATACATTCAGCCCCCAAAAGGGAACTAGTTGTGGCATGACCCAAGTGAGCACTGGGGCACGCCACCAGAAATCTTTTTTAAATGAGAATGTCGGCTCCTACAGGAGCAGAAAGCCGATGGGGCCCTGGGGGCCCTGGGTTCACCCGGCAGCCCATTATATCTAAAAAAAAAAAAAATAGTGAGTGTCCCGGGTGGGACCAGGACACCCCCCAAAAAATGAAAAAAGTGAATAATAAATGAACAGCCACTGCTGCTCATTTATTATTCACCTCTGATAAGGAGCACCTCATAATGCCCTAGGAGAGCTATTTAGATATTTATTTTGTTTTTGAATATGTCCCTAGAAGGAGCATGGGCATCACAATTTTTATTTTATTTTGTGGCAGGTGGGCTGTAGGGAGTTCTGCAGCCCCCCATCAACACTAGAAAAAAAGTAAGTCTCCTGGGCCATTGAAATCATGACCCGAGGAGAACCCAACATTTTTTTCACAAGCATTTCCCAGGCAGAAGCTTTTGATCTACAGTCAGGATTTCAGTGCCACCTAGGGGCTGGATGTATGGTTGCAGTTTATGTGATATAGGGGGTCATTCTGACTCCCGCCGGACGCGGTCACCGCGCGCCCGGCGGGAGCCGCCAAAATACCGTACCGCGGTCGGAAGACCGCGGTGGGTATTTTGAGGTTTCCCCTGGGCTGGCGGGCGGTCGCCAAAAGACCGCCCGCCAGCCCAGGGAAAAACTCCCTTCCCACGAGGATGCCGGCTCGTAATCGAGCCGGCGGAGTGGGAAGGTGCGACGGGTGCTGTTGCACCCGTCGCGTATTTCACTGTCTGCCAAGCAGACAGTGAAATACTTGTAGGGGCCCTCTTACGGGGGCCCCTGCAGTGCCCATGCCAGTGGCATGGGCACTGCAGGGGCCCCCAGGGGCCCCGCGACCCCCCCTACCGCCATCCGGTTCCCGGGGGGCGGACCACCGGGAACTGGATGGCGGTAGGGGGGGTCGGAATCCCCTCGGCGGCGCAGAAAGCTGCGCCGCCTTGGAGGATTCCAACGGGCAGTGGTAAACCGGCGGGAGACCGCCGGTTTACCCTTTCTGACCGCGGCTGAACCGCCGCGGTCAGAATGCCCTCGGGAGCACCGCCAGCCTGTTGGCGGTGCTCCCGTGGTCGGTGGCCCTGGCGGCCACCGGCCGCCAGGGTCAGAATGACCCCCATAGTGTATCCCATAAACTGCAAGGGCTATATGTGGTTGTTTTAATGACTGCATTTTTTGGGATGTAAAATGATAAAAAGTAGAAGTAAGAGATATTGTTTGTTTTGGTGTCTTTCATAAAGAAAAATAATATATCACTGGCTACTTATTTTCAAATTTTTCAACCGAAAAATGGAATAATAAAATCTATGTAAAAGAGTCACAGACATGTAGTTTAATAAAACGTTATTAAATATTGTTTAACTAATCAATAATACACATTGTATTGTGTGTAGTATTGAAATATACATTTGATCGAGATTATTGCTAATTTTTGGGGAAAGAGGATAGATTTGCTTTAAATATAGAGTGCTGGATGGGGGGAAGGAGAGGTTAGTCACAGGGTGTGGCAGCAGGCCCTGGGACCAACCCCTGCTGCACACGACCAAAGCAATGCATGGCGGTGGGCTGGCTTTACATAAGTAATAAAATATTACTTTATGTTGAAAACCCTAGAAATTCACTGAAAAAAACAAAGTTTAAAGTACCTTATAGTTAGATGGAATGTCCAGTGACAAAGTAACATTTTAAACTCTAAAAAACACAGAAATTCATCAGTTATAGTTACACTTATTTCAAGTAACTATAACTCATGCCCTAAAGTAAGTATAACTCGACCCCTTGCCATTCACTGCTAATTTCCCTCCATATTACATCACTCATGACATCTTCTATGACATCATTGATAATATCACTGCAACATTTACAATGAAATTATTGATCAGAAAATTGTGCATGGTGGGGGCGTGATTATAGTTACCTTAAAGCACGAGTCGCCCCTGGGAAATTATGGTTAGGTCAGCATTTCCATAAGAAACTTTTTAAAAATTTATCTTTTTTGCCTTATTTGTGAATGGAAAGTTTAGAGTGACGCGTCAAGTGTGGGCCGAGATTTTAAAAAAAAGGGGGCGTCCAAAATGCAAAATCCCCATGCATTTTCCATAGACTTCTATAGTCAGAGCTACTGCAAAAACTGCTGAACAGAATTACATAAAATTAGCAGGAACCTAGAACTTGGTCTGCAGATTGTGCTAATTGTGATTTGGTGTAAATACATTCAGTAGTTTTGAGAAATGAAGGTTGAAAAATATTTCTATATCTAGACGGTTGGTCCTCGACAGTCCCTCAAGAGTCTTGCGGGAGTGCTCATTTAAATACAGAACATTCTGAATCGGCCCAGGGATCTTTTAATCCCCTTGGTCCATGTCACTACTGCAAGAGTCAGACTCCTGGGGCGTGAGTGCTCTGACTGCCTCCCAGCAACAGGAGAAAAATGTTGCTGGCAGCCACTACAGGATTCAGGGTTTAGTTCCCTCTCCTGAAGGTAAACAAAATAATGTAAGGTGGCCAGATAGGGATACTCTGCCCTCCTAGGACCCAAGGGGGGACCCTAAAGACCCTCCCCGGGGCCAAAATAAAAAAAAAGTGCACTTTTTGCTGCAATCCTGTGGGATTCATGCGGCATCCCTGCAAAAAAATGGGCGCCCGGGGCTGCATTGTTTAATTAAGGGGAGGGGGCGCATGGCCCCCATCCTAGAATCATTATAGGCCCTGGGGATCCCACGTCCGGGGTCAAATTCCCACAAAAAAGGGGACGGGCCACACCACTTGTCCCCTCTCCCTGAGACTTCCAAAGCCCTGGGGGTTTCATCTCCCAAGGCCGATCACCCTTTTAAAGGGGAGGGGGCATGCAGCCCCCCCCCTTCCTGAGCCTTTAATGGCCCCAGGGACCCCATCCCCAGGGTCAGCTTACTTGTGGTGTCCATGGAAGCCCACGCCTGGACCACAGTAGTTTTCCTAGTTGCACTAGTGTGGGCAGGGAAACCTGTGCTTGCTCCTGCCCAGCTGGAGCATTTTCAAAACTCCAGCCAGACAGGAGCAAATAGAAACTTAAAAACTGCTTCCACGAGCTGGGAGCAGACTTGTGATCTGTTTACCTGCCTTCACTGATGCAGAATGGAAACAGATCAACAGATTGCTCCTGCCTAGAGGGAGCAGTATAAATAGCTGCTCCCACTGGACATGAGCAATGACGGCTCCTGCAGCATGCAGGAAGCCAGATGGGGTAATTGGGGCACTGAGCTTACCCCTCTGCCCCCAACCTCATGCCTGCATTTCTCCAGTTGGCAGTGGTTCTAGGCCACATTCACCACGGAGGCACCCGCCCGAAAGATGTTTGCCAGCACAGTGGCATTTGGATGTTGTATTAAATGAATGCCAGAACTGCTGCCGACTGGAGAAAGGCACGCCTTCCGGCATGAGGAGGGCCACTACTAAGTTGTTTGATGGTGGTTAGTAAACCAGCGCCTGGAGGGATGTGCCTAGAGACAGTGAAATTTGTGGCTGGACGAGGGGCATGGGATTTTTAATATAGCCTGCAACCTTTAAATGGGAGGAGACAGGCTGCAACTACATAGCTAACAACCTCAAAGCAATGTATTGGTGCGCTGGGTATTTCATTTCTACAGGAGATACAGAATTACTATAATAGTGACGCGAGTACAGGCACACTTACTAAAATAATTAATGCTAATAAGGACCTTGAGCATAAGTGCTTAATTGAATCCAACCATGGTAAAACACGCATTCTGTTCTCACTTGTAAATTTCCATTGTCCAATGGGAATGTGGCAGAAAGGATTTAAAGGTGTGGCAATGGACACTGTGAACCGTCATTGAGAAAGGCTATTGGTGAAACGGTTTGCCTGGTCACAATAAATTAGAGTTATGTAACCCGAAGAATGCTCAGACTTTTAGTTTGAAAACTATTCACGTGAAGGCTACATTCAGCACAGAGGCACCTGCCTGAAAGATGTTCGGCAGCACAGTGGCATTTGGTTGTTATATTAGTTACTGTCAAAACCACCACCAGCTGGAGAAATAGCACTCCTCAGGGCATGAAGTCGGACTTTGCTAAGTTTTTCGAGAGTAGTCACTAAACCGACGCCTGGACGTATGTTCCTAGAGACAGTGAAATTTGCGACTGGACGAGGGGCACAGAACTTTTAATTTAGCCTGCAATCTGTAAATGGGAGGAGACAGGCTGCAACTACACACCTAACAATGTCACAGCAATGTATTGGTGCGCTATGTATTTAGATTCTACTATAATAGTGACACGAGTACAGGCACAATTACTGAAATAATGCTAACAAGGAATGTTGTGACTATAAGTGCATAACTGAGTTAAACAATGGTAAAACACGGAGTCTGTTCTCACTCGTCACGTCCCATTGTCCAATGGGAATGTAGCAGAAACGATTTAGAGGTGTGGCAACGGACACTGTGAACCGGCATTAAGAAAGGCTACTGCTGAAATGCAGCTGCCGGGTCATAATAAATTAGAATTTTGTAACCAGATATATCCTAATGAAGCTTGTGGAGGTGGAAGCGCAGCCTCCTTCCCTCTAAAATAAATAAGGCCCTGGGGGATGAGGTCCCCAGGATCTAATACAACTATTCAGTATAGTAAAGATTTACTACTGAGACTTGCACCACAGTCAGTATATACGAGGCAGAGACGTTTGATCTATTTTCTAGCAGCCACCTATGTCCCCATGATAACTTTCAGGGAACATATTAATTCTGGGAAGTTGCCTTGTCCCCTTCTCCAAGGCAGAGGAATGTTGAGGTGCAGTTTTCAGCAGCCTTGATTAATGCCCTGTATGCATAAACACACTGATAATATTTATGATCTTTCAAGTGTGGATACGCCTGATAAGCTTGACTTACTATTTCTGACAGAGACTTGGCTTTTGGAGTCCTCTAAACAAGTAATTGAGATGGCTATTCCAAGGGGTTATAAAATTCATAGGAAAGATCGCCTGTTGGGAAGTGGAGGAAGCATAGTCATAATTCTCAGGGATGACCTAGATTGCCAGATATTCAAAATTGAGAGTCTAAGGGAGTTCAGACAATGGGCTTTTGTATAACCCTGTCTCATCAGCACTCCATGGCATGAGTGTTATTATACAGACCTCCAGAACCCGCTGGCCCTTTCTGAAATCCTTGGGAAATGCAATAGGAGATCTAGTACTGAGATACGCACTATTCATTCTTCTAGGAGATTTTCATTTCCATATGGATAATAGTGAGGTAGTTGAACTAAAGGAATTGATGATGTCATTAGATCTCACTCAATATATATTCAGTCCTACTCTCCAAGCTGGTCATGTGATTGATAGTTATTTTCTAATATGTCTCTGTTGCTAGAGGATCCACTGCCTAAAGTTTGGTTAGACCATTTTCTGGTCAAATTTTCTTGGTCAGCCCCCATGAAAGCCCCTATCAACCCCTTCGACCGCCTGACCATAAGTAAAGACTTTCATAAATCCAACCGGAAGAATTTAACTGTATCTTGAAAATATTTCTCCTTCTCTGGTTGGTCAGGCAGAAGTTGATGTTCTAGCGGCAGATAACTGGATAAGGGAGGCAATGGAAAAGTTAGCCCTACCTCTTACCTCTAGATCGAAGAGAGCTAAGCCATCTCGTCCCTTGTTCTTGAGCACCCTTATTGATGAGAAGAACAAATGTAAAGTTTTAGAAAGGCAAAGGAGAAAAGATAAGGTAAGATAAACTGAAAGATAAGGTTATAAATTGGCACTAAAAAAGTATCATACCGACATTAAAACTGCAAAACTCAAGTTTTTTGTGGCCAAAATCACGGGAACTGGTAACAAAACGAGAGAAATCTTTTCCATAGTTAAAAAGTTTATAGCACCTACAGTTGGTACCAACTCTCAGCAACACTCAACTACTTGGTGTGAACAGCTTACATCTTACTTCCAAGTCAAAGGTTCTGTCAATTCAGGCTAGTCTCTGCTCGGGCTTTCTGATGAATGATGACGTTTTTGACATGATACAGAGCACTAGGATCCCACCAATCAAGGTGTCATTATCTAACTTTGAGCCTTTCTTGCTCGGGCATTTAACGCGGAGAGCGGGCCTTTAATAGCCGGTAGAGCCCGCTACGGCGGGTTCTAAGGCTATAATAGATCCTGGGACTCTTTCGAACTACTGACCAATATCTCTGCTCCCAGCATTTTCCAAGAAACTGTAATACTTAATATTTAACTCTCCAAGTATCTGGAATCTAATAATTAGCTCCACTCTAGCCAGCCAGGGTTTAGACTCCACTGTAGTAAAGAGACTGCTCGCTTGGAGGTTAGTAACTACATCATAGACATGGTGGCTGGAGGGGGAAAGGCGGTGCTGATAATGTTAAACTTATTAGCAGCCTTTGACACAGTTACCCATCCCAGCCTCCTTGAGCACTTGCAGTCAGTTGGAATAGTGGGTCAGACCCTGAATTGGCTCACCTCATTTTTAGAGGGACGTAGCCAGCAAGTCTGGATTCCCCCCCTTTTCATCAGAGCCTCTTAAGTTGACAGTGGGTGTGCCCCAGGGTTCCACTCTGAGCCCTACATTATTCAATGTGTATCTAACCCTTCTTGCTCAGTTAGTGGTATCTCTGGGTGCCAATGTTATATCCTGTGCTGATGACACCCAGCTACTGTTCTCATGTGGCAATGGTGAACAGCTCCCTGGGCAATGCTTAAAACCAGTTGAACTGCAGTTTTTTTCACTGGGTGGCAATACACCAGCTTAAATGCAAGGCTGAGATGACAGAGATTCTCTTTTTTGACAACATCTCACTAAACAGTTGGCAGACCTTCTGGTCTGAAAACACCTCTCTTCCAGGCCCTCAGGACAGTATTGTGAGGAACTTTGGGGTGACATTTGATTATCTGTCATTTAAGCCACAAATTAAATCAGTGGTGGGTACATGCTTCAGGGTTCTGCGTACACTGAAAACGTTTTTACACTTACTGTCTTTCTCCGCAAATAAACAGTAATTCAGACTCTCGTTACATCAAGACTAGATTATGGCAATGTGCTTTACTTAGGTTTGCCAGAATACCTCGTAGAGAAATTGCAGGTGGGTCAGAACACATCCACCCGCCTCCTCTTGAAACTGCCTGTGCAAGGGGGCATGGCCTAACAGCTGACCCTGATGGCCGCACGGATCTGAAGCTTCTGGTGCCTTGCTGCAGTTTGCAGGCACACCGCTGCCATCCTGCGCTCTGACCTGTCAGTCAGAGCACAGTGAGTTGACCTGCTGCCGCTGGAATTTGCGGGGCTGGTGCGCGGGATGCCACGAGCCGGCCACCGATACCTGATGCGGCCCTCGGAGGCCCTGTGGCAATAGGGGCAGTAGGCGAGCTTGGGCGGGTTTGCGGTGGCCCCAGTGTCCTTGATTGCTACCAGCTGCCCTGCTAATCGTCTATACCATTAATTGCCTGCCGGGTCCTTCCATAATGCCGCTTCTCATAGCGGCGATGGCTCAGCAAAGCACATCCATTTTGAGTGTGCCGGTTTGAGCCGGTAGGGCTGCTGGGCCCCATCTGAGGCTGTCAGCCCGGGTCCTGCCCTGGCAACCCATTGTGCTGAGGCTCCTTTGCGGCTACTACCCACGGCTCATTTCTCTCCTTTCTGCAGACTCCTGGGGTGTTCAGTGAATGCCTGGCAGGTCGCTCTGCTCGGCGCGTTTTGGATATGCTTGCTCGGGTCAACCCCTTTCGAATCCCCAACTCTTAAAGACCCTCTTCTCTGCCACGCAGCCTCGGCGACCCTAAACTCTCCTGACACTCGTGGCCCCCTTACGGCGAGGTCGCCTGCTCTGCTAAGAGTGGGGGCACATACAGTTTGTAATTCCATAATCAAACATCACCTTGCCCCCTCCTGCCTAATTTTTTTACTCCCTAGGCAGCTCCCCAATTTCTGGACCCCCAGATTGGCCCGGACTCCAGGATGGGGCACAGTAACCCAAAGCAGGCCCAAATAAAATTTGATGCCAATAAAACACCCCAGAATCTGGACAGCAACGAGCCACATGGGTCTATTGGCCTTGAGGAAGCGCAATCCGCTCCCCCCTTCCATGGATGGACGACTGAATGCCCTTGCGATGCATTAGGAAGGTATGCATGAGCGTCTGGTTGACCACTCCCTCAGGCTTTGTGCCACCCACCAGCAGATTGGGGTGTGGCCCTGGCTAAATGTGTGGAGCGAGCTGAGCAACTTAATGTGGTGGCTGTGAAAAATGAAGATTTGGAGGCCCGGTCTCACCGCAATTATGTCCACATTGTGGGGGTTGCCGAATCAACCAACACCGGCCCCTTGAGTGGGTTCATAGAGCAGCTCTTGATTGACTTTTCCACAGAGACTCATTTGATCCCACCTTTACTGTGGAGAGGGTGCACCATTCTTTGGCCTCCCAACCTGTTCTGGGTGTTCCCCCCGCCCAATTATTGCCCACTTGCTGAATTATCAGGACCGGGACGTTGCCCTATGGATGGCTCCTGACAAAGCCCCTTTACAAATACAGGGCATGACATTATCCTTATATTCTGATTTCACCACCATGGTTCAAGAAGCCCAGCGTAAATATGCGGATGTGAAGAATACCCTGCAGCTTGCTGGACTACGCTACGGCATGCTTTACCCAGCTTGACTCCGGATTAATTTAAAAGGCAAGCGCCACATCTTTGACACCCTGGAGGCCGCAGTCTTTTTTTGCCAGCAGCGGAGGTTGGGGGTGTGGGATCAAGAGGTCCCTCGCCAGGGGGGTTTCCCCTGTAACTCCCCTAGGCCCCGCCTGACAATTCTGCGGACTGATGGTAGTCCTTTCATGAGTTGTAGGCATTGTTTCACTGTTCTGGTGTCCGGAGTTGCTGGATTTGATCTGCTTTTTCATGTTTACATTTCCTGCAACTATTGACGTTTGTGCTACTTGATATGTATATGTAAGCAGTACTGTATTGCATTGAATTTTTTTTTATTTGATCCTGTTTCAAGAGGCGAGTTCCCACCTTATTTAAGGAGCATTGCTACTTCCCCGACTAGTACTCCGTGTATTTGTGGGTATTTTTTTGTTATAGGTATTGGTTATTTCACCAGTTTCATTGACTCTGGTGTGCGTGGGCGGGGGTTGAGCGTTGTTTTCTTTCTTGTTCAATATACCGATGTTAATATTATTGCATGTCCTATCACCTATTATGTTGCACTGCATGCTTTTCATTTGTTTATAACCTGCATGATGTTGCCCTTATGGCACTTCCCTCCACGACTGCGTCCACATTTGACATCACATGTGCCACGTGGAGCATTAGGGGGCTATATAACCCTAGACAGGTTCCGACATAACTGAATAGACATAGTATCAAAACCCGCTTTTCTGTAGGAGACCCACCTAGTGCTCGTGCGTCCTGCACTTTTGCTTCACAGCTCGTACTCCAGAGGAGTGTGTATCCTAATCCATAAAAGTTTACCATTCATATGCCATTAGATGCTGTCTGACCCTGGGGGGGCGCTATCTGATTGTTCGGGGGACTCTATCGATTTCCCTGATTTACTGGTTAATGTTTATGTGCCCAACAAAGATTCCCCAGAGTTTTTTCATGCCATATCGGCACAAATTGGGCACTTCCAAACTGACCAGATACTATTGGGTGGCAACCTCAACCTTACCTTACAACCAGATTTAGACACCACTGGCTCCTCTGACTCCACAAAGCCTCTTTCCCAGAAAGCACTGAATACCCTGTTGGACACTTTTCATCTTGCGACGCCTGGTGCGCTCACAGCACTTCTGCTACTGGTCTCGTATTGATCAATGGTATGCCACTCCAGCTGTGCTCCGTTGGATTACAGGGATCTCCCATCTTCCCAGCACATGGTTGGACCACTCCCCAGTACTGGCATCCCTGCGCATCCCATCCTGGTCCCCGACACTATACTCATGGCGCTTCCCCTCCAATGCGTTACACGATGAAGTGTTTCCCTCTGAGCTGTGCGAGGCTATTTCAGTGTATTTTGCTGACAATACTGGCACAGTTCAGACACACGCTTTTCTTTGGGAGGCATTTCAAGCTTACATCAGAGCGGCATACACTGCCACACATGCAGGAGTACTACGCTCTATTAGAGGAGATCTCACTAGAATAGAATAGGAACTACAGGCTCTAGACCAACAGTCCAGTCTGTTGCCTGCTTCCCCGATCATCCCAACTAGGGCATCCTTAATTCAGGACTTTAGGGAGACCGCTGACCGTGAAATACTGTATCTTGGTAGATACACTACGGCGCTTTGGTATGGTGAGGGGGAGATACCTGGCATTACACTGGTCTGCCTGCAGCACCCTTCTTATTAGCCGTCCTACGTCACCACTCTCCAGTTGGAGGATGGGGGCATGGCCTCAGATACCTCAGCTATCCTATCCATTTTTAGGGCCTATGTTCAATCCTTATACACTGCTCGGACCGGCTTGGCCTCTGAGGAGCTTGTGGGTTGTTTGGCCAATATTGCAATGATGTGGCTGGATACCGGCCAGCAACAGTTCTCTCCCATTACTGCCTACGAGGTGTCTCAGGTCATCGAGTCACTTGGCAGCTCCAAGGCCTCTGGGACCGACGGTTTCACAGGTGCTTTCTATAAAGCATCCCAGGAGGTCCTGATCCCTCGTTTGCTTGAAGTCTACATGGAGTCCCTCGACTGGGGCGTTCTCTCTCCTACCATGGGGGAGGCCGTGATTGTACTCCTCCTTAAACCAGGGAAAACACCACAACGTTGTGCGTCATATGGTCCACTTTCCCTCCTCAATCATAACAATAAGATATTGGCCAAAATATTGGGCACATGTCTATTAGATAGTATAATTGCCCGCATGCAATCTGGATTTATGCCTCCCTGTTCCACCTCTACCAATCTGCGCACTGTTTTTGCTGTCCTTAACCAAAAAGCCCCGGAGGTCCCTGCTGCTGAGGTTTTGTTAGATGCCGAAAAGGCTTTCCATTCTCTTGAGTGGCCGTTTCTGTTTGCTGTTCTTCTCAAACTTGTATGCTGCATGGCTTTCCAGACCTAGTCGCATTGCTGTACGTATTCCCTTCCGCCAGGATCCGAGTTAATGGAGCAATCTCAGAGCCATTCACTTTGACCTGCAGTACTCGTCAGGGTTGCCCTCTTTCCCCCATTGGTCCGCCATTTCCAAGAATGCCATATGCACCGAGGACTCTGTTTCCGACACGGTCGCCTTCTTGCCACACTATATGCAGATGACATCCTTCTTTTCGTTGTCGAGCCGAGCCCTAATCTTACCCCATTAATTGAAGAGGTGGCCAGGTTTGGTCTCTTCTCCGGCTTGTCTATTAACTGGAACAAGTCTGAGCTTTTCCCCCTAATCGATGCCACCATGCCTTGCTCCCTCCCTTACCCCTTATGATGGACGGAAACTCGACTAAATACTTTGGTATCCACCTTCACAGAAGTTCCCCTTAAGTAATACAGTGCAATTATGGGCCCACAATTGATAAGCTTGCCACTCAAATTGACAGATGGATCAACTTACCCCTATCTCTCCCGGGTCGTGTAGCTCTAATCAAGATGGTGGTTCTCCCTCATTTTCTATATCAGTTCAGCAACATTCCAATTGCTCTCACTAATAGTTTTTTTTTTTTACACAATTTGTGGACTACTTGCACGCATGGTCTGGGCTGGTCTGCATTCTTGTGTGCCCTGGTCGACTTTGGCACTTGCATTTGAGTTAGAGGGTTTTGGGGTTCCGGACTTTTCTTTGTATTATGCAGTGGCTCAGTCACAGTTTGCCTACCACTGGAACCACCCTGATGGCAGGCTTCAGTATCTTAAACCAGAGCGGCCTCGGACTTCTGTTTTGTCACTTTCTGTCTTCCTGCCACAGGGCATCCACAGGAACCCCTCCAAAATACAGACCCTCCCACCACTTGCTGGACCTGGGCCAGGCTTGTTTGTTATTTGTGCTTCAACTTCCTTTACTCACCTCACATCCCCCTTCCCGGTAATCCATGGCTCCCGCTTACATGCCAAAAGCTGACTCAGAGTGTCCTCCTCTCTTTGCAACTGCGTATGGTCGGCAACTTGTTTGTGGGCTCTAACATCCACCCGGTGACAGAGATTGTGGACGGGCGCCAGGCTTGCCATATGGAGGGACTCATTTTACATAGACTCTATAGCACCCTGCGATCCACACTGTCTACATGTCTGGCAGAACCCGTGGACTTTCCCCCAGTGACTTTGGTCATTACTGCCCCTGATAGCTTGCAGTTAATTTTTCGACTCTGTCACTCCTTGATGCAGCTTAGACCTAGCGGCCCGTAAAAGTCTAGGGTGGCTTGTGAGAGAGACATTGGTCACTATCTCCTGGATAAAGTCTGGGGTTATTGTTGCACGCAAACCAGGCTGGTATCTAACAACTATCATCACAAACTGTTGCACTTTAAGTTTTTCATCACGCATATACCACTCCATGTACCCTTGCCAAATTTGACCCCACACAATCACATCAATGTCCTAAGTGTGGGGTTGACTTTGTGGACTTCATCCATCTGACCTGGACATGCCCTAACATCCTGGTATATTGGGGGGTTTCTGCTCTCCGGTGTCCCAGATGGTGGGCCAGGAGCTTATCCCTGAGCCCCTCATGGCTTTGTTGAGCTATGTTAAACTACTCCCTAAATCCATCCGGCTGTTTGTAGCCATGGCTCTGTTGCTTGCCAAATGCCAGATCGCCCTCCACTGGGGCAGTGGTGTCCGTCCCACTACTGATGCTTGGTTGCTAGATCTCACATACTGTGACACCACCAGTGAATTATATGCCTCATTACAGCCACTGGCATTCCCTACGCAACTATCTTCAAGCACAAATGTCGGCATCTCCTGATGTACATGGCAGCCCCACCTCTGGGCCAAGGTGTGACCAGTCGCTGTCCTCTGGTGTCGTCTCTAGAACTGATGCTCCGCTTTACATATTGTAGACTGCTAATGATGTCTCAGAATCGTCTCATTGCATGTATTGATGTGCTTTATTCCTTGACCGTGGTTGTGACATTACTGTTGTTTCTACGCTTTGTGTGATATTGCTTTCTTGTTTTGGCATTGAAAAAACGCGATAAAAATAAATTACAGTACTGGCTTCCGATCAGAAGAATCATTTTGTTCAAGGCTTTGAAACATGGGGCCTAGAGCCAGTTTCAGCTTCTATGCTCCTACCCAAAATCTGCAGTCTGCCAATAAATTATTGGCAGTGATTCCTAAAATGCGGAAGCCTAGAACAGGAGGTAGATCTTTGGCTTTTCTGGGTGCCACTGCATGGATCAAGCTCCTGTTAGAAATGTGCATTGTCTCCAATCAATTAGCCTTTAAAAAAAGGCCTAAAACATGGCTTTTTAATCAGGTTTGAACAATGGTTATTTAATTTCTGACCTTAGGCTATTGCGCGGGGACACTCTGTTGAGGAGTTGTGCACATAAGTGAAAAAACAAAAAAGAAATAATGAGGCTCGGGGATTGGGGCTAGAAACCCCCCTCCTCATTAGAAAAAAAGCCCTGGGAGATGGGTTCCCCAGGGCTTAATGAGGCTCAGGTAGGGGGGAACACACAGCCCCCTTCCATTAAAAAAAATATATGGCCCTGAAGAATGTGGTCCCTAGGGCCTAATAAGGTATGGGAAGGGGGGATATGCTCCAGGGTATGGGGTCATCAGGGGCTGATAAGGTTCGGGGATGGGGGCCGTGCAGCCCCTCCTCCTGTTTTAATAAAAATGGGTCTGATGGATGGGGTCCCTGGGGCCAATGAATGCTTCAGGAGTGGGGCACACTGACCCCTCCCCTTTTTTATTGGTTTGGCCTGGCAGCTGAAATCCGGGGCCTAATAAGGCTCGGGGAGGGACTGCTTGGCCCTCCCTCCCCTTTTATATCATATCTGGCCCTGGGGAATGATGCCCACTTTTAGATTTTGGCCCTGGGATGGGGTCCTACAGGGTCCAAAAAGGCTTGGGGAGGTGGACTGAGTGGCCCCCTCCCATTTTTCATTATATCTGGCCCCAGCAGATGTGGTCCCCATGGCCTACTAAGAGTCAGGTAGGAGGCTGCATGCCCACCTCCCTTTAATATATATGTTTTGGCCCCAGGGGATGAAGTCCCCGGTTCCTGAAGGCTAATTCTGTGCTGCACAATGCAAAAGCTGTGAGCGGTATGGAGTTGTCAGCCTGCTGGGGGTTTGGCAACAAGGTCTGGTGGCAGGACAAGTCCTGTGCCTCCCCCGCGCATGGCACGGCATGTGGTTTACTGCCTGAGGGGAGCTGGAAGCAGGGCCTGGCTGTAACAGGCCCTGTGGCTAACCACATGCCACACACAACCAAATGTTATGAATGGTGTGGGGTTTGCTGCCTCTGGGTGGCTACCTGCGGGGAGACCCCAGGCCCTCTGGCCAACCTCAAGATGCATGTGACAAAAGGCAATGTGCAGCAAGAGTTTGGGTGCTTCCGGGTAAGTTGGCCAGGCCCTGTTGCCAACCCCATGCTGTGCACGGCCAAGAGCAGCACGCAGTGTGGTGCTGACTGCCTGAATAAAAACAAAGTTTAAAGTAACATTAAAGTTAGGGGAGATAAAAAGATCTGTTTTTGGTTTTAAAAAAACCTTAGAAATTCACTGAAACAAACAATTGTTAAAGTAACGTTGTAGTTAGGTGACTATGTCAGTGACAACATTACCATTTTAAACTAAAATAAACATAGAAATTCACAAGTTATTGTTAGCAGAGCTAACTATAATTTGTGCCCCCGTCATGCACTGCTTATGACCTCACATATTACATCACTCACCTTACTTACATATTCTTTATTCGGTATGAATGTAAACCATAAAAATATATAAAATAAACACAGTAAAAAGATTACAAGAATATAAAAAACAGAGCAAGCAGCTTTTGTCAGACAGACTCAGCATCAAGCACGGTATTTGACTAAAAAAGTCCAAGAACAAATGTCATCAACCAAAGTGCATATTACGAGCTGAATAATAACAAACATTTGCAATGCAATGGATCTCACGTTTGCTTGAGCTAGACTAGAGCAATTAGTATTGTAAACTCCTAACCGGACTTTTCTTGCCACATAAATTGAAAATGAAAAAAAAACAGTTTCACATAACTAACTGGACTTTTCTTGCCATATAAACTGAAAAGTAAAAGTTTCACATAAGTGAGCTGACAGCTACCATCAGTGCTAACAGATACACAAAGGGAAATAAAAGTTCACTCGTAGTAAAACCTATCGGCAAAAGTGCAATTATCCATGTAACCGGCAAAAGTGCAATTATCTACGTAACCAGCAAAAGTGCAATTAACTGTGTAACAGGGTCGATGTCATGCGAAGCGCCCGACTACTGCCCAGTGAGATCGTGCTGCGAAAAAAGAGAAAAAGTAGTCCAGAAACCGGACGGAGACCTTGGAGCCTCGTATGTTTTCAGTACTTGGTTGCTGCGCTCGAGGAGGGCTAAACACCAGAAAAAGCATGACTTATGCATGCCTTTCACTAATGAAAGCAAGCAGATTTTAAAAGGCAAGCCCACAAACCAATGAAAGAGACTGACGTGACATGGGTGTGGTTAAAGAGAGATTACAATACAGGACGGAGCGCTTTGCGCTTGCCCCTTAAAAACACACATAAAGCTAAAGCACCCCACTTGGTACCAAATTATCATACAGCACTCTAGGAAAATGCGGCAGCAGCATTAAGACTGTATAGTTCATAAAGGGCATCAGGTCAGCTGCAGCGATAATGTTTGTCTGTGCTGCAAGGCACACCTAAGAAAAGTAGCCACACCTACACAGACTTCAGAGTGAGGATCTTCTGCAAAAATAAAAGGGCCAGTTTCTATCTTGAAACAGAGCCACCTTTGAGGAGACGGATTAAAAACCTTCTGGTACATCACCCATGAGATGTTCTATGATATCTATATCATTTAAGACATCACTGATGATATCTCAAATGGCATAAATGATTACATTACTGATATCATCCAATGAGTGTGCTAGTTTGTTTTATAGTAGTGGCAGGAGGCTTCCATATAACATTTCTACCTAATTTTGTGTAGTCTGTGTCCAGCTAATGGGTGTACGTGTTTACAAAATGCATGTGCTCCTAATATATCATAGGTGTTTAGAGGTATTGAACACTGTAAGGAAACAGTCTTTTTGTACCTATTTGGACTACTAGTTGCTGTTTTTTCAACTTTGCCAATCAGAACTCAGCGCCAGTGTTCTGACCCATTACAAAAATATATTGAACTGGATGCCCCCAGTTGGCAAGTACTGACTTATTTGTAAGTCCCTAGTATATGGTACCCTGGGTACTCAGGGCATGTAAGGCAGAGTGTGCCACCCTGTGTGGGACAAAGTACAAAATGGCTCCCAGCCTGCACTGTAGACTGGAAGGGGGGTGTTTTCACTGCCAGTTTGGCTTTGCCATTTAAACCAATGGCAACGCCAACTCTTCCCTTAACAATATATTTAAGTCTGCCCTAAGGAAGGCCTATAATTCCCTATGGCAGGGAACTGTATATTATTAAGTGAGACATATATTTTTTTATATATCTTAGCAGTACCACTTCTCAAACTGGCCTTTAGATGTGGAAAAGTTACTGATCCCATTGGCTAGCACCGAGTTACCAGCTGGCACCACATCCTGGTTAAATTCGGAATGGGACTACCTAATTGGCTACTGTAAGTTATCAAATTAATTGTGAAACTGAATCCAACCTGATGCCCACGTAAAATGTAATGTTACTATTAAAGTTAAGCAACTTTGTCACTTTGTGACCCAGCTGGTCCAGTTGCCTCACAGGCCCTGGTCAATAGACAGCTTTCTGCCCACCTGGGTAGACCACTGAATGACTCCCAGACTGCATTTAAAAGTGGTATATCTTCTAAAATCTGTATCTCCGGAACTCTCCAGTGGATTTTGCTCATCAAGGTCTGTAAAAATTCATAAACATATACTCTGTTATTATACATTGGTTTCCTGGTTCTTTTGTGTTGTGTGACTTTCTTATTCGATTGTTTGATACTGTTAAATGCTTTGTTCAAACCTTGGTCCTCGAAAGCCATAGCTACCCAGGGTTGAGCTTAAGATTGTTCAAACAAGCCTGACTGGACCCAAGACAGTTTTTGTGAGTGTTTTCCATGGTAAGACCCCACAGCCATATCATATAATACACCCAAATCCTCACATTGGTGGCTAGCGATGGGATCAAGAACTTATGTTTAGCTATACCAGACAATGAATACAATTAATATGGTGGTTACACAGAAATATATTGAAGATAATATAAAGTAACAGTTTCAGAGGTTTACTAAAGTTCTGTATGTACTAGGCACTGCTTTTCCAAGAGGCAAAAAAGTTGTCAACCAGTTTTTCCTAAGTGGCAAAAACGTTTTTGCAAAGCCTTAAAGATGGATAACATGGTAATTGACTTGGCTACCCTACCCATACTGAAAATCAATTAGCTGAGGGGGTTGCGCAGGAGAAGGAACATTGTTCTAGGCATGCCTGCCAAAAAGGAGGATTTGGAAAAAGCCCTCAGAGAATGGGAAGAGGCAAGGAGAGCCCAAGTCCAATTAGCAGAAGAAATAATCACTGATAGTGGTGATGCACACAATGGCATCAATCCTTTAGAAACTGAGGGGAACAATGACAGTGTGGTCTCCAGGATGAGATCAAGTATTGACTCACTTTCTGGGAGTGAAAGGAGCTTCACTTCCACAGGGAGATTCAAGTAATTGTATGGCCAGCATACCCTCCTGGAGATTGAGGAGAAGAAGCTGTCTCTTCAAGCAAGAAAATTGGCCCTATCCAAGAAAAGGGCCAAGATGGGGTTGACTCACCAAGGATGTAATGGCAGCAACAAATAACAAGAGGTGCGTACAGGTGGTGCCTATGATCCCAGGTTGCTCAAACGGATAGTTCCTAAGTTTGTAGAAAGGTATGATATAGACAGGGGCTGGCATCCTTTGAGAGCTCTCAGGATGAGAAGGTTGAATGCTCAACATAGTGGGGCCCTGTTGTGGGTGTTACTACCAAGAGTAGGAAGAGATAGAATACTGAGACTAGAGGATGAGGTGACAAAATCTTACATCCACATGAGAGAGGCGCTCATGGAGCTATTTGGGACTCAACCCTGAGGAGTACAGATGTAAGTTGAGGAACACACCAAAGGGCTCAACACAGACATGTGTGAACTTTGTAGATGCATCTGTGAAGTCACCGGAAGGCTGGGTTAAGGTTAACAAAGTTCATACCTATGAGAGGCTCTATAAGCTATAGCTTAAGGGACACATTCTTACAAATAGTACCTCAAAAAGTTACACCAGCATCTGGTAGATTCAAAGCTTTCTGGCTCTAGAGAGTTGGGCAGGAGAGCTAATGAGTGGGTTAGGTCATGTGTACCCAAGAAAACTCAGGGAGGTAATACCAAGAAAGGGGGGAGGCCCACAGAAGGGAGAAGAGGGAGGTGTTAAACCCACCAAAGTGGTTCCTTCAGAAACCCAGAACCCTTTGAAAGAGGAGATCAAGACCCAGTCCACTTTTATTTTATTTTTTATGTTTATGTTTTATGTATTTACAGAGTGCATGGCTACCCTAAGGCTTTCCAGCGCTGAGATGAGCAGATGAACAGAGCAGCATGGAGCGATGCAGATAGGCTTATTGTGGGAAAAGCCAAGCTTTAGACATTTTCCTGAAGTGAGGCTCGTTGTCAAGGTGTCTCAACTTGGTGGGGATTGCATTCCAAAGTTTAGGGGCCAAGTATGAAAAGGTCTACCACCCCATCTAGACCTGTAAATTCTTGGTACACTCAGTAGTCAGCCAGGGGCGGACCTTAGGGGTCTTGATGGTGAGTAGGGGGAGAGAAGTCCCCTAATTTCTTTTGGGGGGGCTTTAGAGTCGAGTACTTTGTGGGCCAGGCATAAAAATGTAGATTTAATTCTTGATTCAATGGAAAGGCAGTGTAGTGTTTCCATGGCCTCTTTTACTGAGGCAGATCTTGGAATTTTAGGAAGAGTTCTGGCAGCGATATTTTGGACTACCTGCAAGTTTTTAATAACATTCTTTGGAGAGCCTAGATAGAGTGAGTTACCATGGTCCAAGCGAGATAGCACCAAGGATTGCACTACAATTTTAATAAAGGACTTCAGGATAAGATCCAAGATTTTGTGTATTGTCTTTAAAATCCCAAAGCAACTGGCAGCAAGGTTTTTTGCGTGTTCATCCATGGATAAGGCTTTATTCAGCCACATTCCTAGGCTCTATATGGGAGAGTTGGGAAAAGGGGAGTTCCCAGGCATTTTGGCCAACTGATCACTAGAAGGGGACTGGGGTTGTTCCCCAGAATCATTAACTCAGTCTGGACACTTTTTCAAGGCAGGGGGCTAGATGATGTTGCTCCACCTTCTTGCCCTGGGAAAAGGAACCAACTAGTTGTGTATCATCCGCGTAGGAGATTAATGACAGTCCAAACTCCTGCACGACGATGTCTGTCAGAGGTCGCATGTAGCCCTTAAAGAGAATGGGGCTGAGGGATGAGCCCTCTGTGACCCCAGACTTCGATGGCAGGACACCTGAAAAACATGAGTTTCCACAGATTTGAAAAGTTCTATCCCTCACAAAAGAAGTGAGCCATTTGTGCGCATTATACTGAACTCCTCCATCTTTCATCTTTCATTCTGTCTATCAATATCGCATGATCCACTGTGTAAAATGCAGCGCATAAATCCAACAGGATGATTGTGGAGACTCCTCCCTGTTCTAACATGGTTTTAAGCTCCTCAGTAACTGCTAAGAGAGCTGATTCCGTACTATGCTGAGCACGGAAGCCCGTTTGGGTGGCATGCAGGCACTGATTTTCTTTAAGAAAGCCCGAAAGAGTTTGATTAACACCTTTTTCAGAATCTTGCCAATAGCAGGCAACAGGGAGATAGGTCAATATTTACCCAGCAAGATAGAGTCTAAGTGAGGTTTCTTTAACTGGTTTCTTTAGCAGTCTAATTATTTCATGTTTCCATTTCTTCTGGACAACTCCTGTGGAAAGTGATAGGTTAAGTACTTCAACTATAGCAGGCAGTATGACTTGCAGACCTTTGGACAGGATATACGGAAGGACTGGATCTAATGGCGACTCAGACTTAACCTTGCTAATTGGTGCAGGAGCAACCTCCTCAGTGACACCTGGGAAAGATGAAAATCTTGTTGAGTGAGGGAAGTGCATGGGGTTAACTGTTTGAGTAGTAGGTCGAGCTAGATTAAGTTGTAATGACTTATAGATGTCAGTGATTTTTTTTCTGAAAAAAGGCCGCTAGCTCATTGCACCAAGCCACAGTGGCAGATGGAAGGCGGCTACAATTTTAACAGTGGTGAGGGATTTAACAATCTTAAACAGTTACTTTGGGGAATTTGAAGCCTGAATAATTTTCTCCTCGTAGTGGGTAGCCTGAGCCTTTTTAATTTCAACATGATAATGCCTGATATGTGTTTTATAGGCTATTTTTAGCTGCACTTGATAAGATTTCCTCCACTTCCTCTTGAGTTTCTTACAGTTTTTCCTCAAGGAGGCGAATTGGTCATTAAACCATTGGGCAGTTTTAGAATTAATTTTTTGTCTTATCGTGGAAACTGGTTCCCCGCACCCAGAGCTTGAACTACCCAGTTTTCTCAGTGCCTATAGGCATCACCTGTGTTGTCCCCTAGCATTGGTAATGAGGCACCAAAGGCTACCATCCATTCCTTGGACTGAAGTTTGGACCACCTACAGTCTGTTCTCATAGAGGATTTAGTTACAGCTCTTGCCAAAAAGTTCTCAAGTTTAAAATGAATGAGATATTGGTATGACCAATGCAAAGGGGAGGGCATTTTTACCTGGATCTTTGGGTCATTGCTAAAAATTGGGTCCAGCAGGCGTCTTTTCTCATTTGTGGGGCCATCTTCTTTTTGATTAGCTGAATGGCCTCTAGGTTGTGTATTAGCCTCTTGGTTGTTGGATTGTTAGCCTCATCTATATCTTTGTTGAAGTCTCCTAATATTGTAGTATAGGTTTTTACAATGGCCAGTCTAGCCGGTAGGTCCGAGACAGCGTAGAAAAATTTAGACAGGAGCTGGGGGGTCTATATATTAGAACCCCAGTGAAGGTACATGTGGGGGATAGCATTATGGTAAACTGGAAGTTTTCACAATCAGGGATTGGCAGAGGATTAATTGTACATCTATATTTGACTTTTAGGACGACAGCAATGCTGCCACCTATTCTTTCAGCTTGATTCTGCATATATGGTAGTCCATTGGTAGAGCCAGAATAATGTCCGGCCTTGCATTATCATGGAGTCAGGTTTCTGTAACAGCCAGAACATCCAGCTGTTCATATATATCATCAGTCTAATCTCGGTTTTGTGACATGGTAGGCACCTGCAGTTAAAGAAAAACATCTTCCAGCGTATTCTAGTAAACAGAGTAGTGGCTTAGAAACTCTTGAACAGTAGGCTTTGTTTTGACCGTTAGCAAATAGAGCACTACAGAGAAGATGCAGTCTATCCCAAGAAAAAGGTTACCACTGGATTGGCCAGTGCAGCATTTGAAGGAGATTCCTCTGATGAGGATATCCTAGTAGCTTTTAACTGGGAAAAGGGCCCATATGGTGAGTTGTGGATTCCTGAGGGTGGTAGTAGACACTTCCACCACCTCAAGGTGAATGGAATGCCAATAACTACCCTGAGAGACACATGTGCCAGTCACACCACAGTCGTGGATAGGTTAGTGTTACCAGACCACTACCTGCTGGCAGAAATAATAGGAGTAAAGGCTGTCCCAGAGAAGGTCACTAACAGGCCAATGGCCTTACCACCCTTAGAGATAGGTGGCTCCCTTACACCATCACAGATAACACCACCCTAGTCATGGAACACCTCCATTTCTAACTCCAAATCAACAGCAAAACCATCAGAGGCACCCTTGCATATAGACCTCCAAGTCCACGTCCCTGATTTTGCAACATCATCACTGAATTTATCGCTCCGCTCACTTCTGACTCCAAATACTACATCTTCTTCAGAGACCTAAATTTCCACCTCAACTACACAAACACCACCAACCTCTGCGAAAGAATGAACAACATTGGCCTCATCCAACTGCTCACCAACTCCACACACTATGCAGGACACATGCTCAACACCATCTTCACAGCCAGAAACAGTCAAGTACAGCCATGTCACAAGCTTACCTGGACAGACTATGCCATTCTCCACTTCACCATCACAGGATCCCCATGGCACTGCCACCAAGTCATGCAACACCTCACACGCCAGCTGGAACAAAGAATCAGAGAGCCAGTGGACCTACTCCCTCAACAACTTCCGCCCTGACACCGCAACCAACTTGGAACAGGCTGTCAAGAACTTCTCTGCCTGGATCATCAATTGCACTGACAGAGCTGCCCCTGTCAAGCCCACCAAACTTGAGACCCTCCAAACAGTCGAGCTAGTATACCACAGAACTGAGAACCACAAAATTCAACTGTCAGCGACTAGAAAGGAGATGGTGGACCAGCAACGAGCCCACAGACCAAGCCACCTTTAAGTTGTCCCTCAACCAATGCCACCAACTACGGAATGAGATGAAAAGGAGCACCCTGGCCGACCGCATAAAAACCAGCTCTACCCACAGCAAAGAACTCTTCAACATTGTCAGAGAATTTGCCAACCCCTCAGCCACCGAAAACATTATCACTCCTTCTCAGGAACTCTGCAACACCCAGGCAGACTTCTTCCATGACAAAATCTCCACCATCTATAAAAACTTCAAGCTCAAACCCACCGCCTCCGACACCCTCAGCCTCCCCTCTCCCACTGTTGCAAACCCTGATGCAATCTCCGACCACCTGCTTACCGCCTGGGACTAGCTCACCACACAAAACACTGCAGCCATCATGAACTCCGTCCACTCAGGAGCACCTTTGGACACGTCTCAACCACATTTTCAATTTCAGGAGCAAGATGACAAGCAGCAAGCTCACTACCATTTTTAATTCATCCATAACCATGGCCACCTTCCCTGAAGTATGGAAACACGCAGAAGACAAACCCTTTCTCAAGAAACACGCCGGCATCCCCAGCAAACTCAAGAACTACTGTCCCATCTTGCTGCTCCCCTTTCCCACTAAAGTCATTAAAAAGATCATCAACTGCCAACTCACAGAACACCTGAAAATCAACAAATTTCTGGCCTAGTCTGGTTTGTGCACCAACTACAGCACCGAAACGGCCCTGATTGCTTCCACTGACAACATCAGTATGCTCCTTGACCAGGGAGAAACAGCGGCCCTGATCCTCATCGACCTCTGAGCAGCATTCAATACTGTATCCCACCAGACTTATCTAGAGGCTTCATCACATCCAAATCCAGGGAAACGCCCTCAAATGGATCACCTCCTTCCTCACCAAAGGAACCCAGAGAATCTGCCTGCCACTTTTCACCTCAGAACCCATAAACATCATCTGTAGTGTCCTTCAAGGCTCGTCCCTCAGCCCTACACTGTTCAACATCTACATAAACCCCCTGGCCAACTTTGTCAGAACACAGAGAAAGACCATCTTCTCCTAAGCAGATGACACCCAGCTCATCCTCTCACTCTCAGAAGACCCCGCCACAAAAAGGGCCAAATTCTACAGGTACATGACAGGCATCGCTGACTGTATGAAAAACAACTGCCTAAAACTCAACACAGACAAAATGGAATTGCAGATCTTCGGGAACAAAACCTCCCCATGGAACGACTCCTGTTGGCCTACCAAAGTAGGACCACCAACCACTCCAACAGACCACGCAAGCAACCTTGGTATCATCCTGGACAGCGAACTCACCGCGAAAAACCAGATCAACACAGTCTCTTCTGCCGGCTTCCTCACTTTTTACATGCTCAATAAGATCTTCATAAGATCTTCAAATGGCTGCCCGTCAGAAGAACTGTCACCCAAGACCTAGTCACCACCAGGCTAGACTAAGGCAATGCACTCTATGGAGGAAACACCATGCACCCCCTGAAAAGGCTACAGACCATACAGAATTCAGCGGCCAGACTCAACCTCCCCAAATGGACCCACACCACCCACAGCCTCAAGAAGCTCCCTTTTCAGAAAAGATGTCAAATCAAGATGCTGATCCACAATTACAAGGCCATTCACAAAAAAAGGACCAGCATACATCAACCACCGCTTGAACTTCAACCAACTCTCCAGACACTTGTGTTCTGCTTCTCTCTACCTAACACACATGCTGTGCATCCACCAAAGCAGCACTGGAGGATGCTCTTTCTCCTACCTCACTGCAAAATCCTGGAACAACCTCTCCCTTCACTTATGGACCTCATCCTCTCTTCTGGAATTCAGGAAAAGACTCAAGGCTTGGCTGTTTAACTGAACCCCTTAGCAAATTTGTTCTCAGTGCCTGGATACAACTTGTGGGTGATTAGCTGTGCTCTATAAATCATGTTATAGGGTGGTAGTCAATCCTGAACTCCCCCAAGATTGTCTCTTTGGCAATGATCTCCCAGAGGTTGGTCTGAGCCCAGAGCAGGCAGCTGCCTGGAGCACTGCCTCACCCAAAGACCCTGGAGGTTCTGTCCCTAAGGTTTGGACTGTGCTTGTGGCTCCTGGCTTGGGGAAACGTTGATTTCCAGCCCCAGATCAAAGCAGTAACTCCAAGGATCATTTGGCTGATCCCTTGAAACCAGGTCGAGGGATGAAAGAGCTGAAGAAGCTCAAACTGTCAAGTCGGTAGCCACCACAGACATTTTGCTGCTACACGCCACCCAAAGTGACCGATCCTCAGTGGCCAGTAGTTACACCCAGGTCTGCTGGACCCGGAAGTGCCGCCAGAGTCCGGATTCATCACCCAAGAGAGACACTAGCCCCCACCAAAGGATTCTGCCCTAAACCCGGTGCAAGGAGACGAGTAGCCCAGCATCGGTTGGACAGCTACTGCATCAAAGAGGACTGTGTGAAACCCCGACCTATGTGGCCAAAGTCACCCCACATCACCAGTGGAGCGAGGAAGAACTACAAAGGCAGCACCCACATTAACCACACCTCAACAGGAGCATCGTTGAGCATCTTTTCATCCTGCATCCCCAGCATCAGGACCACTCCATCATAGTGTAGGTGGTTATTCTCAAAAGCTGGAACTGGTCTGAAAAAGGCTCTGGTAGCCAAGTAACTGGTCAAAGTATCCTGTCTTACCTCCTGGACCTGCATCCTGCTGGATTTGGTCACCCAAGTCAGGCCAGAGTAGTCGGACTAACTCTTTCCAACTTTTCAAAAGTTTACAAACTTTTTGTTTACCAATGCTTATTTCCTGTTTCATTTAAAAGTGATAGTATGTTCTAAAATCTGTATCACTGGAACCCCCTGGTACACTTTGCTCATCAAGGTCATTAAACATTCAAAAAAAATATACTCTATTTTTATAAATTAGTGTGCTGGTTCTTTGGTGTTGTATGACTTTCTTATTCCTTGGTTTGGTACTGTTTAATGCTTTACACTAAGTTCCTCTGTGCAAGCCTTGCTGCTCGAAAGCCATGACTACCAGGATAGGCTTAAGGCTGTTCTAATGAGCCTGACTGGACCCCGGACATTTTTTGCAAGTGTATTCCACGATAAGGCCTCATAGCCATATCACATAATACACCCAAATCCTCACAAACACGTTATAGATCTTTGTATTGAAGAGTAACTCTGTGTGCAGGTGACAGTTGACGACTTGTGTTCAGCATGTTCCACACAAGATTTTGGTTCTGCAGAAAAAGATTCCAACAAGGTAAAAATTCTACATAGTAGGTACTAGGTATTGTAAGAAGCTTTGAGTTTTTAGACAAAATTGTCTCGGTATGACCATTTCTACATAACAAAGAAGACTGCGTGCACCAGGTACTAACCTATGTACACGTGCTTCTTTGCTTCAGAAGATTAGCTATCTTCTGTAAAGTTTTCACCACAGTATGAAGGCTGCAGGTATTACAATATTTACCACCTTCATACCTTGATTAATTGAAGCGAATAGTGTCTTTTTTCACAAGTGTTGCATAGAATGTACACTGTTCTTAGTAGATACGTTTTAATACTCTATGGTGTATTTCTCATGAGAGTTTCACTATCTGTAAACAGTGTGGTACAGTACACCTTCCATAGAATAAACACTGATTACGGTACCCACTTTTCTACTCATATCAACTTCATTTATCAGTGTAGATTTGATTACCGTAAGGGGTTTGATACAGATAAAAGCAGTGGGTAATAGGGCATTAATTTTGGAACAGATGTTGAGTACGCAGCTTTTTCTGAACAGTTGTCTACAAACAGAATATCATGTGCAATGAGGATTTCACATTTATCTGTGGTTGATTGTTACCGTGAACTAGGCTAACTGTGAAGTGCATGCTATAGGGCCAATGTTGCACGTAACACATGCTTGCTACGCTTAAGGGAGTTGTACCTGTGATGCCACACGCCCCCCCCCCACATCGCTGTACTTTTAACTCTGGGGAGATGGTGGTCCCCAGGGTGCGGGGGGGCCGCATGTGATATGAACAAAGCCCTGGGGAGGTGGTGGTCTCCGGGGCAAATATAAGTCCTAGAGGATGGCCCTGTCCACCATCTCCTTATATTTTCAATGCTCCCAGGACCAGCCCACCTGGAGGCTTGTTAAAAAAACAAGCCCAGGAGACCGCGCTTGTTTTTTTTATTTTTTATTATTACTGTGATTTTGGACAACGTTGCAAATTCGCAGTAAACGTTTAAAAAAAAAAGTATTTTTTGCTCTGGCCTGGCAGGGTCCCTCTCAGACCCCAGCACCAGAGCTAAAGGGTCAGGGTGTCTCTACCTTGGCCCCTTTTCCTTTTTCTTTGTATTTTGTGTTCAGACTCAGCTGAAGCAGAGTTTCAAGATGGCTTCCAACACCTTCTGGTCGAAGTGTTGGCAGCCAATGAGAGCTGTGTGTTTCCCTGCACAAGCTCGTCATTATTCACAAATACATCAGAAGGATCCACGACCCTAGATAGAATAATTTATTTTCCCTTTAATATATCAAAAACTACTGAATTGATTTACACCAAATAAATGAAAGCATAATCTGTGTCCCAAAGCTAGCTTTCTGCCAAATTTGGTGTAACTCCATCCAGTGGTTCGGGCTGTAGTCATGCTCAAAGGTCCTATGGTAATTAACAGGGAAACACACGTTTTTTTACACCCCCTTTTTCTAGGCCCCTGCTTGACGGACCGAAACTTTCTGTGCACAACAAGAATTACTAGGACATTTTTGGAGGGAAATTGGGACGCATGGCAATCCTTAGCCAGAAAGCTTAATCTGTCTCAATCATCCCATGCTGCAACACATATGTGCACTGCATGTGTGTGAAAAGCACTGCAATCATCTCACACTGTTTGTGGACACACAATCTCCATAGAACCTTTGTGCAATGGTGGTTCAGCAACATTTAACAATGGAAGCTAAGTCTTACCCTAACATTAGGAGAACCACTACCCATGGGGGAGTGAACAGGAGATGCCTTGTAGTCACACTCTATGGATGAAGAGAGGGTGTATCCTTTGGTTAGCAATAACTTAACAGGAATTGGGGTGATGTCAGGGGTACATGAAAACGAGAAACCCACTTACTTTCTCAAACGTTTCACCCCTCAGCAGTACCTATTTCTGCGTTCATAATCTCCTCCCAAAGATACTTGTGTCAATGGATTGTGCTGCTTTTATTGAGTGAACTAAACATGTGAATTTGGGACAAGGGGAAACATCCTCCATTGGGCCATTTACCCACTCAGTAGGATGGATAGCTCTCATAAAAGAGCACCTACAAGAGGATCACGATTGTCCTTTGTGTGTGTTATGCATTGGATTATGTACCATAGGGGTGGAATTATTTGGCATGGCGTAGAATTGTGTGGCTTAGAGTGGAATTATGAGACGTGAAATTGGTGGGCGTGGAATGTAATTGTGTAGAGTGGAATTATGTGTCATGAAGTAGAATTATGTAGTGTGGAATTGTGTGGTGTGACATGGAATTGTGTGGCTTGGAACTGTGGCGTGGAAATGTGTGGTGATGAATTGATTGTGTTGGGTTGAGTGAATTATGTATCACTGAGTGTAGTGGAATTATGTGGCATGCAGTGGAATTATGTGGTGTGCAATTATATGGCATGGTGCAGAATTGTATGGTGTGTCGTTGAGTGGAATTGTGTGGAGTGGAGCTGTGGTGTGGAATTGTGGTTTGGAATTGTGTGGCTTGAAATGCTGTGAAATTATGTGGAGTAGAATTACGTGGCATGGAATTGTGTGACATGGAATTGTAGTGCATGGAATTGTGAGACATGGAATTGTATAGCATGCAGTGTAATTATGTCGTGTGGAGTGGAGTCGAAATGTGTGGAGTGGAATTATGTGGTGTGGAGTGGAATTATTGTCTTGGAAGAATGAGGTGTGGAGCTGAAATATGTGGCTTGGAATTGTGTTGCATAGCATGATATTGTGTGGTGTGGAGTGGAATTATGTGCCATAGTGTGGAATTTTGTGACCCAATGCGTAATTATATGGATTGGTGTGGAATGATGTGGCATGGTGTGGAGTGGAATTATGTGGCATGGAATTGTGTGGTGTAGAATTGTGTTGGGTTGAGTGGCACAGTATTGTGTTGCATGGAATTATATAGAACAGAGTGGAACCACACAGTCTTCTGTTCACACAGTATCTTAGCTTGCGAGCAGCCGCTTTGGGTATTGGCAGGCCTGGTACACTGGGCCTGCATTGTTATCACGTGAGTCATGCAGTTAGCTGGCTCCAGGCCAACTGTCAAGTGCGCGCCCAGTGTGGTGCGATTGCCGGACAAAAGGGAGGAGCACAAACATCGCTCGGCAGCAGGAACAATAAAGGAGAACTCATTGTAAGTAGCACAGTGCAGGCGGAAAGGTGATACTGCGCTCATTGGCTTCCCTTGGCGCTGCCCTATCTTCAAAACGGCAATTGTGAGTGAGACTCATAAACAAAAGGTGATCAGGGGCCAAGACAGCAGGAGCAGGGCTGTGGAGCCATGTCTGGTGGCCCTACACCATTTAAAAATACCCCGCAGCAGATGTTGGTTTGTAGACAGTGCTTGGCCTGAGCACACGGATGTCTTTTATGGCCCAGAGTTCCCCAACAACAGGCAAGCTTAACAAGCCCTTGGAGTTCTATGAGAAATTGAAGGATGTAGAGGGCAGGTGCCAAATTGGTGGAACATATTAGGGACTATCTGCTCTCAAGACACCAGATGATACCTGATGGTTGTCATGCTGGCTCTTCTGTCTCTCACAGCCTCCACCCTCTGCCCATTGATGGACACCCACTGACTCTACTTTCTAATATTGTCAGGCATGTGGGATCTTTGAACCATCTCCACATAACCCAGGGACACTGGGGTTAAATGCACTTCCTCCCCAGCACTAACTAGGGACATCCCTTCCCGAGGAGCTACACTAGCCAGCCGAGATGACTGCCCATCAGTGGGGGCTATGCCAACTTGGGACACTTTGCATTTCCCTTATAGTGCCCTTCCTGCTGTCACTCATAGTATTTCACGGGAGCCTTCCCTGCAGACTTGTTCTCAAGGAACCATTTCTTCTTTTTCTGAGAAGGGGGAAGGGAATCATGTCCAGTAGAACTAGTTTGTGGCCTTTTAGAAAATTCCTTATTTCTTTTGTCCCCCTCCTTCTTCTGGTAAGAATCATGCCCACCTTGGTGTAATTCCCCCCAGATACCTTCTTATGGACGGGGGTGCTAACTAAGCGGTCCACCTCCTTAGCAAGCTCTCTGGGGTCGGTGAGCTTACTATCCACAAGGTGTTGGCACAGATCTGTAAAACAAACACTGAATAGGTGCTCTATTACAAACAAACTGTATAGCCCCTGGAAATCTTTTACCTCACTGCACTCCACCCAGCCATCCAGTGCCTTGCACAAGGGATCCACCCGGGTCTGTTGGGAAAGCTTCTGGCTGCCCCTGAACTTCTGTCTGTAAACCTCTGGGGTTAGGCCAAACTTACTGATTAGGGCCTCTGTCATGGGGGGATACCCCATCCTGTCTCTCCCTTCTAGGGCCAACAGAGTGTTCCTCCCCTCATTAGGAATGTGCCTCCATAGACTAGTTCCCCAATCCTCCTCAGGGACCCTCTGCATCTGTAGAGCAAGCTCATAGGCCTCAAACCATTTGTTAATGTTGTCTCCCACCACAAAGTCAGACACCAGACCCTTTGGTATGTGGACTTTCCTGTCAGAGGACATAGAAACACTGCTGCCACCATCACTGCTGGACTCAACCTGTCAGCTCTCTCAGGCTCAGCTCCTGAGCCAACATCATCTTCTTATCCTCCATGACCAATCTCTTTGCCTCCATCTCTTTTTCCAACTTGGGTAGCTCCAGTTTTAATTTTCTTTCCTCCTGCCTGTCCTCCAGCTCCTCCTGGGATAGGCCTTTGTATGATACACTGCTCCTTGCACTGGAAGGGGCTCTTATTCCTGGGAGTAAGTTGCTTACCTCCCCCCACAAACAGCAGTCCAAGGCTTCCTCTTGGACTCTGGTCCAAATCATCCTCCACATCTAGTTCTTCCTCAGTCTCCTCTAAGGCCTCGTCTGCTGCAGTATGGGCTTCAGAATAGGCTCTCAGTGCCTTCTGCAATTCTTCCTTTTTGCTCCTTGCAGGTAGCCTTAATCCCTAACAGAAATCCCTGAACTGGGCCACAGTTTAATCCTCAAGCTTGGCCAGCTCAAACACCATCCTTGCAGGTGCAGAACCTCCAACCAGACATGCTTTCAAGTAAACAAATAAAAAATGCCAATTAGGGAGAACTGAAAAGGTAAAACTTGCCAATTCAAGAGAGTAGGAAAAGAAAATGCAAATGGGGTTCAGAGGCAATTGGTTTAAACTGGTATAAGTGTGAGTAGTAGTGTAAACCAAATTACTGTAAAACACTGCATAAATACAAGCCCTATCCTCACTCCTGATCACCAATGTTTGAAATTGAGGGGGTAATTCTGACCCTGGCGGTCATCGACCGCCAGGTTCGACGACCACGGAAGCACCGCCAACAGGCTGGCGGTGCTTCCTTAGCTATTCCGACGTCGCCCAGCCGGGTCCGGCGGTTTCCCGCCGGATTTCCCCCGGCTGGGAGAATCCTCCATGGCGGCGCTGCTTGCAGCGCCGCCATGGGGATTCCGACCCCCTTCCCGCCAGCCTGTTTCTGGCTGTTTTCACCGCCAGGAAGAGGCTGGCGGGAACGGGTGTCGTGGGGCCCCTGGGGCCCCTGCACTGCCCATGCCACTGGCATGGGCAGTGCAGGGGCCCCCTAACAGGGCCCCAGCAGGATTTTCACTGTCTGCTTTGCAGACAGTGAAAATCGCGACGGGTGCAACTGCACCCGTCGCACCCCTGCAACACCGCCGGCTCCATTTGGAGCCGGCTTCAATGTTGCAGGGCCTTTCCCGCTGGGTCGGCGGGTGCTCTTTTGGCGGTCGCCCGCCGGCCCAGCGGGAAAGTCGAAATGGCCCCCGCGGTCTTTTGACCGCAGAGCGGTCTTTCGACGGGGGAAGTTTGGCGGGCGGCAACTGCCGCCCGCCAAACTCGCAATGACCCCCTGAGTCTCTAGTTGTCAGAGGTATGCACCCTGTCCAAGTAGGGACCACAATCCTAGTCAGGGTAAGTCAGATACATGCACTAAATTAACCTGTGCTCACCTTCTGGTAGCTTGGAATAGAGCAAGCAGGCTTAACTTAAGAGGCAATGTGTAAAGTATTTGTGCAACACTTAATTACAGTAACACAGTGAAAACACCACAAAAAGACTTCACACCAGTTTAGAAAAATAGATAACTTTTATTTGGGTAAAACAAGACCAAAACGATAAAAAAAACAATTAGTCTATCAAGAGTTATTTACTTTTTAATATTTCTCAAACAGTACTTTCAAGTGGCTCCTTTTAGAGCCTTTAAGGTAATTTAGAAGCTCCACACCATGGCTGTCTCAGCCTCGGAATCCCGGGGTGTGTTTGAGTGCAGAGTCGGGAATATGACAAGATAATTCCCCCAACTGCCCTCGATGTAGAGGGGAGTCAAGAGTAAACTGCACGGCCTTCTGCTAACAGTACCTTAGCATGTGAGGAGCCGCTCTGGGTATTGGTGGGCCTCGTACACCAGGCCCACATTATTAGGTGAGTCGTGCAGTTATCTGTCCCTGGGGAGACTATTGAGTCTGTGCCCATTGCGGTGTGGTTACTGGGCAACAGGGAGGGGCACCCAGGTTGCTCGGCAGCAGGAAAAATGGAGGAGAACTCACTGCAAGTAACAGTGCGGGGCAGAAAGGTGATGCCGCGCTCATTGTCTTCCTTCGGTGCAGCGGCGCTGCTGTGTCTTCAAAACAGCAATCTGGAGCACAGCTCGTAATCAAAAAGTGATCGGGCCAACACAAAGGTGCTGGGCTGAGGAAGCATGTGTGGTGGCCGAACACCATTTACAAATAGCCAGCACCAGATGTTGTTTGCAGGCAATGCTTGGCCTGAGCACACAGAAGTCATTTATGGCCCTGATTCTTCCACAACAGAAGGCAAGCTTAATAAGCACTTGGAGTTCCTTGGGCAATTAAAGGATATAGAGGGCAGGTCCAGTCCTCCCTTACTGCAGAGGTAGCAGGTAGCAGGCAGCAGGCCAACACAGCAGAGCAAAGTCCAAAGTGGCAGTCACTCCTGGCAGCATAGCAATCAGCAGGCAGCAGGCCAACACAGCAGTGCAAAGTCCAAAGTGACAGTCTCTCCTGGCAGCATAGCAATCAGCAGGCAGCAGACCAACACAACAAAGCAAGTGACAAAGTAGCAGTCCCTCCTGGCAGTGCAGCTCCTCTAGGTGCAGAGGTTCCTCAAGGCCCCAAGGTGAACTAGTTTGGTGGGGTTTAGGGTCCAGTACTTATACCCAAAAAAGTCTTTAATGTAGGGGTGACTTCAAAGTCTCCCCTGAAGTGCACAAGGGTCCCTTTCATACTAGCCCTGTCTGCCAGGGAATTCACAAAGAGTAGCTGTCACTCAGCCTAACCCAGATGTGTATTCAGTGATAGGTTCAGGCAAAGAATGGTTAAAGTAAGAATATGCCAACTTTCTAAAACTGGCATTTTCATTCTTACAATTTAAAACCTGACTTCACTATGAGTTGTGATTTTAAATTGTGAGTCCAGAGACACTAAACTCCAATTGGAAATGACACTTAAAAGATGTTTTAAGGCAAGCCTAATGTTAACCTATAGGAAAGATAGGCCTTGCAGCAGTGGACAATGAATGTAAGAATTTTTCACTACCTGGATATGATAAAGTTAAAAGTACATATCCAACTTTTTAAATACATCGTACCCTAACCAAGGCCTACCTTAGGGATGACATATGTTATAAAAAGGGAGGTTTGGCCTGGCATAGATACAATCCATTCTTTGTACAGGAGTTTAAAAATGTTTTCACATGTATGTACATTTGCCAGGTTGAAATAGCAGCTTGAAACTGCACACACAGGCTTTGACGTTGCAGGCCGGAGACCTGTTTGAAGGCTACTGTAGTGGGTGGCAAAATCAGCGCTGCAGGCCCGCTAGTAGCATTTAATTTGCAGACCCTGGGCACACGTAGTACATTTTATTAGGGACTTACACGTAAATGAAATATGCAAACTGTTGATAAGCCAATGTTACCAATTTTGAGAGTACAGAGCACCTGCATTTTAGCACAGGTAAGCGGTGGTAAAGTGCACAGAATCCTAAAAGTCAGCAAAAATGAATCAGAAAAACAGGAGGTCAGAGGGCAAAAAGTTAGGGAAAAGAACCACAACGAGGATGCCAGGTCTAACAGAGAAGAACTGTGTGGTATGGAACTGTGTGGAGGAAACTTGCGAGAAGTGAAATTGTCGGGCATGGAATTGTGGGGCGTGAAATTGTTAGGCATGAAATTGTGTGGCATGGAATGGAGTGGAATGGAATGGTGTGGTGTGCAATTGTGAGTAGATCAAATAGCAGATAACAAAGGCCCAGATTTCAGAAAAATGGTGCAGTTGTGCATCAAACAAATTAACACCAGCTAAAAAAAAAATCTTGCGCCATCCGTGCGGCATATTTAGAAAAAGAAGCACCATGGCACAAAGGAAAGATTAGCGTAAAAAAATATGATGCTAACCTTTGCGACATGTCATAAGGAAAAACTACGCTAATGCTGCAAAAGCGACGTTAGCATGATTTGCAATTTTTTTTAATTCTAATCATGTTAGCACCATATTTGCAATATTTGCATAAAAAAAAACGCAAGCAAAAAAAAAACAGGGAGCCAAGATGGAGAATGCAGGCCCGGAGAGACCCCAGAGAGATCCCAATCAGCCCAATACAAGCCAGGATGGACCAGGAAAATCCCAGGAGAAGCAGAAGTGCTGCTTCAGTGAGGAGAATGACCTCTTGGTCAGAGAGGTGATAGAGCAACAACACCAGCTGTTCGTCACCTCCAAATTGTCAATAGGTAGGAAGGAGGCCACATGGCAGGCATTAGTAGATAAGGTCAACAGTGTGGCAGAGGTGAAGAAGACTGTTACCAATTGTAAGAAGCGCTGGCACAATTGCAAGCGTAGAACTAAAGAGAAACTGGCCAGGAACCGAAAGGCAGCATTGTAGACTGGAGGTGGAAGTCCAGCACCCAGGAGGACCTGGATGACCTGGAGGAGATGGTGGCAGCGGTCATCCCGGAGGAGCTGGTCACTGGAATCGCAGGACAGTGCAGACTTTCAAGACCTACCACAAATGCACAGTAAGTTGCAGTGCGGGACAATGTGGAAATTAACAAATGGCAGAAGGGGGAGGCACATAGGACACACTGAAATCAAGCAAAAGGGTTGTATCGGGAAACATAGGCCCTCATTATGACATTGCCGGTAAATCCCACTTACCTCCGCAGTGACGGCCGTCAACATACCACTGCAGGGGCGATTATCCGTTCGCCATATTATGACACACACACACCAATCCAACAGAATACTGCCACATACACAAGTCCGCCAGCCCAAAGGTCAGTGATAAAGTGGTGGTACGAACACCCATACCGTTATGCCAACACAACAATGCCCATCACATTATGACCCACGAATCGCCATGGCAGACATTAAACAGTGGTAAACCATTGGCGGTACATACCGCCGCGCTCAGAATGGACACCCACATACAAAACAACACTACATTGGCCAATACGAAAAACACACATCTGACATTCATACACACATCACACCCCACCTCCCATAGCACTATAAAACACACACCCACATTACACACAACCGTTTAAGAATACAAATTATTGCCACCAGACTGACACCAAGACCACTGCGAGAACTAGACACACACACCACTTACACCCATACATACCTCATGCACCCTAAAACACACACTCCACCACATTACTCAATACACTCTCACCAACACACAACACCCATGTCCCCACAAAGGCACCCCTGTCTCACCGATGAGGAGTTAAGGGCCATGATGGAGGAAATTATCAGGGTAGAGCCACAGCTGTTTGGAGCACAGGTACAGCAAATATCCATTGCCAGGAAGATGGAGCTATGGCGGAGAATCGTGGACACGGTCAACGCCATGGGACAGCACCCAAGAACAAGGGATGACATCAGGAAGAGGTGGAACGACCTACGGGGGAAGGTACGTTCCATAGCAGCAAGGTACCAGCTCGCCATACAGAGGACTGGCGGTGGACTCCCACCTCCTAACCCACAGCTCACAGCATGGGAGGAGCAGGTCTTGGCATGACTGCATCCTGAGGGACTCGCTGGAGTAGCCGGAGGATTGGACACTAGTGAGTCAAGATTGACTACTTATCACCCCCCATACCTGCATGACATCTCACCCCCTCACTCCCATCACTCCACTACATCCCACATACTGCACCTACACATATTCCTAAATCTAATGCCAAATCCTCCATCATGGACAGCCCTCCCAGCCCTGCATGGCCGCCCATCACCAAAGCATGCACAGCATAGGGAAACTAACAATAACACAATACATCACTATACACAAGCAAAAGGCAGGAGGGCAACACCAACGATAGAGGGTAAGATAGGGATGTACAATATGTCACAGACATGAAGCATAATACATCACTTACATCCCCACAGGTGCCCCAGCCAATCTCAGCGGAGAGGGGGTGCCACGACAAACCAGTCCCCCAACAGAGGATGCCCCCAGTGATGACAGTAACTCTGGACTTCTGGATCTGGATAAACAACCTGGCCCATCAGGGACCACTGGACAGCCAGTCACCCCAGCCCACTCACAGTCCACCACAGAGCCTCCCCCATCAGTATCCAACACCACAGCACCCAACCATCATACCCACACCTCTGCCCCCAGGACACGTCAACCAGCAGTGTGCCCACCTGTACAGGGACCCCAGGCCACACCTCAGACCCAAGACAATCAGGGACCTGGGGTCAGTTGCAGTGGGCATACCGTTTATGGGACCGGGGCACAAGCCATAAGGGACACTGGGAGGACTGCTGTGTGTGAGGGGGAGGACAGGACCAGGGAACCGACTCTCTAGGAGGCACTCTCCCAAATCCTGGGAGCCTACCAACAGTCCCAGGACACGATGGGCCAAATGCTTGACAACGTGCAGGAGAACAGGTGGCTGCAGGTGGGACAGTATCAGGGGATCAGGGAGGACTTGCAGGCCATTAACACCACTCTGATCTCCATAGCAGGGTTGCTGGCAAACATGGCCAACATCATGAGGGAGGCAACAGCACAGCAGCGGGCCCCTACCACTAGCCAGTCCATTGACCAGCCCTCCACTTCTGCTGCAGCTGGTGGGCAGGAGGCCCCGTCACAGGACCCACAGGCCACCAGCACCCCACCCCCTGCAGAAGGTGAACCACCCCACAAACGTTCCCTGTGAACCAGACAGAAGCCAGAGACATTTTCCAAGGCCACCGCCAGGAAATGAGACTCTCCTGACTGTCCCCCTTGTGTCCCACACAGTCACCTTGTCCACTTTGAACTGGCTTTGCTCACCTTCCTATGGCCACTTGGACACTGGACCTGTGCTATAAACAGACTGGAACAATACCCTGGACTTTCCTCCATCATCACCCCATTCCATTGCACTTTCCCCTCAATTTCTTAGCACTACAATAAACACCCTTGAACACAACCTGATTACCAGTGCTTTATGTTTTGAAAATGTGCATTAATGGAAACAGTCACATCTAGTGCAAATGTTCTGAACATTATGCGAGCATAGAAATAAGGACCTGTAGCTGTCTGTATTCAGCACATTATTACACATTTGTTCTATCACCAACATCTGTAAAATGACAAGCCATAGGTAACAGTACGTTGAGATGCAAAGGAAGTTAATGTCATCATGCTACAACCACACAGAATTCGCCAGTAGTCATAGGAATGGCCAGTTGCTCTGTCTCACCTGTGTGTCATTGGAAGTAAAGACAGATAAGTCATGTTCTGTTGTCCTCATCTTCAGCCTCTTCATCCTCACTGTCCTCAGGGTCTACTGCTGCCACAGGGGCATCTCCAGTCTCCTCCTCCTGCAGAAAGGGTACATGCCGTTGAGGGCGAGGTTGTGCAACATGCACCATGTCACTACTATCTGGCAGACCTTCTCGGGTGAGTAGCACAGGGATCCTCCTGTCAGATAGAGGCTTCTGAACCTGGCCGTCAGGAGCCTGAAGATCCTCTTGATGATCCGTCTGGTTCGCCCATGTGCCTCATTGTAACATTCCTCTGCCCCTGTCTTGGCATTCCTCATAGGGGTCAGCAGCCACAATAGGTTTGGGTAGCCAGAATCACCTACAAGTATTGAGGGACAACATTTAGCCACACATAGGCCCTCTTTACAACCCTGGCGGTTGGTGCTAAAGCAGCGGTAATACTGCCAACAGGCTGGCGGAAACAAAATGGGATTTTGACCATGGCAGTTACTGCCATGCAAAGCCGCCACTTTCACACACCGACAGCCAGGGTGGTAACAACCGCTGGGCTGGAGACTTCGGTCTCCAGCCTAGCGGCTGTCACTAGACCGCCGGCGGTATCAGGACCCCACATACCGCCATGGATTTCGCGGGGTTTTGTACCGCCACGAAATCCATGGCGGTAGGCACTATCAGTGCCAGGGAATTCATTCCCTGGCACTGATTAGGGTCTCCCCCTCCCTTCTCCACTGAGTCCTTCCCCTCCTCTGAGTCCTCCCCCAACACCCATGACCCCCCTATAACCCCCCAAAGGTGGTAGGACCCCCCACACCCACAGAAACCCCCACACACACCGCCTACACGCACGCTCACACCACACACACATACAGGCACACATACATGCACACATACATACACGTCACATTTCCCATACACACATTATACCCCCCGCATGCATACACGCACTCACACAACCCTTCTACACACTCACACGCACACCCCCATGCACGCACACACCACACAACACCCCCTCCCCCAACGGACGATCATCTTACCTGTTCCGGTGGGTGGGGACCAAAGCTCTCCTATTAGCCACATTCTGTGCCTCTGCAGTTGGGCCTTCACATTTGGGATGCTGCTATTCCTCAGAATAAAGACATCATGCACCGACCCAGGATACTTAGCATTGATGTGAGAGATATACTGGTCCGCCAGGCACACTATTTGCACATTCATTGAGTGGAAACTCTTACGATTCCTGAACACCTGTTCATTCTAGCGGGGGGAACAAACGCAATATGTGTCCCGTCAATCGCCCCAATAATATTGGAGATATGTCCCATTGCATAGAATCCGGCCTTGACAGTGCCCAAGTCTTCCACCTAGGGGAAAGAAATGTAGGTGCACATGTCTTTTACCATGGCAGAGAACACTCTTGCCAGCACGATTGAGAACACTGGCTGTGACATTCCTGCTGCCAAGCCCATTGTCACTTGGAAAGAACCAGTTGCCAAGAAATGGAGCACTGATAGCACTTGCACAAGAGGGGCGATCCCAGTCGGATGACGGATAGCAGATATTAGGTCAGACTCCAACTGGGCTTACAGCTCTGTGATTGTGGCCATGTATAGCCTCTAGGTGAGTATAATGTGCCTGACCTCCAGTGTAGCCAAGTCCACAAGGGGTCTGTGTAGGAGGCTGGCCTGGCCTATAGTGGGTACCTGATGGTACTTACACCTTGTGCCAGGTCCAGTTGTCCCTTATTAGTAGATTAGTAGTGTTCTAGCATCCTAGGCTGATATAGGTAGGTATAGCAGAGCAGCTTAGGCTGAACTAGGAGACATGGAAAGCTCTTGCTATACCACTTATATCATATAGGTACTATATCATAAGAAACACAATACTCAGGGTTACTAAAAATAAAGGTACTTTATTTTAGTGACAATGTGCCAAAAATATCTCAGAGGATATACTCCCTTAGGAGGTAAGTAAAATACACAAAATATGCACCCAAACCAAAATCAGGTAAGTAAACAGTTAGAAAAATAGTGCAAACACTGTAGAATACAATAGGATGCAATAGGCCTAGTTGCAACACAAACCATATACTATGAAAGTGGAATGCAAACCACAAATGGACCCCTAGGCTGGTGTAGTGTGTAGAGGGTCACACGGAGTGTAAGAAAACACTAAGGGTGTCCAAGATACCCCACCCCAAGACCCTGGAAAGTAGGAGTAAAGTACTACCATGTCCCCAGAAACACACTAAACTTCTGATAGAGGATTTTGCAAAGACTGCAACGCACTGAAGACGGATTCCTGGACCTGAGGACCTGCAAAGGAAGGGGTCCAAGTCCAAGAGTCGTGAAAGTGTCCTGGGGGGGGGGCAGGAGCCCACTAAACCCCGGATGAAGGTGCAAAATGGCTGCCTTGAAGATTCTGGAACAACGAAAGGTGCTAGGAACTTCTCCTCCGTGCAGAAGAGGTCCCACGAACTGCTGGAGGATGCAGAGTTGTTTCTTTGGCAAAAGACCGTAAACAAGCCTTGCTAGCTGCAAGAGTCACGGTTGAAGAAAAAGGGTGCTGCCTGGGCCCAGAAGGACCAGGATGTTGCCACCTGGGAGAGGAGACAGAGTGGGCCCTCAGCAACGTAGGGAGCCCACACAAAAGAAGGTAGCACACGCAGAAGCATTTGAACAAGGGTTCAAGAAGTCTTAAAACGGCGGTCATCTCAACACTGCAAAAGAGGGTCCCACGAAGCCGGAGGTCAACTCAGGGAGTTGAGCAATGCAAGACAGAGTGCTGGGGACAAGGGCTTGGCTGCCCACAAAGGATTCCGTGGAAATGTGCACAGGAGCCCTAGCAGCTTCAGTTCACGAGGTGCACAGGATTACTGTCTGGAGAGGGGCGGCAAGGACTTACCTCCTCCGAATTTGGACAGTTGGACCACTGGACAGTCTGGGTCACTTGGGTCCACCACCTGTATTCCAGGGTCCACGCTCATTAGGATGAGAGGGGTCCCAGAGTACCGGTGACACTGAAGTTTGGTGCCTGCTGAAGCAGGGGGAAGATTCCGTCGACCCACAGGAGATTTCTTTGTGGCTCCCAGTGCAGGATGAAGGCAGGCAGCCCCCAAAGCATGCACCACCAGGAACCAGTTGAAAAAGCCGTCAGGATTAGGCACTACAATGTCGCTGGTAGTCTTCTTGCTACTTTGTTGCAGTTTTGCAGCTGTCCTGGAGCAGTCATCGGTCGATCCTTGGCAGAAGTCGAAGAGAGAGGTGCAAAGGAACTAAAGTGAATTCTTGCAAGTCGTTATCTGAGGAAAAGCCCACAGGAGAGACCCTAAATAGCCCTCAGAGGAGGATTGGCCACCTAGCCAGGAGAGCACCTATCAGGAGGGGTCTCTGACGTCACCTGCTGGCACTGGTCACTCAGAGGCCGTCACACCTCTGGATCCAAGATGGTTGAGGTCTGGTACACACTGGAGGAGCTCTGGGTACCACCCCTGGGGTGGTAATGGACAGGGGAGTGGTCATTCCCCTTTCCTTTGTCCAGTTTCATGCCAGAGCAGGGACTGGGGGTTCCCTAAACCAGTGTAGACTAGCTTATGCAAGGAGGGCACCATCTGTGCCCTTCAAAGCATTTCCAGAGGCTGAAAGAGGCTACTCCTCCCCAGCCCTTAACACCTATTTCCAAAGGGAGAGGGTGTAACACGCTCTCTCAGAGGAAATTCTTTGTTCTGCCTTCCTGGGACTGGCCTGCCCAGGCCCCAGGAGGGCAGAACCCTGTTTGTGGGGTGGCAGCAGCAGTAGCTGCAGAGAAAACCCCTGAGAGCTGGTTTGGCAGTACATGGGGTCCATAGAGGAGCCCCAGGCATGCATGGGACTGGCACCCCAATACCAGATTTGGCATGGGGGGACAATTCCATGATCTTAGACATGTTACATGGCCATATTTGGAGTTACCATTGTGAAGCTACATACAGGAATTTACCTTTATGTAGTGCCCGCGTGTAATGGCGTCTCCGCACTCACAACGTCCGGGGAAATGGCCCTGAACTATGTGGGGGCACCTTTGCTAGTGCAAGGGTGCCCTCACACTTAGTAACTTTGTGCCTAACCTTCAGCAAGGGAAGGCTAGACATATAGGTGAGTTATAAGTTACTTAAGTGCAGTGAAAAATGGCTGTGAAATAACGTGTGCATTATTTCACTCAGGCTGCAGTGGCAGTCCTGTGTAAGATTTGTCTGAGCTCCCTTTGGGTGACAAAAGAAATGCTGCAGCCCATAGGGATCTCCTGGAACCCCAATACCCTGGGTACCTAGGTACCTTATACTAGGGAATTATAAGGGTGTTCCAGTGTGCCAATTAGAATTGGTAACAATGGTCACTAGCCTATAGTGACAATTTTAAAGGCAGAGACAGCATTAGCACTGAGGTTCTGGTTAGCAGAGCCTCAGTGACACAGTTAGTCACTACACAGGTACACACATTCAGGCTACACACTTTGAGCACAGGGGTCCTGGCTAGCAGGATCCCAGTGAGACAGGCAAAAACAAACTTACATACATGTAAAAATGGGGGTAACATGCCAGGCAAGATGGTACTTTCCTACAGTCTGTACACAGGGGTATGTCTCCACCTCCTATTCATCTGCAGCGGTAGGTACCTAAGGGAAACAAGAGTGAGTAGGCTGTCACAATTTGAACAATGAAAACTACAACTTCAGTGTACATGGTGCATTTATGTTATGGGACAGTGGGAATGGAGAGGTATGTGCTAATCTAGTCTGTGACGCAGCTAATGTCGATCTGACCGTTGCCCCCCCGTGAAATGGCAACTGCCTGTCATGTATGTAGGGACAGGTGGAAGTCAGGTAATTCCGCCTACTTTGGGTGTCGTGGCGAAATGCGGTCTTGCACAGCCGTGCAATTGCTCATTGGATAATATGGGGCTCTATGGAGTACAGCCACCAATGGGGATCTGCGCCGACGGTGACAGTGTACACCGCCGTGGACGTGACAGCCATTTTCTATCTGATTCCTCACTTGTTTCCTGACCTTCAACAGGAGAACACCTACACTGCGTGTGCTGCTGTGACCTGTGTCTGGAACCTACCATAGCCTGTGTGACTTTGGAGGAGTTGGATTGACTGGTCGATGGGGTCCTACCCCAGTACGGGCTGCTGTATGGGCCTCCAGAACACCAGGTGAATACACATTGGGCACAATGCATGTGAGAAGGATGCATGGAGATGTTTGTGAAAACATCGTGTCATTGGGGGGTGAGGGGAATGTCTTGTGGTGGTATACATAGTGTGCGCCGGGTAATGTGTGTGCCAATGGTGATGGAAACAGGATTGGTGGGCCATATGTGTGACAGGCTGCACTGTTTGTTCAATTATGTTCTCCTGTCTGGATTACCTCCTCAGGTCAGCACCCATCAAAAGAAGGGATTATGGCGTGCCATCGCCAAGGACGTGTGGATCCTGGGGGTCTATGGCAGGCGGAGCAACCATTGTCAGAAACAGTGGGAGGACCTAAGACACTGGGCATGGAAGACTGCGGAGGCCCAGCTGGGGATGGCCTCCCAATGAGGAAGGGATGACTGTCGGAACCTGACCCCCCTGATGGCCTGCATACTGGTGGTGGCCTACCCAGAGCTGGATGGGCGCTTGAGGGAATCACAGCAGCCACAAGGGGGTGAGTACATTGGGTATTATTCAAAAACTTGGCAGGAGGGGTGGGATCCGGGTGGTGGATGTGAGTTAGTGGGTGCCCCTAAGACCAGGCCAGACATTGCTGTGTCGGTCAACTCTAGGGTAATGGGTGTATGGCAAATGCAGGAAACCTAGCTTGTTAGCATTCCATTTCAGGCAGGGCTTTGTGGGTACCAGGAGGGGTGCAGTTGGCGGTGTGTGGCCCTCATCCTGTCTTTGCATCTAGCCAAATCACTGGCAGTGCAATTCATAGTGCTTAAGCCTGATCCCTGTGTGTGACGGTGCTGTGTATGCCAACTGTGGTGTTGGTGCAGTAATTGAATCAGTGTTTCCTTTTTGTCTCTCCCCCCTTTTTTGCTCTGTCATTCTGTCCATTTGTGCATTAGCATCATCTGGCGGAGGAGCAGGGGCACCGGCAACAGAGGGAGCTGCATCCCACAGGACCCTGGAGGCAGAGTCCATCGATGCCGGGGGAACCAGTGGGACGGAGGGCGAGGGGAGCACCACGGCGGAGACAGGAGGTGAAAACACAGACTCAAATACCTCATCTGATGAGAGCTCCCTGGTGGTGGTGACACATCTGTGACCACCCCAGCTGCAGGTACAGCCGCCATCCCCTGTACCAGCAGTGCCCTCCCAGTATCCCTCAGCGAGTCGCCCGCTCACCCAGGAGGTTAGGCATCTCCTTCGCCCCAGGCACCTCAGGCCCTGCCCCAGTGAGCCCTGCTGCCCTGAATGAGGAGGCTATTGACCTTCTGAGATCCATCTCTGTAGGGCAATCAACCATTGTGAATGCCATCCAGGGGCTGGCATCCCAAAAGCAGCAATGCAGTGCATTCCTGGAGGGCATCCACGGTGGATTGGCGGCCCAACTAAGATCGATTCAGGCTCTGGCCTCCTCTCTGATGGCAGCCATTGTCCTTGTTTCTACCGTCCCTCTTCCAACTACCACTTCCCAGTCCCAGTCTCCTCAACCCCAACCCATCCCAAGCACACATACTGACAAGAATGCACACAAGACAACACCCAAGAGTGGCACAGGCAAACACAGGCACCACACTTCATCCCACAAGCACTCACGCAAACACCAGACAGTTGCAAACACAACCACATCCACTGCCTCCACTGTCTCCCCCTCCTCCTCCACCTCTCTCCCAGTCACGTCCACACTTACACCTGTATGCACTGAACAAACATCCACCAACATCATCACCACACCAAGCAGCACACATCTCACTAGCAGACATCTCCACAACAACCATGCACGCGTCCCCTGTGTCCTCTCCCACCTGTTTGTCCCACCCTCCTAAAGGACACAAATGTAAGTACTCACACACCCAACAGCCATCCACCTCCCATCAGCATACTGCCCATGCACCTACACCCAAACCCAGCAGACATACACCTCCTACAACCACTCCCTTGACCTCCACTCCCATCCCTCCTCCCTCCTTCCACCCCACCGTCCCTAAGAAGCTTTTCCTTGCACAACTTGACCTCTTCCTTCCCCCTCTCCCCAGTCCTGCCCGTAACAGCAGGGTCCCAACGGACCATCCCAGCACCTCAGCCAAACAGTCCACACGGACAGTGGTGGCACCACCTAGTCGTGGTGGAAAGTCAGTGAAGGATCCCACTCCACCAGCCTAGAAGGAGAAGGATCCCACACCTCCAGCCAAGAAGGGGAAGGAGTCTGCACCTCCTGCTTTGAAGGGGAAGAAGCACTCAACTCCTGCCTGGAAGGCTAAGGAACACATACAACCTGCCATAAAGGGCAAGAAGCCATCAACCCCTGCCAGGAAGGGTAAGGATTCCACTCCCCATGTCATGGAGGCGTAGAAGCCCTCTACTCTACTCAGGGTGACACCTCCACCACCACCAGTGGTCACTGGGCCCCCACCGCCAGCTGAGGAAGTGCAGCCATCACCACCTGCAGAGGCTGCCCAGGAGGCACCTCCATCGGCCACCAACGTGCAGCCATCAACCACCTGCAGAGGCTGCCCAGGAGGCACCTCCATCTGCCACCAACGTGCAGCCATCACCACCAACAGAAGCCATGAGAGACTGTGGCCTTGCACCCCCAGGACAGAGAAATGGGCATGCAGCCCCCTCCAGAACGAGTGGGCAAGTCACCCACCTGAAAGACTGTGGTCTTGCACTCCCCAGGACAGAGTAATAGGCATGGAGCCTCCTCCAGAAACAGTGGGCAAGTCACCCACCTGAGAGACTGTGGCCTTGCACTCCCTAGGACAGGGAAATGGGGATGGAGCCCCCTCCAGAACCAGTGGGCAAGTCACCTACCTGAGACTTTGTGGCCTTGCACTCCCCAGGATAGAGAAATGGGCATGGAGCCCCCTCCAGAAACAGTGGGCTTGTTCCCGACTTTGGCTGAGGTGCCACCCACCCCTCGTCCCCCTGAGGTGCCTGCCCACTTGCAAACTGATGCCCCTGCAGAGTTCTATCCGGATGAAGTCAGGATTCGAGTTGGGCCTTGGACTGTGCCCTGTGGCCATGTGGGCCCTTTAAACATTGGACTGGGCAGTGTCCCTTTTTGTACATTTGTACATATCTGTTTCACTGACAATTCAATTATTTATTAGCTGTTGATATCAATACATTCACCTTGGTGTATTCCTGTTGTTGTTGCATTATTCTGCCTTGTATCGGGTGCAAATTGTTTTTCGTGTGCAGCTGGTTGTGTGTATGGTGTGTGTGTGTGTCGGGTGTGTGTTGTGCGTGTGTGTGTCACTCTCGTTTTCCTCCCTTGTGTGTTAGGCGGCTGTACTCACCGTCGTTGTCTTCATCGGTGTTCCAGGTGGAGCATAACATAGAAGATCATCGAAAAAACTTGCAGTTTGGGTTCCACGGCGGCGTTGCTCTTCCCTGTGTCTCCGATGGTGAGTCTTTTCTCTTCTGGGATGCGTTTCCGCCTGGCTTTTGATGGCGTTGGTACCGCCCCGGAAAAGGTGGCAGATTGTAGTGTCTTAATATGGTGGGTGGTACTTTGTCTTCCGCCTGGCTGTTGACGGCTACCGCCGCAGTGAGTGTTGTTTTCATCCTGGCGGTTGGTGTGGTACATTGGCTGTCTATGGGAGTTATCACTGCCATGGTCATAATTTGACGGTAGTTACTGCCAGCCTGTTGGCGGTATTACCGCCACTTTATCTCCCACTGCCAGGGACATAATGAGGGCCATAGGGCCAGAATCAAAAGGCCCTATTGTCACTTTTAGTGATTCTCCGGTGGTGCTATGCACTCCGCCGTATTTACAAAGTGACGTAAATATGGCCCCTTCACAAGCAGCACTTTGCCTGGAAGGGGCATGCAATTGGTGTTGCTGTGGGTGTGCCACAACAACACCCATTGCATTTTAAGGTTGCCCCAGATTTATGAGTTTTTGTAAATCTGAAGCTGTGTAAAATTCTAACACCACCCCAGGGGTGGCATTAGCATTGTGCAACGAGGAGAAATGCTTTCATTCCTTCTCACATTTTTGTTCTTCCCATGTGTGCTGCGTTCTGCAGCACACATAAAAAGTGCAAATGGCCATAGATGATTGTTTTTGTGCAGAAAGGTGTCCCTGTCCATCAGGGTTTTGGATACTATCGGGGTGTCATCTGCGAATAAAAGTGTTGCGATCTTTTAGTTACCTAAGGCTGGTGCATCAGAGGGCTGCAAGGTGAGGTCTTGGATTACCTGATTCAAATAGAGGGAGAAGAGAGTTGGAGCTAGTACACAGCCCTGCCGAATGCCCCTGACTACTATGATTGGATCTGTGAGACCTCCCTGGTTACCCCAGCGTATTTTTGCATAGTTGGCCTCATGTAGTTGGATTGTTGTGGTCAGGAGCCTGGGGGCATACCCATCTAGTTGAGGACCTCCCAAAGTTTACCTCTAGGGTCCAGATCGAATGCAGATTTAAGGTCTATAAAGGCTACGTAGAGACTCCACTTCCCTATCACTACAACCTTCCAATACAAAAGCAGAAACCTAAACACCTGAGCTATGGTCCTGTTTTTAGATCTGAAGCAAGCCTGGAATGGTGATAGGATGTCATTCTCAGAAATCCAATCTTGGATTTTCAATAGTAGGGCACGGCAAAATACCTTTTGTGCTGTATCTATGAGACGTATTGGCCTATAGTTGGCGGGTAGGGACCTATCGCCTTTCTTGTAAATGGGTATTACCTCAGCACCCCTCCAGGACTCGGGAGTGGGGGCTCCCCTAACAATTGCGTTGGATAAGAGAAGGTTATACTCAGCCCATTTATCGGTGTTGTGAAGAAAAATGTCACTGGGAATGCCATCGGGGCCAGCGGCTTTCAGGCAAACTAAATTGTTAAGTGTATCTCGGATATCTCCCAAGTTAAACAAACCATCCACCTGGGGTGGTATTCGGCTGTGGTGTAAGTGGAAGGACAGAGATAGTTGCTACTTGGCTTTCAACATTATAGAGAGAGTTGAAGTGTTGGAACCAGTCTGAGGGCAGGATACTGTTGCCAATTGCAAGGGCTCCCTTTTGACTCCTATTGCTCAACATAAGCCAAAAGGATCTGGAATCCCTGCGTTCACATGCAACCTTCAAGAGTCTCCATCTTTCTTCATCCCAGTCCTTCCCGGCCTTGTTCTGCGTCTACTTGTACAGATTCCGCAGAGTCCTAACTTGGGCGACATCCTTTTGTTTGATTGTACTGATTAAATTTGTTCATACCATTCAGCAGCCTCGATTGTACCAGTTATCACCCTCATGGTGAGGAGCACTGCCAGTGTTGTGGGCAACTGGCAAAGCTAGTAGCTGCTCCAATCTTTTGAAAAACTCAGTGTGAACTTCGATTAGAGAGGAAATGTTTCCCACGTCTTCTCCCATTGTGGATATCAATGCTACGCAATATGTCAGGTCTAAATACCAGAATCCTTTGCAAACCTCAAAATTTGGCTAAAAAAACACATGTTCCTCACATTTCTGTGGCAGAAAGTTCTGGAATCTGAGAGGAGCGACAAATTTCCTTCCACCCAGCATTCCCCCACGTCTCCCGATAAAAATAATACCTCACTTGTGTGGGTAGGCCTAGCGCCCGCGACAGGATATGCCCCAAAACACAACCTGGACACATCACAGAAAACAGAGCTGTTTTTAGCAAAGTGACTACCTGTAGATTTTGGCCTCTAGCTCAGCCGCCACCTAGGGAAACCTACCAAACCTGTGCATTTCTGAAAACTAGAGACCTAGGGGAATCCAAGGAGGGGTGACTTGTGTGGCTCGGACCAGGTTCGGTTACCCAGAATCCTTTGCAAACCTCAAAATTTGGCTAAAAAAACACATGTTCCTCACATTTCTGTGGCAGAAAGTTCTGGAATCTGAGAGGAGCCACAAATTTCCTTCCACCTAGCGTTCCCCCACGTCTCCCGATAAAAATGATACCTCACTTGTGTGGGTAGGCCTAGCGCCCGCGACAGGATATGCCCCAAAACACAACGTGGACATATCACAGAAAACAGAGCTGTTTTTAGCAAAGTGACTACCTGTAGATTTTGGCCTCTAGCTCAGCCGCCACCTAGGGAAACCTACCAAACCTGTGCATTTCTGAAAACTAGAGACCTAGGGGGATCCAAGGAGGGGTGACTTGCGGGGCTCGGACCAGGTTCTGTTACCCAGAATCCTTTGCAAACCTCAAAATTTGGCTAAAAAAACACATGTTCCTCAAATTTCTGTGGCAGAAAGTTCTGGAATCTGAGAGGAGCCACAAATTTCCTTCCACCCAGCGTTCCCCCACGTCTCCCGATAAAAATGATACCTCACTTGTGTGGGTAGGCCTAGCGCCCTCGACAGGATATGCCCCAAAACACAACGTGGACATATCACAGAAAACAGAGCTGTTTTTAGCAAAGTGACTACCTGTAGATTTTGGCCTCTAGCTCAGCCGCCACCTAGGGAAACCTACCAAACCTATGCATTTCTGAAAACTAGAGACCTAGGGGAATCCAAGGAGGGGTGACTTGTGTGGCTCGGACCAGGTTCTGTTACCCAGAATCCTTTGCAAACCTCAAAATTTGGCTAAAAAAACACATGTTCCTCACATTTCTGTGGCAGAAAGTTCTGGAATCTGAGAGGAGCCACAAATTTCCTTCCACCCAGCGTTCCTCCACGTCTCCCGATAAAAATGATACCTCACTTGTGTGGGTAGGCCTAGCGCCCGCGACAGGATATGCCCCAAAACACAACGTGGACATATCACAGAAAACAGAGCTGTTTTTAGCAAAGTGACTACCTGTAGATTTTGGCCTCTAGCTCAGCCACCACCTAGGGAAACCTACCAAACTTGTGCATTTCTGAAAACTAGAGACCTAGGGGAATCCAAGGAGGGGTGACTTGCGGGGCTCGGACCAGGTTCTGTTACCCAGAATCCTTTGCAAACCTCAAAATTTGGCTAAAAAAACACATGTCCCTCACATTTCTGTGGCAGAAAGTTCTGGAATCTGAGAGGAGCTACAAATTTCCTTCCACCCAGCGTTCCCCCAAGTCTCCCGATAAAAATGATACCTCACTTGCGTGGGTAGGCCTAGCGCCGGCGACAGGAAACACCCCAAAGCGCAACGTGGACACATCCTAAATTTTGGAAAAAAACAGAGGTGTTTTTTGCGAAGTGCCTACCTGTAGATTTTGGCCTCTAGCTCAGCCGGCACCTAGGGAAACCTACCAAACCTGTGCATTTCTGAAAACTAGAGACCTAGGGGAATCCAAGGAGGGGTGACTTGCGGGGCTCGGACCAGGTTCTGTTACCCAGAATCCTTTGCAAACCTCAAAATGTGGCTAAAAAAACACATGTCCCTCACATTTCTGTGGCAGAAAGTTCTGGAATCTGAGAGAAGCTACAAATTTCCTTCCACCCAGCGTTCCCCCAAGTCTCCCGATAAAAATGATACCTCACTTGCGTGGGTAGGCCTAGCGCCGGCGACAGGAAACACCCCAAAGCGCAACGTGGACACATCCTAAATTTTGGAAAAAAACAGAGGTGTTTTTTGCGAAGTGCCTACCTGTAGATTTTGGCCTCTAGCTCAGCCGGCACCTAGGGAAAGCTACCAAACCTATGCATTTCTGAAAACTAGAGACCTAGGGGAATCCAAGGAGGGGTGACTTGTGTGGCTCGAACCAGGTTCTGTTACCCAGAATCCTTTGCAAACCTCAAAATTTGGCTAAAAATACACATGTTACTCACATTTCTGTGGCAGAAAGTTCTGGAATCTGAGAGGAGCTACAAATTTCCTTCCACACAGCGTTCCCCCAAGTCTCCCGATAAAAATGATACCTCACTTGCGTGGGTAGGCCTAGCGCCGGCGACAGGAAACACCCCAAAGCGCAACGTGGACACATCCTAAATTTTGGAAAAAAACAGAGGTGTTTTTTGCGAAGTGCCTACCTGTAGATTTTGGCCTCTAGCTCAGCCGGCACCTAGGGAAACCTACCAAACCTGTGCATTTCTGAAAACTAGAGACCTAGGGGAATCCAAGGAGGGGTGACTTGCGGGGCTCGGACCAGGTTCTGTTACCCAGAATCCTTTGCAAACCTCAAAATTTGGCTAAAAATACACATGTTACTCACATTTCTGTGGCAGAAAGTTCTGGAATCTGAGAGGAGCCACAAATTTCCTTCCACCTAGCGTTCCCCCACGTCTCCCGATAAAAATGATACCTCACTTGTGTGGGTAGGCCTAGCGCCCGCGACAGGATATGCCCCAAAACACAACGTGGACATATCACAGAAAACAGAGCTGTTTTTAGCAAAGTGACTACCTGTAGATTTTGGCCTCTAGCTCAGCCGCCACCTAGGGAAACCTACCAAACCTATGCATTTCTGAAAACTAGAGACCTAGGGGGATCCAAGGAGGGGTGACTTGCGGGGCTCGGACCAGGTTCTGTTACCCAGAATCCTTTGCAAACCTCAAAATTTGGCTAAAAAAACACATGTTCCTCAAATTTCTGTGGCAGAAAGTTCTGGAATCTGAGAGGAGCCACAAATTTCCTTCCACCCAGCGTTCCCCCACGTCTCCCGATAAAAATGATACCTCACTTGTGTGGGTAGGCCTAGCGCCCGCGACAGGATATGCCCCAAAACACAACGTGGACATATCACAGAAAACAGAGCTGTTTTTAGCAAAGTGACTACCTGTAGATTTTGGCCTCTAGCTCAGCCGCCACCTAGGGAAACCTACCAAACCTATGCATTTCTGAAAACTAGAGACCTAGGGGAATCCAAGGAGGGGTGACTTGTGTGGCTCGAACCAGGTTCTGTTACCCAGAATCCTTTGCAAACCTCAAAATTTGGCTAAAAATACACATGTTACTCACATTTCTGTGGCAGAAAGTTCTGGAATCTGAGAGGAGCTACAAATTTCCTTCCACCCAGCGTTCCCCCAAGTCTCCCGATAAAAATGATACCTCACTTGCGTGGGTAGGCCTAGCGCCGGCGACAGGAAACACCCCAAAGCGCAACGTGGACACATCCTAAATTTTGGAAAAAAACAGAGGTGTTTTTTGCGAAGTGCCTACCTGTAGATTTTGGCCTCTAGCTCAGCCGGCACCTAGGGAAACCTACCAAACCTGTGCATTTCTGAAAACTAGAGACCTAGGGGAATCCAAGGAGGGGTGACTTGCGGGGCTCGGACCAGGTTCTGTTACCCAGAATCCTTTGCAAACCTCAAAATTTGTCTAAAAATACACATGTTACTCACATTTCTGTGGCAGAAAGTTCTGGAATCTGAGAGGAGCCACAAATTTCCTTCTACCCAGCGTTCCCCCAAGTCTCCCGATAAAAATGATACATCACTTGTGTGGGTAGGACTAGCGCCCACGAAAGGAAAGGGCCCAAAACACAACGTGGACACATCACATTTTTTTATAAAAAGCAGTGCCTACCTGTGGATTTTGGCCTGTAGCTCAGCCGACACCTGAGGAAACCTAGCAAACCAGTGCATTTTTGAAAACTAGAAACCCAGGGGAATCCAAGATGAGGTGACTTGCGGGGCTCAGACCAGGTTATGTTACCCAGAATCCTTTGCAAACATCAAAATTTGGCCCAAAAAACACTTTTTCCTCTCATTTCGGTGACAGAAAGTTCTGGAATCTGAGAGGAGCCACAAATTTCCTTCCACCCAGCGTTCCCCTAAGTCTCTCGATAAAAATGGTACATCACTTCTGTGGGTAGGCCTAGCGCCCACAAAAGGAAATGGCCCAAAACACAACGTGGACACAACATATTTTTTCACAGAAAACAGAGGTGTTTTTTGCAAGGTGCCTACCTGTGGTGTTTGGCCTGTAGCTCAGCCGGCCCCAGGCCCCCTTGCCTACGGGGTCGCTCCCCCTGCGTGACATTGGCACCAAAAAACAAATCCCCGGTGCCTAGTGGTTTCTGCCCCCTTGGGGGCAGGTTGACCTAAACTCAGCCAATCTGCCCCCAAGGGGGGCAGAAATGGCCTAAATACAATTTGTCCCCCAGGGGAGCGACTTTTGCCTGATGGGTCGCTCCCCATCTCTAAAAAATAAAAAAAATAAAAAAAAAGAAAAATTCCCCTGGCGCCTAGAGGTTTCTGCCCCCCTCCCCCCCCCCGGGGGCAGATCGGCCTAATAATAGGCCGATCTGCCCCCCGGGGGGGCAGAAATGGCCTAAAATAAATTTGCCCCCCCAAACACCCCCCCCCCCCCGGGAGCGACCCTTGCCTACGGGGTCGCTCCCCCTGCGTCACATTGGCGCCAAAAAACAAATCCCCGGTGCCTAGTGGTTTCTGCCCCCTTGGGGGCAGATTGACCTAAAATTGGCCAATCTGCCCCCAGGGGGGCAGAAATGGTCTAAATACAATTTGCCCCCCCAGGGGAGCGACCCTTGCCTGATGGGTCGCTCCCCATCTCTAAAAAAAGAAACAACAAAAAAAAAAAACACAAAAAAAAAATTGCCCTGGCGCCTAGAGTGTTCTGCCCCCCCCCCCCCGGGGGGCAGTTCGGCCTAATAATAGGCCGATCTGTCCCCCGGGGGGGCAGAAATGGCCTAAAATAAATTTGCCCCCTCAACCCCCACCCCCCCCCCCCCCGGGAGCGACCCTTGCCTACGGGGTCGCTCCCCCTGCGTGACATTGGCGCCAAAAAACAAATCCCCGGTGCCTAGTGGTTTCTGCCCCCTTGGGGGCAGATTGACCTAAAATTGGCCAATCTGCCCCCAGGGGGGCAGAAATGGTCTAAATACAATTTGCCCCCCCAGGGGAGCGACCCTTGCCTGATGGGTCGCTCCCCATCTCTAAAAAAAGAAACAACAACAAAAAAACACACAAAAAAAAAATTGCCCTGGCGCCTAGAGTGTTCTGCCCCGCCCCCCCGGGGGCAGTTCGGCCTAATAATAGGCCGATCTGTCCCCCGGGGGGGGCAGAAATGGCCTAAAATAAATTTGCCCCCCCAACCCCCACCCCCCCCCCGGGAGCGACCCTTGCCTACGGGGTCGCTCCCCCTGCGTGACATTGGCGCCAAAAAACAAATCCCCGGTGCCTAGTGGTTTCTGCCCCCTTGGGGGCAGATTGACCTAAAATTGGCCAATCTGCCCCCAGGGGGGCAGAAATGGTCTAAATACAATTTGCCCCCCCAGGGGAGCGACCCTTGCCTGATGGGTCACTCCCCATCTCTAAAAAAAGAAACAACAAAAAAAAAACACACAAAAAAAAAATTGCCCTGGCGCCTAGAGTGTTCTGCCCCCCCCCCCCGGGGGCAGTTCGGCCTAATAATAGGCCGATCTGTCCCCCGGGGGGGCAGAAATGGCCTAAAATAAATTTGCCCCCGCAACCCCCACCCCCCCCCCCCCGGGAGCGACCCTTGCCTACGGGGTCGCTCCCCCTGCGTGACATTGGCGCCAAAAAACAAATCCCCGGTGCCTAGTGGTTTCTGCCCCCTTGGGGGCAGATTGACCTAAAATTGGCCAATCTGCCCCCAGGGGGGCAGAAATGGTCTAAATACAATTTGCCCCCCCAGGGGAGCGACCCTTGCCTGATGGGTCACTCCCCATCTCTAAAAAAAGAAACAACAAAAAAAAAACACACAAAAAAAAAATTGCCCTGGCGCCTAGAGTGTTCTGCCCCCCCCCCCCCCGGGGGCAGTTCGGCCTAATAATAGGCCGATCTGTCCCCCGGGGGGGGCAGAAATGGCCTAAAATAAATTTGCCCCCCCAACCCCCCCCCCCCCCGGGAGCGACCCTTGCCTACGGGGTCGCTCCCCCTGCGTGACATTGGTGCCAAAAAACAAATCCCCGGTGCCTAGTGGTTTCTGCCCCCTTGGGGGCAGATTGACCTAAAATTGGCCAATCTGCCCCCAGGGGGGCAGAAATGGTCTAAATACAATTTGCCCCCCCAGGGGAGCGACCCTTGCCTGATGGGTCGCTCCCCATCTCTAAAAAAAGAAACAACAAAAAAAAAACACACAAAAAAAAAATTGCCCTGGCGCCTAGAGTGTTCTGCCCCCCCCCCGGGGGCAGTTCGGCCTAATAATAGGCCGATCTGTCCCCCGGGGGGGCAGAAATGGCCTAAAATAAATTTGCCCCCCCAACCCCCACCCCCCCGCCCCCCGGGAGCGACCCTTGCCTACGGGGTCGCTCCCCCTGCGTGACATTGGCGCCAAAAAACAAATCCCCGGTGCCTAGTGGTTTCTGCCCCCTTGGGGGCAGATTGACCTAAAATCGGCCAATCTGCCCCCAGGGGGGCAGAAATGGTCTAAATACAATTTGCCCCCCAGGGGAGCGACCCTTGCCTGATGGGTCGCTCCCCATCTCTAAAAAAAGAAAGAACAAAAAAAAAAACACAAAAAAAAAAATTGCCCTGGCGCCTAGAGGTTTCTTCCCCCCCTGGGGGCAGATCGGCCTAATAATAGGCCGATCTGCCCCCAGGGGGGGCAGAAATGGCCTAAAATAAATTGCCCTCCCCCCCAGGGAGCGACCCTTGCCTAAGGGGTCGCTCCCTTTGCGTGAAATTCACGCAAAGAAAAAACTCCCTGGTGTCTAGTGGTTTCTACCCCCCTTGGGGGCAGATTGGCCTCATCAAAATAGGCCAATCTGCCCCCAAGGGGGGCAGAAATGGCCAAAATATAATTTTCCCCCAAGGGGAGCGACCCTTGCCTAAGGGGTCGCTCCCCACCTCAATAAAAAAAAAAGAAACAAAAAAAAAAAATGGTCCCTGGTGCCTAGAGGTTTCTGCCCCCCCTGGGGGCAGATCAGCCTAGTAAGGCCGATCTGCCCCCAGGGGGGGCAGAAAAGGCCTTTTCAAAAAAATGCCCCCCCTGGGAGCGACCCTTGCCCAAGGGGTCGCTCCCTTTTGTCAATTTCAATGAAGAAAAAAAAAAATCCCTGGTGTCTAGTGGGGTTTCAAAAGCCGGATTGCGAGCAATCCGGCTTTTGAAACCCTCGGAGGGACTTCAAAGGGAAGGAAATACTTTTCCTTCCCTTTGAAGCCCCTCCGGGCCTCCCAAGTGATTGAAAAAGAAATGCTTTTGCATTTCTTTTTCAATCGCGCTGGAAGCAGAGCTTCCAGCGCGACTAGGGAGGCCCCTGTGACACATCAGCGCGTGCTCGCGCGCTGACGTCACAGGGGGGGGTGGGGGGGTCGGGGGTGGAAGGGGAAGGGATTCCCCGGTCAGCCCTGACCTGGGGGGGTGGGGGGGCGTCCCTCAGGAGGAGCGCTAGCGCTTCTCCCGAGGGAAGCATTCAGGACGTAATGGTTACGTCCATGGCGCCACACGGGCGCTGCCATGGACGTAACCATTGCGTCCGTGGCGGGGAAGGGGTTAAAAGCAGCTATTTGCTTGGGGGAGCAATGCCAGCTCTCACAGGACATGGGAAGCCAGCTAGGACCTCAGGGTCTTGAGGCTCCCCCTGCGGTCATGTCACTCCCTCTCTCTCTCTCGCTTCCATCCCATAACGGGATGGAAGAGAGAGAGATGTTCATGTTCATTGCAATGGTCTTTCCATGCAATGACTTTAAATAGTGAAAGCATAGTTAGCACTCACCTGTGGCATAATGGTTAAGGGCTCTGACCGTCACACTAAAAGTTGAGGTTTCTAGTCAAGATGTGCCTGTGTTCATTTCCTTACTTTAATTTATTTTAAAGTTTAAGGTTAGTACTGAAAGGTGATCTCACTCTTTTTAATGGACAAATACATTTTTCTTTTCAATTTGTCCAGAAATATCTCATTCTAAGTATATTATTCACCAAAACCTTAAAAACTCTATATCTCTCTTCCTCTCACTCTTTCTCTCTCTCAATTTATATTTTTCAGTCTCTTTTTCCCCACTCACACACCCACTCAGACCCTTAAGCACTGACTCACTTACCCACTTAGTCACTAATGCACCCATTCACAGATCCACTCAGAACCTTGTGCACCCACTCACAGCCCCACTCACACCGCATGCACCCACTCACAGACCCAGACACTCACGCATCTACTCACAGACCACCCACACTCTCACACACCCACCCATAGACCCAATGAAACCCTCATGCACCCACTCCCAGACCTACACAAACATTGACACAAACACTAAGACACTGATGAACTCACTCTCACACCCAACCACCACTCATGCACCTACTCACAGATCCACTCAGACTTACACACACCCACTCACAGAACCACTCAGACGCTCATGCACCCCTCACAGACCCACAGAGACACTGATGAACCTACTCTCACACCCAAACACACACTCTCACAACCACTCTCACCCCAGATACACCCTCTCACACCTATTCTCACACTTAGAGAGGCAGGCCGTGGCCAACTCCTGCCACACACGGCCAAAGGGCTGTGCGCAGTGTGGGGTTGGGTGGTTTGGGAGATTGGCTGAAGGGTCTGGCCGTCTGTTTTTTTTACAAGTGAATTTCTATTTTTTTAAATTCTATTTCCTAACTATAAAACCCCTGAAACCTTCATTTGTTTCAGTGAATATTATATATACATATAGTATATATATATATATATATATATATATATATATATATATACAGTATATATCAAAGATTCAAAGGTCACAGCGACGTTATAGTTAGGTTTATATTTTACTTGCACTAAACCACAGAAATTTAGCAGTTATAGTTATTGTTATCTCAAGTAACAATAACTCGGGCCCTAACATAACTATAACTCGTGCACTCACCACAAACAGTTTTCTCATCAATAATTTAACTGCAAATATTGCAGTGATATTTTCAATGATGTCATAGAGGATGTTATGACTGATGTAATATGTGGCGTAATTAGCAGTGCATGCCGAGGCCACGAGTTATAGTTACCATAGGGCACGAGTTATAGTTAATTGAGATAACTATAACTGCAGAAATTATTTGGTTTTGTGCGAATAAAATATGAGCCTAAATATAATGTTCCTGTAACCTTTGTTTTCTATGGTTTTTCTAATTATATTTCCTAACCATAACATCACTGAAAGCTATGTTTTTTTTCAGTGAATGTCTATGTTTTTTTTAACGTTAAGTAATATTGAATTACTTTACATTAATCCAACCACCGCCACACAGGGCCTTCAGCCGAGCATGGTGGGGGTTCGCCACAGGGCCTGTCCTGCAGCCTGGACTGATCCCCTATAAGCACCCAACCCCATGCCACAAATGACCTTTGGCCATGTGTGGCAGGAGTTAGCTGCAGGGCTTGGACTGCAACTGACTCCTGCTGCCAAACCCCTATAACCTCCCAACCCTGCACCACAGTTGGCCGCAGAGATTGACCAGGCCCTGTGGCCAACCCCCCCATAGAGCCCACCCTCCCTGCCTGAACTGGGCCCATCGGCCCCCAGAGCCTGGGTAATAATTAAAAGAGGGAGGGGGGTGCATCCCCCCTCCCTGAGCCCATTTTGGATCCAGTGATCCCATCCCCCAGGGCTTGGCCAATTATAGAAAGGGGAGGGGGAGGCTACGCAGCCCACCTCCTTGGGCCAATTTTGGTCCAGGGAAACCCATCACTCGGCCCGCCATTATTAAAAGGGGGCACTTCTACCTGGGTGCCCTGACCCCACCCAGTGTGCATTGATGGAGACTACGGGGGGAGCCTGAATGCCCCCACAGTCCCAGCAGGCTCCCCACCTCCTGTGGGAGACGGCATTGCCCTTGCAAGCAGGGAGCTGCAAGAAGTGCAGCTATATGCACGCAGTAGCAATCCTTTAATCTGTTTCCCTGTTTGCATGACAGCGGGCAGAGAAACAGATGACAACTCTGCTCCCAGCAAGTGGGAGAAGTTTTCCAGCTCTCACTTGCTAGGAGCAGAGACAGTGTTGCTCTCGATTGGCAAAAGCTGTCACAGCTCCAGCCAAGTGAAAACAAACTGCCATCTCCCAAGGGTGGGCACCTCAGGAAATAGCAGGAGCCAGACCAGTGGGGGTGGTGGTCCCCAGGGCCATTATTGGCTCCAGGAGGGGGGTCATGCGGCCCCCCTCCTTTAATTTGCAAGGGCTGAGGAGTCCCAAAATGGCTGTCAAAACGCCCTCATTGAAGTTATAGCAGCCAATCAGATCTCAGCATGAGATCTCCGGGATCAGCGAGGCCTCCACATCCGTGGATATCTATATTTTTTAACCTTTAATAACTCCAAAACTACTGAACAGATTTACACCAAATTAGTTTAATTCCCTTCAGCGGTTCGAGATTTAGTTGTGTCTAAAGACCTTGTGGTAAAATGCATGGGGAAGCGCGTATTGGGACGCCCACACCCTTTTCTCGGCCCGCTACATGAATCACCCCAAAATGTTCAAGACAGCAGCTAAAGTGAGTGGCAAACTAGTATGAAAATTTCGTGAAGATTTGTCAAACAGTGCCAAAGAAGTTACTGGAAAAATACAAAAAACGCTTTTCCTATGGAAACTAGGTCCTAACTGTACCTACTGGCAACTGCCAGTAGGTATTTTGTATATATAGCTATAGATAAATATACTGTATATAAATATATAGCTGTATTACCTACTGGGGGTTGCCAGTAGGTAGTTATAGTTAAGACCTAGTTTCCATTGAAAAAACATTTTTTTACTTAACTTTGGCACCATTTGACCAATAGTCACAACATTTTCCCAGAAAAGTGTGCTCAAGGCTCCTGTTGTGAACAGAAAGTTTTGGGGTGATCCTTCAAAGCCGGGCATGAGAAAAAGTGGGGTAAAAAAGGATACGTTACTTACCTGTAATCCTAGTTCTCTTTCAGGGGAATCCTCATCAAAGTCATAAGCAATTAATTTCCCCCCCACGTGCAGGGATATTCATTGCTTATGTCTACTGATGAGGATCTCGTGGAAGATAAGGTGTGTTTCCCATGTTAATTCCCATAGACTCTTTAGATACACCTGCAGCCCGAACTGCTGGACGGAATTAGTAGCTTTTGGTCCGCAGATCACCCTTTTTTATTTGGTGTAAATCACTTTAGTCATTTTTAAGTGATATAAATGGGGTCTCTAGGTGGCAGTCAGTTTGCACCCTGTCCAAGTAGGGACCCTCACTCTAGTCAGGGTGAGGGAGATAAACAGCTCATATAACCCCTGCTCACCCCCTTGGTGGCTTGGCACAAGCAGTCAGGCTTGTCTCAGAGGCAATGTGTAAAATATGTGTGCAAACACACACAGTAACACAGTGAAAACATTACAAAAGGGCTCCACACTGGTCTAGACAAATAGCCAATATTTATCTAAATCAAACAAGACCAAAATTACAAAAATCCAACATACACAAGCAAAGATATAAATTCTTTAAGTAAAGAGTCTTAATCCATACAAATCAATGGATGAGTTGTTTTAGCACAAAGTATCTGATATGCATCAAAAATTAAGCTGCACGGGCGAGTGTGTGTCAGAAAAACAAGCGATGCATTGCTTCCTTACTCGCAAGTGAGGCCGTGCATCGATTCTTTCTCTGCTGGAAAAACTATGCGTTGATTCTTTCCTTATGGGGAAGAGATGCGTCGATTTCCAGACAAGCAGCCTCAGGTCGGCACGGTAATGTTGCAGGTTTTGATGCCCATGGACGATGCGTGGGAAATCCGGATGCACAACAGCGATTAATCAGCGCTGGGCTGGCAATGCATTGATTTTACCGATGATGCGTCGATTTTTCAGCCGCAGTGCAGGCGCTGCGTTGATTTTTCTGCCGCTTGGCAGAATATTCACCATTGGTTCACCAGCTTCTCCTTTCAAGGGCTCAGGAAATGGATGTGGCCCACTTCGCAGGGTACGGGTCTCAGCAAAAAATACCAGCTACTGGCAGATGAAGTCTTTGATGACCCTGAGACTTCAGAAAAGGGGGCAAGCTCATCCCGAGCCACTGGAGAATCTTCACAAGCAGGAAAAGTCCAGTCTTTGTCCTCTTTAAGGAAAATCAGCAACTGCAGGCAAACCCAGTAAAGCACACACAGCAAAGGGGCAGTACTCCTCCAAATCTTCAGCTCTTCTCCTTGACAGAGATTTCTCTTGAACCAGAAGTATTCTAAAAGTCTGGGGTTCTGGATCCACCACCTATACTCATTTCTGCCTTTGAAGTAGGTAAACTTCAAAGGAAAGTCTCTGTTGTTCACAAGATCCTGCCTTGCCCAGGCCTGGCCCCAGACACACAGCAGAGGGTTGTAGACTGCATTGTGTGAAGACAGGCATAGCCCTTTCAGGTATAAGTGATAGTTACCCCGTCCCCATTCTAGCCCAGGAGACTCATCAGGATATTCAGGACACTCCTCAGCTCCTTTTGTGTCACTGTCTAGATGGAATTCACAAACAGCCCAACTGTCAGTCTGACCCAGACGTGGATTCAACAAGCAGGCAGAGGCACAGAACGATTACGCAAGAAAATGGCCACTTTCCAAAAGTAAATGCAAATAGAATAATGATCAATGCAAGGAAGAAGTAACCTAGACTTCCGCGGGAATCCTATGACTAAAGTAATTCTATGCGTACAAACAATGTGACATCAATAGAAATTTATTACATTGTGTATTTCAAAGTGCATAACAAACAATGTATGAAATACACAAGAAATGTATGAGATTGGGAAAATTGAAAAAGTTAGAACTGTCCAGATGGTGGGATGGTGTGACACTAAAACAATATAAGAAAGTGAACAGAATTCCCAGGGGTCTGAGGTTACAGATTTTCCCAACATATAATGACTTAGACCTAGATTTATTATCATTATGGAATAAGGAACTAATCTCTAGTTCCATGAGACTCATGGACATTTTGATTGAAAATGCACAAGCGGAAATAGCAGTATTAGAACAAGACATTAAAGATACCGGCCTAACAGAAGCAATAAACAAAAACTACAAAATATTGGATGACATAAAACTCGACCTCAGGAGGATATTAAACAAAGGAAAGCAAGAAAACTCAAGAGAGATGAGTGGGATTATTTAAATGGGAGGGTCTTCACCTTTGCCAAAAATATGATCATCTAACTAGAGAGACTAGCATGAAGAGCTCTTCTAGCAATTCCATCACCTCTGTCTCCTCATCAGGGGGTAGTGAACTAACTAGTGAAATTGACAGTAACAGAGGTGGTGCTAACAGTAATATTAATTGTGACAATAGTAATTCTTTTTTACAAGAGATGCTAAGAATCAAACAGGGAAACAGACCACAAAGAAGAGAAGGTACAGGAAAACCAGGAGGGGACATAGAAGGGGGAAACAACACACAGAAGAAAGGAATGAGAACGAGATTGCAAGACAGAAAGAATCAGGGCCAGTAACTGGACAGCAGATTAATGTTATTAATCTGTCAAATAAACATGACACAGCTATGCTAATGTCAATCACTGACTACGAAGAGATACCTATGATTACCCCAAAACTCTTGCAGGACTTAGATATTCTCTCTGACTTACATGAAACTAGTGGTTTTAAGAATAAATCCAAATGGACACCCAGGTTGGGAAATGACAGCAATATAGAAGTCTTTTATAGATCTGTGACTAGGGACTTCAGACAACATTGGATTAAAAATAGAAAGAGAAGGTTGAGCAACAATCTCACTAGTAAGGAGTGGCAGGCCTTGAGAGAATTACAGGAAGATGATTATATTATTATCAGACAAGCCGACAAAGGTGGAAATATTGTGGTTATGAATACAATAGGATTATGATGAGGAGATTTATAGTCAGCTGAATGATGATAACTGCTATGAAACTCTCCCCTCCAACCCCATACACAACTTGGTGAGTTTAATTAATAACTGATTGGGAGCTTGGCATCAACAAGGGTTACTGGATGAAGAAGAATTTTTGTATATGCGGGTAGACAGACCTAGATACCCGTGGTTCTATACCTTACCGAAAATTCATAAGAACCTTATGTCTCCCCCTGGAAGACCAATTATTGCAGGAATAGGTGGACCGACGGAGAGGATCTCAGAGTTTGTTGACGTGTTCTTACAACCACTCGTTGTGAACTTACCATCATACATTAGGGACACTAAACACATTTTAGGTATCTTAGGAGATATACAGTGGGAAGCAGACATGATGCTAGTTACTCTAGATTTGGTCGCGCTGTATACAAGCATACAACACGAGACAGGTCTTAAAGCTTTGAGACATATGCTTAGTAGGAGATCAGCTAGTCTCTATAAACACACAGAGATGATATTGATGCTGGTGGATTTAATCTTGAAACACAATGTATTTCTTTTTAACAACCAGTGGTAAAGACAAAAACAAGGAGTGGCGATGGGAGCCAAATTCTCCCCTTCTTATGCCAATCTCTTTATGGGATGGTTTGAGGAGAGGTGGGTTTGGGGACCAGGGGCCAGAGAATGGCAAGACTATATTTTGTATTGGGGGAGGTACATTGACGATTGTGTTATGATTTGGACGGGCAATTCAGCACAATTGTTGTAATTTTGTCAATATCTGAATAGCAATGATGTAAACATCAGATTCACATAGTTCAGTAAACAGAGTATTGCATTTTTAGATGTTGAATTATTTGTACATGAGGATCACATCCACAGTAGACTATATAGAAAACCAACATCATGCAATGCAATCCTACATGCGTTTAGTGCACATCCTAAACATCAGATACGTGCTATTCCCTTTGGAAAACTAGTAAGGGCAAGACGTAATTGTAGCAAAATTGAAGACTTTGAAGAATGTGCACATGAAATGATTTCTCGTTTTGTACAAACTGGTTATAGCCGTGCTATGATTAAGACTGCACAAAAAAGGATCGGTAAAGTCAACCGAGAAGAGACTATTACCTCGTCTGAAAATCTTGGATAAAGTCACCAATGAAATAAGACTAGTTACAGACTTTAATGAGAATGCATCCATCTTACAGAGAGTTATGCAACAGCATTGGAGTATCTCGCAACAGGATGTCTTACTGAATAAATGTATATCGTCATGTTTGGCATTCACATATAGAAGAGGGAGATCTTTGAAGAATACACTGTGTCGGACCTATTCGAGATCTCCAAACAAAGAGAACTGGCTCTCACGAAAAAACAAGTGGGTTTCTTTAAATGTGGCCAGTGTGGGGTCTGTAAATGGGCATGTCATGGCTTGACAGAATTCACAGACAATGATGGTAAGGTACATTGATTGAGTTCACACATGACTTGTGATACTTAGTATGTTGTTTACATCATGAAATGTAAATGCGGATGTATATATGTAGGGAGTACTATTCGTTCATTGAAAATAAGAATTGGAGAACATTTAAGGGCAGTGAAACAAGGTGATGAGCGATACCCTCTGGTACAACACGTTTTGGTTTGTAATCATCAGAGTACTCATGTTACTTTCCAATTTTTGGGGTTTGGAACATATATCAGTGGAACTTCAGTTTAGACGGAGAGAATCACTCTGGATTATGAGATTACAAGCTGTGGAATTGGGTCTCAATACAGACCATGAGTTGGACATTTTCTTAGGGTCTTGAATGTGAGGATTTACATTTTTCAGAATGATTAGGGATCATTTTAACATGTGGTTCAGATTTTTTGCTTATATACTACAATTTGATCTAGTGTACCTGGGAGATATTTAGGGATACTGCATTTGACTTACTTAGTAACATGGAACAATTTAATTTATGAAAGCTCTGTCATTGTCCTGCCATGAAACAGGTTCCAAGTTGATACATTGTAGTTATTGGAATGGTGATGTGAAACTACAGGATACAATCGCAATTTGGATGTGGTTTTACTTACATTTGTGGAGGTTAAACATAGCAATAGAGGATGCTGAACCTGATGCTTTAATTAGTCGCTAAAACTTCGCTAGCTTTACCATGGTATATATTGAGAGAAAGAAAGGGGTTAAAGTCCTCTGTCTGTTTCCATGTACCTAAATGGAAAGAGAGAAAGGACTCATGCATTTGAGTCTAGCGGACTCACGTTCGACGCGAGGATACAGGTATTTAACTTTAATTGCGGGTGACGCTCGAGTAATGAGCGTACTCGCATCCATGAATCGGGAAGTTTCAGGAAGAAATATCGGGTTCCGAGGTAAGAAGATTCCTGAGTATCATACCATTGAAACTCAGGCTACCTAATAAGTGTGGGCATTTTTTCATACATATTCAAGAGTTGTGAATAGTAGAATGACGGCAGACTTTCATTATATAGTTTTGGGGGAGGAGGCTTAACAACGACTCGTAATATTGCTTGAGGATGTAGAGTGCTTTCTGATGCATGGGTTACGGGTTTAGACGATTAAATCTTTAGTGGGTTAATCATGTTATAAATACAATGGAGTGAGCATATTGGTAGTTGAAACCTAAGTATGCAGTGACTGAATATATAACTGTGGTCTGAAAAGAGAAAAAAATAAAAAATAATAATAATAATAATAAAAGGAGGGAAATTAATGTATCATGTAATAGAGGTAATAATGACATTTTATATGGTTGTACCTTATATTGCTGTTCTGCCATTTGGACAGGAGAACCATAATCTATCACTATTGACTGTGGATGCGTTGCACTAAGATTTGTACATCAACTTCAAATATTGAAATTTCATTTGAAGGGACAAACCTATCAGTAAGGTCTCTAATACTGCCACTATTGGTGTTAGACATAAGGGTATGTGCACATATTTGAGATATGGTGCCTGTTAGTTGGGCCAGCACTTAGTTGGGATTAATAGGACTTGCATGGTTCTTCAACCTTTTTATCCGTTAGCACAAGGTGATCTCATGCACACTATGGGGGTTTATTATGTCACATTAACATAAAGGAGTTCGATGCATTATCTGTCATTTATGATCACTCATATGACACCGCATGGTCAATCATAACAACTTCAATAATAACATTGAATGAATGTGACTAATTGGAATGTCATGTATTATTACAGCCCTGATAAAGTCATAGGGATAATATCCCTGATGAAACATGTGTTGGCTGAATCTGAAAGATATCCTACGGTTTTACTGGATGTGTAAATTCATACCGGGGATCCTAATGTGAAGCTCACTTGAAATTCGTCTATTGAACTTTATGACACCCTTCGTCGGAATTTGTTTGTAACATCTGTTGATGCAGTAGCTGCCAATTGGGCATATGGACTAATAAAGAAGAAGTAATGTTATGAACCTAACGGATGGACTATAGAGTTGAGCTATATGATTTACTGGTTGATTGTGTGCCTGATAATTTAAGCACATTTTCAAACTGACAATCTAAAAACCAACTCTACACAAAGATGTATTTTTAAATTGTGAGGTCAGAGACTCCAAACTCCAGATCTCTATCTGCTCACAATGGGAAACTGCACTTAAAAGATACTTAAGGGCAATCCCCATGTTAACCCATGTTAACCCATGAGAGAGATGGGCCTTGCAATAGTGCAAACCGAATTTGGCAGGCTTTCAATATCAGGACATGTAAAACACACTAGTACATGTCCTACCTTTTAAATACACTGCACCCTGCCCATGGGGCTGCTTAGGGCCTAACACGGGGTGACTTACATGTATTAAAATGGAAGGTTTGGGTCTGGCGAGTGGGCACACTTCCCAGGTCGAATTGGCAGTGCAAGACTGCACAAACAGACACTGCAGTGGCAGGTCTGAGACATGTTTTCAGGGCTACTCATGTGGGTGGCACAATCCGTGCTGCAGGTCCACTAGAAGCATTTGATATACAGGCACTGAGCACCTCTAGTGCACTTTACTAGAGACTTACTAGTAAATAAAATACGCCAATCAGGGATAACCAATCATCATCACAATTTATACAGGGAACACTTGCACTTTAGCACTGGTCAGTAGTGGTAAAGTACCCAGAGTGCCAAAAACCAGCAAAAACGAAGTTCAGCACACAGTCAAAAATACAGGAAGCAGAGGCAAAAAGACTAAGGAAACCATGCCATGGATCCAGGTCTAACATTGAGATACTAAAGCAAATCCAAAATGGTATATCTGTGAGGAGCCTAAGCACACATACCATGGTGAGATCTGATTGACAGTCATCACTTCAAACAGAAAGTAATGGCAGTCATCTTGGGGCCAATATACATGATAGCACCCATTGAAATACATTGTAATGAATAGGAGGTTTTGAGGGTCACAAAAAGGAGAACATATAAAGGGTGATAACAGATTTTAGTTAAAATATAAATCATGTGTTGCCAAGGTGATCTTACCCTGTGAAAAAACCTTCTGCTGGGATTTCATGAATCATGTTTGAGAGAAAACTATTTTCTCATGATTTTCCCATAGAAGTTATGGAAGATGCTCCAGAAGCTAAATTGAGAGCATATTTTCTGTGAAGTCACACTATCTTTCTCAGCCATATGAGAATGAATGAGAAATTTCCTAGCTATAGAGAAGGAAAGTTTCAATTTTATTAAGGACACGGAGGCGAGGATTATGCTCAACTTTCTTCACTTTTTATTAATACAGCAAGTTCAAAGTTTAAAGGAAATAAACATCAAACTACAAATCCCATGGGTCACGCTCCCATGGCAACCATAGTCCAATCAACTCCATCTTCGACTCCGAGTATAAGAGTCCCCCGTCACCTCCGTACTTCCTCGACTTCGCTGTGAAGGGAACCAACATTCTCAGGTAGTTGTCACCTCTGAACCTACGAGAGCAATATCATATTCAACCAATGAAGCGACAAAACCAAAAATTGAACACCAGCAATAAATCATCATTGGATAGTATAACAACTCTTCCAAATCCTGTAAACTTACATGGCATTAACACATAATTGGAATAAATAATGAACATTCCCATAACACTATATGCACGTAAATATACTACCAGAAACGTAGAAAGCAAATACAGCTCCCGGGAGGGAGACACATTCCTTGTTTCGGGAGGGATAATCCTCGCCTCCGTGTCCTTAATAGAATGGAAACTTTCCTTCTCGATAGCTAGGAAATTTCTCATTCTATGACAGGACTGGAGGCAAGGATTATGCTTGTTCAAAACTTAGTTACCACCAAGGAGGCTGCCTCATGAATAGGTTTGAAACAGAACCTTTTAAAAGTCGATTCGGACGACCAATCTGCGGCGTTCATGATGTCTTCTAAGCGGCCACCTAGTTGAATAGCCTTTGAAGCTATGGCACCCTTGTAGAATGTGCCCCAAATACATTGATAACTGCCTCCCCCAAGATCCATCTGACCCATCTAGCTATGGACGGGGAGGCGACTGCCTTAAATGGTTTCTTTATTGAGATCAACATTTGGCGTTCTCCCGGTGGCCGCAACTCGGCTGTCACCTCCTCATAAGTTTTAAGCCATCTTACCACACAAAGCTTTGGCGTTTGAGGAAAAGCTGGATAGGTTACCGACCTGGTATTGCACTTAGTTCTTCTGGATACCGAGAAGGTAACCCCCTCCGGTGAAAAAACCCTTGCTGAGACATCCAGTGCTTTGACATCTTGCAGGAAATGAGGCACAGAAGAATAGCTAGTTTAGCTGACAGTTCTTTCCTAGAAAGATACTGGTTATCCTGCCAGGAAGATAATAAGTGGAGGACCTGGTTGACATCCCATAATTCTGAATACCTAGGTTCTCGGAGGTCTGGAAATCCTTATGCCCTTAAGTAGCTTGCACACCCAAGGATGGTCCCCCACAGGGCGATTATGAAGAGGGGGGTGACCAGCAGAAATGGCTGATCTAAAGGAATTAATGGAACAATAAGACAAGCCTGTTTCCGCTAACTCAGCGAGGAAATTTATAATACCAGTAATCTGGGCCCCCATGGGATCAATTTGTTTTCCCAAACACCAACGAGCCCATCGATGCCATGCGGATTTGTAACGCTTACAAGTTCCCCGAGCCCAGGCCTGTCTGATGAATCTTTCAGCCTCCTGTGAAAGTCGGCCGTCCTTCCAATGAGCCTGGAAATTTTCCAAGCTACCAGAGCGAGTTGACCCCGAAGGGCCAGTGGGTGAAACAGTTCTGTAGGATCCCTGAGAATCACCGGATAAATCAGAAGGGGGATTGGTAACTTGCAAGAGAGTTCCAGTAGAGATGGGGACCACACCTGTGATCTCCAAAGTGGGGTTATCAGAACCACCGTAGCTCTCTGATGACGTACCTGGGCTGAGACCCTCTGGATTAGAAGGAACGGGGGAAATGCGTACCCCAAATGGGTCCCCCAACCCTGCAGGAATGCATCCACTGCTGTTGCACCTGGATCCGGGTGCCACCTGAAGTACGTCAGTAACTGGGCGTTCCACCTGGACACGAAGAGGTCCACTGAACACGAACCCCAACACTCCATCAGCACCTGAAAAACAGCTCTGTCCAGTTGCTAGTCGCTGGAATCTCCCAGAAACCTGGAATTCCAGTCCGCTAGAACATTCTGAAAACCTGGAAGATACTCCGCTGTCACCGAGATCTGATGCTGAAGGAAAAAATTCCAAAAATCTTTTGGCAATTCCATGAGGGCCTTCGAACTTGTGCCCCCTAGGCGATTTATGGGCTTTACCGCCGATACACTGTCCATCTTCAGAAGAACGACGCAAGAAACCCTGTCCTGAGTCAAAGAGCGAATCGCAAACGAACCCGCCAGGAGCTCTAGGCAATTGATGTGCAGGTTGAGCTCCTGCGGAGTCCAACGTCCCCCGAAGGAGACATCTCTGCAATGGGCTCCCCAACCTTGACGACTGGCGTCCAACTCTATGACAAGGTCCGGCGAGGAACCGAAGATGGCCCTGCCGTTCCATACCTCCTTTTGCTCCAACCACCAATGGAGCTCCATTCCCGCCTCCTGAGTAAGGGAGACGAGTTGGGAGTATGAGAGCCCCACGGAGATGATGTGCCTTCAATCGTTGCAATGCTTGATAATGAAGAGGGCCTGGAAAAATGGCCTGGATCGAGGACGAGAGAAGACCTACTACTCGGGCTAGCTGCCTGAGAGAGATCTTGTCGCACCTCAGAACCCTCAACAGTTCCTTCTTGATCTTGGAGATCTTTGAGGATGGGAGGCTGAGAGAGGCTGACTGGGAATCTATGTGAAAACCCAGAAAGATCATTGCTTGCACAGGGAGAAGTTCAGATTTCTGGTCGTTTATCACAAACCCCAGATCCTGCAGAAGCGCAATAGTCATGCTCACGTTGGATAAGAGTTGTGATCGAGATTGATCCATGAGCAGGATGTCGTCCAGGTAAATTATTAAACGAATCCCCCGAGACTGCAGGTATTCTACCACTGGTTTTAGTAGTTTGGTGAAACACTGTGGTGCTGAGGAGAGACTGAATGGGAGGGACGTAAACTTGAATATCTGACCCCTCCACGCGAATTGAAGAAACCTGCGATGGGGGAAAAAAATTGGGACCGTCAAGTAAGCATCCTTGAGGTCCAGATGGATCATCCAATCGCCCTGAAGAAGGTGGTCTCTGAGAATATGAATAACTTCCATCTTGAAGTGCCTGTAGACCACCTATTCGTTGAATTCCCTGAGGTTGATGACTGGGCGAAACCCTTTGTCCTTCTTCTGGACTAGAAAGAGATTGCTTAGGAAACCCTTAGGATGAAAGACAGACCAACAGATGGCCCTTTTCCGAAGAAGGTCGTGCACCTCTGCATCGATGAGAGCGGACTCCGATGCTGAAAAAGTCAGGGGTCTCCATGCTCTTTCCTGGGTTGGTGTTCCCCAGAATTCTATTTGGAACCCTGATACGGTTTGTAACACCCAAGAGTCTGAAGTGGTGCGTTCCCAATTGTGCCTGAAAAACCGAAGTCTCCCTCCTATAACCCAAGGGGAAGAAAGGCTAAGCCTTACCCGAAGGGCCTCCTGGGGCGTTCGCCCCTCAGCGGGCGTTCCTGTTGGATCAAGACCACCCTCTGCCCCAAATGGGGAAGAAAGCGCCTTGGCGACCATCCCGCCAGCCTTTGTTCCAGAATCCATAGTTTGAGACGGGGTCTTGCTGGGAGAGGCGGCCGGAGGAGCGACCCCTACCTCTTCATGCCCTGGCAAAAACCTTGCCCAAAAATATCTTCTTGATAGAAGATTGGTCTTTATCTAATGCCGAAAAGGTGGCGGCGAATTTGCCAAATTCTTTAACAAAAGGGTCACCAAATAAGGTGCCCTGTGCGAACGCCCCTGCCTCTGAAGTGGACAACTCACGCATATTGGGGTCAATCTTTAAGAGTAAAGATCGTCTTCTTTCAGCCGAAATGGCGCAATTGGCATTGCCCAAAAAGCAAACGGCCCTCTGGGCCCACCCCGCCACGATATCCATGGGCAGAGGGGTGTCCGTGCGCCTTGTGTGCTCAGCCATCTGCATAATTTGTGTTAAGGGCCCTTACACATCTAGGAGATTGTCCTGGCAAGCCTTCCAGGACTGGTCAATACCCTTTTTGGGGTCCTTCGTGTTTTTAGCTAAAAAAGTGCACAGCTTCGGATCCACGTCCGGAGTAGCTGCTACCTTATCCGGTAAGGTAGGGCGCAGGCATTCTGCCTTAAGACAGGCTCTAACCTCTTTGTCCAGAGGTTGCCTAATCTTACTGGCTACATTATCAGCCACCTTTTGCTCTGGTCGCGATTCGGAGGACTGAGGGTGGTAGATGCCCTAGAGTTCGAACATCTCAGAGCCGGAATCCTCAGTCTCCAGCGTCTCTCGCGTAGTGGCCCCCAGGTGCCATGGACAACCAGAGTCTTGCCCCTCTGTAGAGGAAGTGTCCCCTTCTGAATCCTCCGCCACTTACTTAGGTGACCCACTATCAGGGTCAAATAAGTGGTACACCACATCATCTGTCAGACCGGGTAGCAATCCCTCCCGGCAGGGTAGTCGCTTAGGCATGCGCGCACTCATGGAGCAAACCTCCTTGAGATGCTGGAAGCTGTTCAGGTGCCCCGCCTCGCGGTAGCGCGATTTCTTGGGAGCTGCAACCGACTTGTGAGTACGCCAATCTCCAGCACGCCACCTATACCAGTCCCCTTAGAAACTTTCTCTGCCAGTTGTGCCACACTCTCCTAAATGGGGGAAAGGGCCTGGGCAATCGCCTAGGAAAGCAAAATGTCCACCCCAGGGGGTAGAGTGCGTTGTGAAGGGCCCTTCCCAGGGGACATGGTGGAAAATAATTCCTTGTCCGGAGTGGACTGCATCTTGGAAAAAAACAGAGTACTCCGCAACAGACAACGCCCTACTAATATAATAAGCAGCCCCCCTACGTGTCTGTTGCCAAAAGTAGGGCCAAAAAAGACCAAAGACCCTTTTGACGCATTCACCTGATTGCGTGTAGAAAATCCGAACTGTGGAAAAAAATCTCTTACCTCAGCGCGGTGTCTGACCGGCCAAAAAAGGCGTATCGTGGGGGTAGAAAGGGTTAAATCCGCCGAAAAACCCCTAGCGCGCACCTTTGCAACACGCGAGTAGTGGAACAGACGCGCAGTGAGAACAGAGCGGGGCGCAAGAGCGCCCTCTAGAGGAGCTGACAGGCTACCGTCAGCTGAATCTGCACACATTGAAAAAGCAGATAGCTGCGCGTAGCGCGTCCCTGACAACGGCACCCTGGAGACAGAAAACACAACAGCGTGGAGTATAATAATTCTCCCGACACAAGCTACCAGAAAAAAATAGCACAATTCACGAGGCAGAAAAGCGTTACAAAGAGCGACTTATCTGAACCCTGAAGCAGTGAAGAAAGAGGAAGTACGGAGGTGACAGGGGATTCTTATACTCGGAGTCGAAGACAGAGTTGATTGGACTGTGGTTGCCATGGGAGAGTGACCCATGGGATTTGTAGTTTGATATTTTTCTTTTAAACTTTGAACTTGCTGTATTAATAAAAAGTGAAGTAAGTTGAGAATAATCCTCGCCTCCGGTCCTGTCATAGGATTCTGACATTCTCAGTAAAACATGTACTTCCCACAGGAGCAGCCTGTCAGTTGATTCCCTTGTGTTCAATTACAGTCTCACTGAGCGTTCTAAAGAACAACTAGAGCACTAACAGTCTGGCTTATGCCAAAAGTGTGGCACACCTGAAGCCATTTTGTTTCAATCAAACTGGTACAACTTAAAACATTTAATTTAGAAAGTAACAAAATGAGAGGGTTCATTTTGTCATAGAAATTATGGTTAGTGCTGTAGAAAGAAAAATGAGGGCACATTTTAAGGGAGTTCTCAAATATCTTCCTATTGTACTTCAACAGAAGCAGCCTGCCAGTTGATTCCCTTGTGTTCTCCTGCAGCCTGCCAGAGTGTTCTAAAGAACAACTAGAGCGCTAACAGTCTTACTTATGACAAAAATGTGGCACACCTGAAGTCATCTTGATTGAATCAAACTGGTAAAACTTAAAAAATTTAATTTAGAAAGCAACAAGGATTTTTATATATCATAGAAATTATGGTTAGTATTGTAGAAAAGAAAATTATAACACGTTTTAAGTGAGTTCTCAAATATCTTCCTCTTCTATTTTATTAAAACATTCTGACATATAGAAAGAAACATGCACGTTCTGAATTTATGTTAAAACTGTGGCACATCTGACCGCCATCTTGGTAGAACTAGATGGAAAACTGAAAGCATTTTCTACTGAGGATGCTGCAGTAAATGAGGAGATTATGGAGCTTCATAACAAAGGAGTCTCCCAAGATGGCCACTAAAGAAAAAAGAGCCCACATATCAAACAAATGTATCCCAAGTATAGCCCAATGACACTAGTGTGCAAAACACTTAATTCTATGTCAGGACAGGAGGCTGCGATTATGTTTCTCTTTCTAAGATTCATTTTTCCAGCTTCCAATAATGGTAAAGTTAACAAACACTACATTTCCCAAAAAACAAATCAGTCACATGATCAACCATACAGGTGACCCCACATATATACTCATGACATCACTCCTCCTCTTTCTTTGCTGCTCCGCAGCCAGTTAAGTACTTCCTCATTACACATTTTTATTGAACATTATTGCGGTATACGAATGTGTATTTAATTGTATCTTTACGCTGTATTGTGCTTGTTCCTTCCGATACGATTTAAACAGCAAGCGCACACGCTGGCAAGGGCAATTCCACCGCACGCCAATATTTTTCTTTATAGACCGGTGGAGGCGATTGTTCCCCTCTGAGCGAGGCGCTTGCTGCCTATGCTTCTCATAAAGTGGAGAGGGAATATTGGGAGCCAGGACGATGCGATCATCGATCATGTGGTCCTCTTTTGATTACCTACCTTGGGATTGGACTGCTCATGCATGACCCGTACCCTGCCATCGCAGGCCTTTTTCGAACGTGGAGACGATCCCATTCGGCAGAGACACCTCAGGCAACATGCTCCTGAAGGCACCCTGCCTAGACTCAGTTCAGCAGGGTTGTAAAGTCTTTCAGAGGCTCTGCCTAGAGCATTATTAAGGCCATTTCCCCCTCCACTTCCTATTCTTCACTTTGCTTAGGCCTATAAAGTGGGGTATTAAGAAAATGTACCTGTTCTGCTGCCGTGCTCCCCCTTCTGGGGCCTTAAGATACTAATAAAAAAATTATTCTGGTGATTCAATCCATTTTATCTCTTTTTGAGATCAGCTAATAACTACACCTGCAGGCGTTCCTGTTGGATCTAGATCTCCCTCTGCCCCGAATGGGGAAGAAAGCGCCTTGGCGACCATCCCGCCAGCCTTTGTTCCTGAATCCATAGATTGAGATGGGGTCTTGCTGGGAGAGGCAGCCGGAGGAGCGACCCCTACCTCTTCCAGCCCTGGCAAAAACCTTGCCCGGAAAAATCTTCTTGATAGAAGATTGGGCTTTATCTAACGCCGAAAAGGTGGCGACGAATTTGCCCAATTCTTTAACAAAAGGGTGACCAAATAAGTTGCCCTGTGCGATCGCCCCTGCCTCCGACTGGACAACTCCCCCAACTTGGGGTCAATCTTTAAGAGTAAAGATCGTTGTCTTTCAGCCGAAATGGTGCAATTGGGATTGCCCAAAAAGCAAACGGCCCTCTGGGCCCACCCCGTCACGATATCCGTGGGCAGAGGGGTGTCCGTGCACCTGGCGTGCTCAGCCATCTTTATAATTTGTGTTAGGGGTCCTAACACATCCAGGAGCTTGTCCTGGCAAGCCCTCCAGGACCGGTCAATACCCTTTTTAGGGTCCTTTGTGTTTTTAGCGAAAAAAGTGCAGAGCTTCGGATCCAAGTCCGGAGTAGCTGCTACCTTATCCGGTAAGGTAGGGCGCAGGCATTCCACCTTAAGACAGCTCTAACCTCTTTGTCTAGAGGTTGCCTAATCTTACTGGCTACATAATCAGCCACCTTTTGCTCCGGTCGACATTCGGAGGACTGAGGGTGGTAGACGCCCTAGGGTTCGAACATCCCGGAGCAGAATCCTCAGTCTCCAGTGGATCTGGCATAGTGGCCCCCAGGCGCCATGGACGACCGGAGTCTTGCTCCTCCGCAGAGGAAGTGTCCCCTTCCAAATCCTCCGCCACTCACTTAGGTGACCCACTAGCAAGGTCAAATAAGTGGTGCACCACGTCACCTGTCAGACCGGGTAGCAATCCCTCCCAGCAGAGTAGTCGCTTAGGCGCGCGCGAACTCATGGAGCAAACCTCCTCGAGATGCTGGAAGCTGTCCATGTGCCCCGCCTCGCGCTTGCGTGATTTCTTGGGAGAAGCAACCGACTTGTGAGTAGGCCAATCTCCCGTCACGCCACCTATACCAGTCCCCTTAGAAACTTTCCCTGCCAGTTGCGCCACACTCTCCTTAATGGGGGAAAGGGCCTGGGCAATTGCCTGGGAAAGCAAAATGTCCACCCCAGGGGGTAGAGTGCGTTGTGAAGGGCCCTTCCCAGGGGACATGGAGGAAAATAATTCCTTGTCCGGAGTGGACTGCATCTTGGAAAAAAACAGAGGACTCTGCAACAGACAACGCCCTACTAATATAATAGGCAGCCCCCCCCCACATGTCTGTTGCAAAAAGTAGGGCCAAAAAAGGCCAAATGGTCTTTTGACACGCTCACCTGATCGCGTGTAGAAAATCCGAACTGTGGAAAAAATCTCTTACAACAGTGCGGTGTCTGACCTGGCAAAAAAGGCATACAGTGGGGGTAGAAGGGCTTAAATCCGCTGAAAAGCCCCTAGCACGCACCTTCGCAACACTCGAGTACTCAGTACTCAAAGTAGTGGAACAGGCACGCTGTGAGAACAGAGCGGGGCAAAAGAGCGCCCTCTAGAGGAGCTGACACGCTACCGTCAGCAGAATCGGCACACACTGAAAAAGCAGATAGCTGCGCGTAGTGCGTCACTGACAACGGCTCCCTGGAGACAGAACACACAACAGCGTGGAGTATAATAATACTCCCAACACAAGTTACCAGAAAAAAATTGCACAATTCACGAGGCAGAAAAGCGTTACAAAGAGCAACTTATCTGAACCCTGAAGCAGTGAAGAAAGAGGAAGTACGAAGGCGACGGAGGATTCTTATACTCGGAGTCGAAGACGGAGTAGATTGGACTGTGGTTGCCATGGGAGCGTGACCCACGGGATTTGTAGTTTGATTTTTTTCTTTTAAACTTTTAACTTGCTGTATTAATAAAAAGTGAAGTAAGTTCAGCATAATCCTTGCCTCCGGTCCTGTCATAAAATTTTGACATTCTCAGTAAAACATGTTCTTCCCACAGGAGCAGCCTGTCAGTTGATTCCCTTGTGTTCAATTGCAGTCTCACGTAGCGTTCTAAAGAACAAATAGAGCACTAACAGTCTGGCTTATGCCAAAAGTGTGGCACACCTGAAGCCATTTTGATTCAATCAAACTGGTACAACTTGAAACATTTAATTTAGAAAGTAACAAAATGAGAGGGTTCATTTTGTCATATAAATTATGGTTAGTGCTGTAGAAAGAAAAATAAGGACACATTTTAAGTGAGTTCTCAAATATCTTCCTATTGTACTTTAACGGAAGCAGCCTGTCAGTTAATTCCCTTGTGTTCTCCTGCAGCCTGCCAGAGTGTTCTAAAGAACAACTAGAGAGCTAACAGTCTTACTTATGACAAAAATGTGGCACACCTGAATTCATCTTGATTGAATCAAACTGGTAAAACTTAAAACATTTAATTTAGAAAGCAACAAGGATTTTTATATATCATAGAAATTAAGGTTAGTATTGTAGAAAAGAAACTTATAACACGTTTTAAGTGAGTTCTCAAATATCTTCCTCTTCTATTTGATTAAAACATTCTGACATACAGAAAGAAACATGCACGTTCTGAATTTATGTTAAAACTGTGGCACATCTGACCGCCATCTTGATAGAACTAGATGGAAAACTGAAAGCATTTTCTACTGAGGATGCTGCAGTAAATGAGGAGATTATGAAGCTTCATAACAAAGGAGTCTCCCAAGATGGCCACTAAAGAAAAAAGAGCCCACATATCAAACAAATGTATCCCAAGTATAGCCCAATGACACTAGTGTGCAAAACACTTAATTCTATGTCAGGACCGGAGGCTCCGATTATGCTTCTCTTTCTATGCTTCATTTTTCCAGCTGCCAATAATGGTAAAGTTAACAAACACTAAAATTCCCCAAAAACGAATCAGTCGCATGATCAACCATAGTGGTGACCCCACATATATACTCCTGACATCACTCCTCTTCTTTCTTTGCTGCTCCGCAGCCAGTTAAGTACTTCCTCATTACACATTTTTATTGAACGTTATTGCGATATACGAATGTGTATTTAATTGTACCTTTAAGCTGTATTGTGTTTGTTCCCTCCGATACGATTTAAACAGCAAGCGCACACGCCGGCAAGGGCAATTCCACTGCGCGCCGATATTTTTCTTTATAGACTGGTGGAGGTGATTGTTCCCCTCTGAACGAGGCGCTTGCCGCCTATGCTTCTCATAAAGTGGAGAGGGAATATTGGGAGCCAGGACGATGCGATCATCGATCATGTGGTCCTCTTATGATTACTTACCTCGGGATTGGAATGCGCATGCACGACCCGTACCCTGCCATCGCAGGCCTTTTTCGAACACGGAGACGATCCCATTCGGCAGAGACACCTCAGGCAACATGCTCCTGAAGGTGCCCTGCCTAGACTCAGTTCAGCAGGGTTGTAAAATCTTTCAGAGGCTCTGGCCAGAGCATTATTAAGGCCATTTTCCCCTCCACTTCCTATTCTTCACTTTGCTTTGGCCTATAAAGTGGGGTATTAAGAAAATGTACCTGTTCTGCTGCCATGCGCCCCTTCTGGGGCCTTAATAAACTAATTAAAAAATTATACTGGTGATTCAATCTATTTTATCTCTTTTTGAGATCAGCTAATAACTACACCTCTAACAATGTTTGATTAATATGAAGAAGGGGATGGCAATTATTACTATGAGGGAGACCCCTCTGGGTCATTTGAGCAAAACCTGGCCCACGCCTTGGACAAAGGAGTACGACAAACTGTGAATGACGCCTTATTGAAGGCCATTGTCCCCTTAAAGCACCATATCTATGGCTTCGCTCAACAGCAAGGATGGCTTCCCCCTCCTTCTGACATGCCAAAAGAAGCAAGTGAAAAATCAAAACAAAATAAGGGCCCACATTCAGAGGCCTTTGAAAAACTGGCAACAGTTCTGGCAACTGACCACACCTATAGTGCCCCTTCTGGCTCCTCTGCTGACGGGGACACAGATGACTCCAACTCCAAAGCATCCAAAGCATCCCAGAGCTCGGATCATGATGTCAACCCAGGGTCGGGTAAACGAAAGAGCAAGACACGTCATCTAGATTCCTGTAAGCAACCCAAAGTTCTTACTTTTGAGCCCTGGGATATCGCACACCCCAGATCCACTACTTGGGTTCCCCACAGGAGGTGGCGGATTATGTTTCAGCTGATATTTGCCAAGATTTTGACAAAGAAGTGTGGGCATGTCTATGGTTGGAATGCCCCAAACCCGACCTACCGGACATTGTGGCAGACACCCCAGAGATGGATCCCACCATTGGGACTTACCTTAAGAAAATCACCAAGGATCCAAAAAAAGGGGCTAGATCGGGCATGGAAATCAAGTCAAGACAAACTATTAGATATGTCAGGTCCATTGACCAAGATCTTAGAAATGTCCTATCACCCCAAGGAATCAAAGATACCTATTGATGCAGAAAATTTGGTGGGATAGGCCCAACAGGTTATGCCAGCTGAAAAATGCTAATTGTGCTATTGCTAGTGAACGCCGCAGATACATTCGGATGAAATTGGACCGTAAGCTGACTGATTTAGCCTCCTCTGAGGCGGGGCCTTCGGCACAGGTTCTCCTCTTTGCGGCCCCTTTTCTGAAAGAACTCTAAAAGTTCGTTGTGACCTACTCCAACCTAGACAAAGCTCAGGGATCCATTAAAAAAAGTCCTCTGCCCACTTTTTAACAGGGAAGGACGCTTTAGGGGGTGAGCCTTCGGACGAGGATATCAACAAGACCCGCAGAGAGATTACTATTAAACAGGTAGAGGTGGTTACCAAGATTAATCCACCACCTTCTACCCCTCCAGAGCCTGCAGATCCAGAGGCCGTTTCTGAAATGGGTGATTCAGGGACAGCCGGAGCTCCTTACAAGGCCCTAGTAGCACAAGTAAGAATCATTTCTTTATCAAAGGTATCTCTGGGGGGAAGAACACAACTATTTATTCATAACTGGCGCAGAATATCACAGGACCCATGGGTTCTAGAGACTGTTCAGGGTTTCAAACTGGAGTTCTACGAGACACCAATGCAACTAAACCCCCTGTCACACAATGTATTTTTCCCATCACGAACAGAGCTTCATAAACTCAGAGATTTAGACACTAATACAAAATGATGCCATAGAGAAGACAATGCTACACCCATATGATTTTACCCACTGCATTTTCCTAGTCGAAAAGAAGGGAAGAGGCTCAAGGTTGGTCCTCAACCTTCGAGATTTCAATCATTGGATACTGTACTGTCATTTCAAGATGGAAGGTATCAGAGATATCCTCCAAGAAGAAGATTGGCTGGTTTGTTTAGATCTAGAAGATGCTTATCTGACCATAACTATTTATCCTCCACATCATCGTTTCCTCCAATTTTTATGGAAAAATGTTTGTTACGAGTTCAAGGTCCTTCCCTTTGGACTTTCCTCCGCATCGTGAAGGGTATGAAGCCGGTGGTGGAGTCTCTGAGATCCCAAGGGGTTTGCCTCATCATTTACCTGTACGACATTATCAACATATCCCAGTGCCCTCAGAGGACCATAACTCACCTGGAATGGATGATTGATCTGCTCCAGGAGTTAGGGTTTATTATCAAGGACCAGAAATCGGTCTTGATCTGATCCCAATGCTTGGACTTTCTAGTCTTCCAGATAGATTCTCGATCCACTCAACTGATTCTCCCAACTCACAAATGTGAAGAATATCAAGAAGGAGTTGAAAGCAGTATTGTCCATGATGACCACATCCTTGAAGTCCATAGCCCGAATAATGGGTCTTCTAGCATTGTCAAAACAAGCGATATTCCTGGGGCCCCTAAACTACCGGGCCCTTCAGCGTCTGAAAATTCAACACCTGAACAAGGGACTTTCCTATTCCCAACAGTTCTGTCTTTTGGAGGATGCCAAGACAGAGATCTCTCAGTGGCTAGACCACATGGAGGCTTGGAATGGCAGGGCTACATATGGCTCCACTCCAGAGTTGTTTATAGAATCAGGTGTCAGCCTCTGGGGCTGGTAAGCCCACTGCGGACTAATCTCCACAGGTGGTCGGTGGTCCTCAACAGAGTTGGACCTTCACAACAGTTGCCTGGAACTGTTGGCAGGTTCATTTGCAATTCTGATGTTTTTTTTTTCAAATTGTTGCATCTTTCTCTGTTTGGACAATTCTAGGTTGGTATCATATCCAGTGTTCCCAGATAATCCTAAACTATGTATAGTCCAATGCCTAAAAGCATATGTGCTGAGTACAGTGGAATTCAGAACTGACTTGAAAGGTCAATTGTTGACTGCACTACAAAAGCCTTTCCGCCCAGTGACAACAGCTCTTTGCTGAGGCAGGTATTGATACTTCTAAATTTGGTGCTCACTCGACGCGGGGTGCTACGGCTTCCAAATCCATTTCTTTAGGATCACGTTTAGAGGACATTCTGAAAGCTGCTGATTGGTCTCCTGAATCTACTTTTAAGAAATTTTACTACAAACCAATTCTAGAAGTTGCTTTAGTTGTAATGGGCCAGCTTTACAGTAGCATAATCAGAGCCTCCAGTCCTGACATAGAATATAAAATGTTCTAGCATTTGCAACAAAGAATTTTCAGTTCTATTAAGGACACTGAGGTGAGGATTATCCCACCTAGTTATGTTTCAAAACTAGTATCTATGTTTTTACTGAAATGTATAATAGTTCATCATTTATATGTTACATGCTTTCACCCTCCTTAATTTTTAGGATAATGATGTTTAACAATGATTTTATGCAAAGAATGTAAAACAAGATTTAGGGCTCTATGTACTTCTTCATTCTCGTTGGAGAGCTTGGTGAACCGAATTTTTCTTTTAAGCAGGAGCAAGTCTGCGGTCAGGAGTCTGCTTTCAGCAATGTTCAAGTTGAAGTGAAGCACTTTTTCCCCACATGGAGTTTTAAACTTGTTGGGAAGTTTGATTGTTACTGTCTCTGGCATGTGGCAAAGGAAGAGGAGGAGTGATGTCAGTTAGGAGTACATATGTGGGGTCACCTCTATGGTTTATAATGTGACTGATATGTTTGGGAAATGCAGTGTTTGTTAATTTTATTATTATTGTCTGCTGGAAAAATAAAGCATAGAAAGAGAAGCATAATCGCTGCTTCCGTATTCTTAATAGAATTGAAAATTCTTTGTCGCAAATACTAGAAAATGGTATATTTATTTCTCTCTTTGCAGTTTTATATAGTGCAGACTTGACCCGAAGGCATTGGAGTGCTTTACATGGGTATAAGTTACATTACACAAGAACACATTTCTTTTGGGCTTTAAGTATGGGGAGATTAAGTGATATTCCCAGAATCACAGGATGTCGAGCTGATGCTGAAAGTCGAACCTGGTTCCCCTGTTGCAAAGTCTGCAGCTCTGGCCGTAACACCACATCCTCTCCCCTAAGTGCTACATATGATCAAATGATCAACTGGATAAAAAACATCAAGATAGCAAAAAATGTAAAAGAGCTTTGCTGTTATTAGAGAACTCAGAAAATATGTCCTTATTTTATTATTTAAAGCACTAACCATAATTTCTGTGGGAATAAGACCTTCTAATTTTTAAATGAAATGCTTTAGATATTACAGTTTTGATTACCTCAAGATGATGTCAGGCATGCTACACGTTTGTAATAAGTAGAGAATGTTAGCAATCTAGTTGTTCATTAGAATACTGTGGGGAGGCAGATGTCAGGCGCACGGACTTGGACAACTGAGGGTAGGGAAGAGGATGCAGAGGAAACAAGTTGACCACGCTGGGCAGGCGGGAGGGGCAGTGGCAGCACAAGGGACCATGGAGGGCAGGGGCAACAAATCAACCATGCAGGACAGCCATGAGCGGCTGTGGCAATGTAACAGACCATTGAGAGCAGAATGAACAGGCAGTGGCAGTACAACCATAAATGTCTGCAGATCCGATTCAGGCAGGAGACTCCCAATGTTGTTAAACCCAAAAGGGCTTTATTTTACATGTCTCCTGCCTAAAGGCTCCGCTTATTCAATGTAAGTCAACGGGGAAAATCAATTCCCCAGGTTGTTTTTTTTTCAAAATCTCCCTCTAACGAAGTTCAAAATGTTGATAAATATGGTACATTGGATTACTAAGGGCAGGAGGAATGGGGTAGGGACATAGACTCAGATAATAGAGGGCAGGAGGGAGATGGGCAAGGGCACCAGACTGACCTTACTGGGCAGGGGTCAAGGGCTGCAGCAGCACAATACACCACACAAGGCAAGCGGGACGGCACTGAGCACAAGAGATCATGGAAAGCAATAGGGAGGGGACAGGGCCATGCACATGGAATACAGAGAGTAGAGGGGGAAAAAGGCAAGGACAGCAAGCTGACCATACCGGACAGACAGGAAGAACAGTTGCAGCATAACGGACCATGAAGGGCAGGAGTGATAGGGCTGGGGTACCACAACGGACCAGACCAGGCAGGAGGGAGGTGATAGGGGCTTGCACATGGAAAAAGGAGGGCAGAGGGCAAGGCTGCAACAGCAAGCTGACCATGAAGGGCAGACGGGATGGGCACTGGAAGCACAGCACACCATGGAAGGCAACAGTGAGACTATATAGGCATACACACAGACAACGGAGGGATGGTGGGAGGGAGTCAAGGGCAGCAACCTGACCACACAGTGCATATGAGACGGGCTGTGGCAGCACAGAAGGGCATGCATGGCAAGCGGGAGGGTTAGTGGCAGCACAACGGCCATGGTGGGCAAGAGGGTGGTGGCAGGGGAATGCACAACGGACAATGGAGGACAGAAGGGATTGGTAAGAGCGGACACAGGCAAGAGATCACAGGAAGGAGCTTCACGCAGACCACGCAGGGTAGGCAGGAAGGGCAGTTGCAGCACAAAAGAGCATAAAGGACAGAAGGGAGTGGCAGCAACATAGACCATGGAGGACAGAACAGAGGGGTTAAGGGCATGGAACTCGGACAGGCAAGGTGGAAGGGGGACGGATGGGAAGCAGTCATTTGACCATGCTAGGCAGGAGGGAGGGGCCGTGGCAGCTCAACAGAACACTCAGAGTAGATAGGAGGGGCGGTGGCAGGTCCATGAAACATGGTGAGCAAAAAGGAGGGAGCAGAGACAAGCACACAGACATCGGAAAGCAGGGGGTTGGGCAGCAAGCTAAGCACAGAGGATTAGCAGGAGGGAAGTGATGGGACATAGATTCATGGGGCAACGGAGAGCAGGAAGAGTGGGCAACGACATCAAGCTAAATGGAGTTCAGTGGCAGCACATCAGACTATGCAGGGCAGGAGGGAGGGGGCTGGTGAATGGACTCGGACAGCAGAGAGTAGGAAGGAGGTGGAATGGACAGCGAGGTAACTGTTCAGGGCCAGAGGAGGGGCAATGGCAGAACAACAGCTATACAGGACTGTAATGTGTGAGCAGAGGCATGGACTTGGACAATGGATGGCAAGAAAAATGGGGGGCTAGGAGCAGCAGGCTTGGGTGGGGGCAGCACAATCCCATGCCAGGCTCTGCATCCAACTCCCCCCTGCCCTCCAGTGTGCATTGCGATGGGAATTTTACTTAACGTAAAAAAAAAACTAGGAATTCACTGAAAAAGCACAAAGGTTACGGGAACGTTAGAGTTGGAAAATAGAATTAAAAAAAATGTTACAAGGACGTTATAGTTAGGCTCACATTTTAAACATGCAAAACCATAGCAATTCAGCTGTTATAGTCAGAGTTACTGCAAGTAACTATAACTCGTGCCCTAAGTTAGCTATAACTTGCGTCCTGCAATGCACAGTTTTCTCATCAATAATGTTACAGCAAATATAATTGTGATATTATCAATGATGTTATGAAACATATCATGAGTGCTGTAATATCTGAGGTAATTAGCCGTGCTTGGTGAGGGTATGAGTTATAGTTACCTTAGGACATGAGTTATAGTTACTTGAAATAACTCTATAACAGCTGAATATCTATGGGAACTGTAACACTTGCAAACAGATACTGAAAAGCCCTTGTGGATTAAAGGAACTGCACAAAAAATAAGCAGGACAACATAGGTGCAGGTATACGTAGATTCTCTTAATCCTAGAACACTCATAGGCTCATTCCGGGTCAAATTCTAGTTCAGGTTAACATTTTCCGAGTAGACCAGAGGAGACTAGGAAGCAAACTCATTGACTACATTGACCAATTACTACAGAGTTCTGCCACATTTAATGGAATGCTGGCAAAATTACGGAATTAAGTGCAACAAGCCATAATTTAATAATATATCTATTTATTTGTTGATTGAAAATTGTAAAGTAATCAACTGAAAGATAAACATAGACAGAAGTGTAAGTAGTACACTATGAACACAACAATCTGCCAACACTACAGAGAAAGAGCTAGATTACTTGGTTTGAAATATTATTGACGAAGTGTATGACTGTTGTCTACTTCTTAAGACATCCTTCTCTGTAAAGATAAAACGCCTCCATGCCGGACAGACCTGATTCAATCAATCCAAGAACCTGAAATAGAAAGCAGGTTACTTGGTTATTTTCTTCTGTGGAAAATGGGTGGTATGTTTCTTTTTAGTTTTTTTTTTAATAATACAGTTCCATCAGTAGATATTTTGTCCCACTCCTGCTTAAAAAGGGCTCAGGAAACGTATGAGGTTTTGCCTGAATTGGCTGAGAACAGGAGGGAACTACATATATTTGTCATTAATGGTTTTAATCAATGTTAATGTGGAAGAGACACTCTACCAAAAAGATATAAAAATTCTCAAGTGGAATTGTCAGGCAAAAAACTAAAACTGTGTTTATTGCTCACTCAGTAACAGTAAACTGAAACATGAATCACTTTATTTTTGGCATTGAAATGAAGAACTACTCGATTTTGAAGACCCCACAACCCTTTACAATATCAAACAAGCATTTGCAATGCAATGGGTCTCGTGTGTGCTCGAGTTAGAGCTATTAACGGTGTAAATTCCTAAAAGAACTTTTCTGATAATGTGTTTTACATGGAGTATAAGAAGATGGGGAGTGCGGTGAAGAGAATTATGGGTCTGTGCCTGCCGACTGGAAATGTCACCCAGTGACTTTTGCTTGCCAGACGGCTAAATGAGGGACTCCTGAATGAAATCTTGTCACAGTGTCACTCTCAACCGAGCAAAGGCAAGCTTTGTGAAAGCATTTGTCACCTGTCAGTTTTAGTTGATGTGCTTCCCACCCAAAAATAAATAATAAAGTTTATGACGTCTTCGAAAGAAAGGCTATGGGACGGGAGCGTTTTCCTTGGTCGGAGATGCGTGGACTGTCAGACGCTATGTACATACCATTAAGTGACGTACAAAGGCATCTCCTTTAAAGCGCATCGGTTACCAAGCATGTGTAAAGCAATGACTGCTGATTTGATTGACCAGGAGCATAACAAGTAATTTGACTATTAGAACAATGTGATACATGTCTCTGGGGCTTCTGTAACAGTACAACAGATGTGCAAATAAAACCAGTTTTAAGGCAGCTAAAAAAGAGCACCCCAATAGCTTCTGAATGGAGAACGCCATAAATGTAAAAGTGACATCCCATAAACTGTGCACTTCGAAATATAAAACAATCTTGCCTATAGAACCATATTTATATCATCACTATGTAATGTTACATAACAGCCACACAACGTCTGTCTCTGTCTTCTAAGCATAAAACATTAGAGCTGAAACTGAGGACTTGCTTTTTGAGGGCATCATTATATCCGCTAGCAGGGACGGGAGGACAGGAAGGACAACACGTATAGAGCGAGGGCAGTTTCAAAGGACCACCTTGAAGAGGCAATGACAGTTATAGCCTCGTGGGGCCCAGAACTGCCTTTGCAGTATTTTCTGTATGTTTTTGTGCCTATTTCTTGTTTTTTACAGTGTACTTAGTTTGTCTAAATAAATTCTAAGTTGCATTTTCGCAGTATTAAAATGCAGGCTTGTGAGATCATACTCAGACAAACATTGCGCTTTCAGTCATTAACCCCTTCTGTGCCCAGGATGTAATGGTTACGTCCTGAGGCACAGTGCTCGTGTGCCCAGGACGTAACCATTACGTCGTGGGCACAGAGCCCAGAGGGAGCGCTAGCGCTCCCTCTGTGGGGTTCCCCCCGTCCCCCCCAAGGCAGGGATGGAAGGGGAAGACCTTCCCCTTACACCCCGATCCCCCCACCCCCCCTGTGAAGTCAGCGCGCGATCGCGCGCTGATTGTCACAGAGGGCCACCTCCATCGCGCTGGAAGCTCAGCTTCCAGCACGATCGGAAGAGAAATGCAAAGCATTTCTCTTCCGATCACGTGGAGGAGGCAAGAGAGGCTTCAAAGGGAAGGAAAGGAATTTCCTTCCCTTTGAAGTCTTTCTCAGCGTTTCAAAAGCCGGATTGTAAAGTAATTCGGCTTTTGAAATGCCCACTATACACCAGGGATTTATTTTTCTAAATGAAACTGGCATGAGGGAGCGACCCCTTGGGCAAGGGTCGCTCCCTGGGGGCAGAACGGCCTATTATTAGGCCGGAAACCTCTAGGCACCAGGGATAATGTTTTGTTTTTTTGTTTTTGATTTTAGAGGTGGGGAGCGACCCCTTAGGCAAAGGTCGCTCCCATAGGGGGCAAATTATATTTAGGCCATTTCTGCGCCCCTTGAGGGCAGATTGGCCTATTTTTATGAGGCCGATATGCCCCCAAGGGGGACAGAAACCACTAGACACTAAAGAGTTTTATTTTGTTTCGTGAATTTCACGCAAGTGGAGCGACCCCTTAGGCAAGGGTCGTTCCCCTGGGGGGCAAATTTATTTTAGGCCATTGGGGCAGATCAGCCTATTTTAATTAGGCCGATCCACTAGGCACCGGGGATTTTTTTGTTGTTGTTTTACAGATGGGGAGTGATCCCTTAGGCAAGGGTCGCTCGCCTGGAGGGGCAAATTGTATTTAGGCCATTTCTGCCTGCTTTGGAGGCAGATTGGCCGATTTTAGGTCAATCTGCCCCCAAGGGGGGCAGAAACCACTAGGCACCAGGGATTTTTTGTTTTTGCGTTGTCACGCAAGGGGAGCGATCCCGTAGGCAAGGGTCGCTCCCCAGGGGGGGGGGGGGGGAATTTATTTTAGGGGGGGCAGATTGGCCTATTGTTATTAGGCAAATCTGCCCCTAGGGGGGGCAGAAACCTCTAGGCACCAGGGCAATTTTTTTTTTTTTTTTTTTGTTTTTTTAGAGATGGGGAGCGACCCATTAGGCAAGGGTCGCTCCCCTGGGGGGAAAATTGTATTTAGACCATTTCTGCACCCCTTGGGGGCAGATCGGCGGATTTTAGGTCAATCTGCCCCCAAGGGGAGCAGAAACAACTAGGCACCGGGGATTTTTTTTTTTTGCGCCAATGTCACGCAAGGGGAGCGACCCCATAGGCAAATTTATTTTAGGCCATTTCTGCCCCCCCTGGGGCCGGC